>NC_053457.1:17082628-17394996 GCF_015227805.2 Hirundo rustica
CCACTGAGAATTTGACCCACTTACACTAGACTGTGCGGTCTTGGCTTTGCTTTAGGGATCATAGTGACTCACCTCCCTCTGAAAGCTGCCTATTTCACAAAGAGTTCACTGCAGAGGTACAGCCAGGCTCAACTGAGCCAGAAATAAGACCCAGGCTTGCTGTGTTGCATTTTCTAGAAGTCCGTAGATCTGTGACTCCAGTATGGAGGTCTCTTCTGATAGTCTGCTGATACAAGTGTTTGTAGTTGGTAAATGACTCTGCTTGTAGAAGCCTGTTTGGTGTCAGCCACTGAACAGTCGTAGGACTTGGGGTCACAGCCTTTCTTTATCACAGACTCATGGTTGGTTTTGAATGTGGATCCCAGAGCTGAAATATTTTTGGTGCCATCATCAGTCGCCTGATTGCAGTTCTTGATCCTGTGGTTAAATACAGGCAGACAAGTTTCTGATCTACCTCACTGCACAATGGTGTCTCCTTGGGTTTTGGATTCATTTCCCAAGAGTGAATAAATCATTTCTAAGCACTCGTTCCCAGGGAAGAAGTTGATTTCTTCCTACTATGTCCATGATGAACAAGGATACTCACATTATTTCTTATTATTTGGGTGCACACAGTGTGCACTTCACTTGGAAGCATTAAAGTGTTATTTATCTTTTGCTACTCTGAGGAGTGGCTACACACAATACACTTTGTGGGCATTGTTGCCTGTTTAAATGTTCAAACAAACAAAAAAAAAGTTAGTTTCTTTGTGTGACTGTGCTGCACTGAGGTGCCTGCTGGGACTCGGGCTCCTGTGTGCTCGATGTGGTGTGTGCACACGCAGAGCAGGCAGCGACCACGGCTCTGAGCAGCCACTGAATGAGGCCCTTGGGGCTACCCTGTGCTTTTACTAGAGGGTTAATTTGCCTCGGACCTTTGGGAAACTCTTTGCAGATCTCAGAACTGAATCTCACTGAATTCAGTGCCATGTTCACCAGATGTCCCTTTTGCACAGGTCAGCTGGTTGTTGTGTGCCATGCAGCAACTGTGGCATATCTATACTTTAGCGTTCCTGCTGGCCGTGGTCAGGTAGGCACAGCGCAGGGCTGCTTGGAGGCCACTCCACAGGGATGTCCAGGTCACCAGACAGGGAAGGTGCTCGAGCAGAGCTGTGATAACTAAGACTCAGCAGCAGCAGATTCTTGTGTGTGTCTTCCTGTGGGAGGACTTTCCCCTCTGTCAGGAGAGAAGCCTGTAGCTGCAGAGCAAGGAGAGTCCTGGGGGAGCAGGAATGATGCTGGGGTGCTCCTTCATGCCTCCCCTTGCAGGCCAGGCTCTGCGGTAAGGGTTCTGCGGGTCCCACGTTTTTCTCAGTGTGGCACCACGGCAATTTTAGTGTGACTGTAACTGGGGGTTCGTGACTGCTGTCAGTGTAATTATCTGTCTGGTCAATAAAATGAAGGGTACTGAGTGCTGGCAGTTTGGGGGAATGAAGACTGACTTAATTACAGCAACCAAATCTCTCACATCTCCTGTCCACTGAAACACCAGCCGCCTTCATGCGCTGCCCTTTAACAGAGCTGCCTATCATGCATCTAAACAAACAAGTAGGGAAGACAGAGGGGAGATTGTTTGTCAGGGATGTGTCTTTGCGAGGGAGGAGCAGCAATATCTGCAGGAGGGACTGAGGTGAAACCCAACATCAAAGGCAAGAGGCTGTCAGCACATTTAACTTTACAGAAAACCTTCTCCTAATAAAAAAGGAATGACCTCGTTACTACGGACACTAACAGTTCCCAGGGGAACACCAGGAGACTGCTGCCTGCACTTTTAATATTCACTTTACAAACAAATGGGAAACCTTGAAAGAATTTCGGTGTTGTTCTTGGCAAGTTGTTACAATGCTGTGTCCTTATAAAAATCATTTAAGAATTTATGTAGTGTGAGTTTACTTTTCATCTGCTGCTTTTCGTTGCTATCAATCTCCCTCCCTCTCACTGCCTGAGTCCCTGTGGGAAAGCCAGGATGCCCACGGAGTGAGGTGCTGGCCACACCAGCAGGTTCAGCAGGAGGCACTGTTAAGCTTGGCTCTGACTGATGAGAGAGAGGACACGTTTCTGGAGGAGATGCTCAAAAATTCTGTCTGGATCCGGGCCAAAGAGAGCAAGCCAAGTCCAATCAGGAGGGCGAAGGGCAGGGGAAGCTTTGAGTTGGCTGCAGAACTGGGGCAGGGGTGCGGAGGGGAGAGCTGGGTCGCTGAAAGCTGGGAGGACCCTGACTGTGACAGCCCTGCAGGCAGCCTGGTGTGCAGCAGTGTGCGGATGCAGGGTGGGCCAGTTCAGAGCTCTACTCCTCTCAGCTTCTCCTGGCAGGAGTCACCAGATGCAATATTGCCAGGAAAGCTAGAGTGGAACAAATCTGTGTCTCTTCCAAGACTGTGAAAGAATCAGGGAGAAAATGCTGCTGCAAACTGAAAGAATACTTGCAAAGTCGAGGCTGTTCAGTCAGCCAAATATCTCTGCAAATTACACGAGCAGTTTCTTTTCATGGGCTAGGCTTTCTCCTCAAGTTACCACAGTCTGAGTGACCAGAAATCTTCCCCCATGTTTGCTTGGTCTTACATTTGCTGTGTGGCACCTGAGGGAGGTTTGCAGAAATGGTTTCATTAGTGCAGGAAAATACTCTGCGCTGGAAATAAGCCCTTACAGATGATGCCTCAAGCTATTTAGTAGCCGTCCACAAACTCACCCACACTTAGCTGGTGTGCAGCCTGGGGAGCAGCCCTTCCCCTCCTGGCACTTGCCCATGATTTTGTGCAGAGTCAGGCACACCCCACCACATATGAAAATGCAAATAAGCACACACATGTAATTTAACTCCCATGTGCCTATCCACACACATCATGCCTCTGTGCACGTCAGTATGTTCCTCTTTTCTCTTTTCCACTTACTCATACAGAGCAATCCATCCCTGTTGCAGATTTGCTTCCAGTTCTGACAGTCATGTGAAATACAACTTTATGCTTTGGGTTCATCCTCTGTACGGCCAGCCCTGACACCAAACTGTGGGAAAGGCAGCTCACATTTGAATATCCTATCTGTAATCATACTTTACCTGTTTCTCTAGAAAGAAGGACTACTTAACATCCCTTCATCTCAGACTCTGTCTGAACTCAGGTTTCCTGACTACTGCTGCAAGGCAGAAGGCAGATGCCCTGCTCCTTGAGGTTTTCTATGGAAGACTGAAGTACAGCAGAGGAAAACGTAATGATGGTAAGTAGGTTGTGGTAATGACACCGTTCATTGATGCTCTAGGTATCAAAGTACTCACTAACGGGCTATTTACAAAAGACACTTTTGAGCCATTTTGAAGGGAATCGCTGGCGGCTGTGAGCAGGAGAGTGCAGGTGGCTTCATGCGAGCGTGAGCTATTGCCCAGGAGCTGCCCTTCGCAGTTGTGAGCTATGCAAGAAATACAAGTGGCTCTTTCCATTTCCACACAACTCTATGGATGTCTGGGAGCAGGTGTTCACCCTTTGCAGAATCCTACCGGTTGCCCATGTCAAGTGGGCTCAACAAGGTGCAAAGAGGTTTAAGCCAACTGTCTTCTACTGCCAGGGAAAGGAGAGGCCTCTTTCTTTATTCCAGCTGAATATCTCTAATAGGCATGTGGATCTAGCATTTTATTTTCCTTATCTTGTTTATTCGCAAATATTAGAGGGGTAATGGATAAAAATTTTTCTGAAGGTTTGTCATTGTCAATTTGTCACTGAAAACTTTGACTAAATCATCCCTTTTGAAGTGCAGAGGAGATTATCTTTAGAGCACTATAATGAGATCCAGGGAGACTCTAGTCCACTGTTACTTCTTTGAAACCCAAATAAAGTGGAGCTGGAAGTTTTATGTACTTTGTAAAGGCCTTAGAAATTTATGTACCAAACACTACAGGGAAAGCCATATGTTAATATAGCAAGATGGGCCAGATTTCTCCTTGCTTGAATGATGTAAATAAGCTGTTCTGGGAAAGTGCAAAGAGAGTTGTCATGTGTTAAGCCTCAGAGCAAATGACATGAATCACTGAAATGCTGTTTTGCAAAGGTCCTAGGCATTTCTATAAAGTTGTACTTCACTCGGGTTTTCTCTTCACTTGTTCTGGCACGTTAACATACTCTGATTATCTCTTAGGGTAAGTTTCATTTAAAACTAACAGAAATGTGAGGATTTTGATCGAAGAGAAAGATACTTCAAAGTGCAAATGCCCATTTGTGCACATGTCCAGATAGTTGTAAATAATCCCACATGTGCTGGTGGTCATTTTGCCTTTGGTGGGACACACCACCACAGCTCAACCTCTAGGTTCACATTATTGCTAGCAAGTGAAAAGTAGGAGGATGGACTTCCAAAGACCATCCTCATCAACTTCACTTGTTCCCAGATAGACTTTCACATAGATATCTTTATAGGATCTTCCAGTTCCTAAAGGTATCTACAGGTAAGCTGGAGACAGACCTTACTTTCTACAAGAGCATGTAGTGATAGGACAAGGGGGTATAGCTTCACACCAAAAGAGGTCAGGTTTGGATTATATAGCAGGAAAAAATTCTTACTGTGAGGATGGTGAGACACTGGCACAGGGTGCCCAGAGAAGCTGTGGGACACCCCATGCCTGGAAGTGTTCAAGGCCAGGGTGGATGGGGCTTTGAGAAATCTGGACTAGTGGAAGGTGTCACTGCCCACGGCAAGGGGGTTGGAACCCTCCCAACCAAAGTATTCTATGATCTAACCTTGAGCAAAGATACAGCTCAGCAGTGAATTAAAACCCAGTGAGGTATGTGTCCAGAACTGTAAATGCAAGTGGTCATACAAATGCTGGACCACAAGGAAGGTAACTAGCGGTTCAAAGGAAACCTGTAGGAAATCTGGGGTCAGTGCCTGGCTCTGCCACAGATTTCCTTTATGTCCTTGCCTCATTCACTTTAGCTGTTCTCCAACTAAAGGAGACTATAGTACTCCCTAAGGGTCTTGGGAAGGTGTCTTGAGACTGTGAAGAGGGAGGACTTGACTCTGTGAATATACTCCTAAGCAAAAGGGATTACAGATTAGAACTGCCTGAGCCTGCTGCTGCTCCTCAAAGCAATCATATCAAATATCTGGAGCAATAATAAAACTTCACAATGTTTTCCCATTTGGGGTTGAAGAATATATTTTGTTTAATAACCTGGAATGCAAAATTTGGCTATAGTTTTGAGCCCTAGTTTCTTGGTGTGTTTGGTTTTTTGGGGTTGTTTTTGGTTTGTTGTTGTTGTTGTTTCTGGGGGGGCGGATTGCTGGTTTAGTTTGGAGTTTTTTTAATGGTTTGTGGTCACTGAAGTCAAATTCAAAGTGCTTACCCCCTCCTTATTTTAAATCAAACAAGTACTTCTTTAAGAAACAGTTAACAACTCATTTAAATTTTCTTCTGGATCATTTTCGTGTCTTTCTTCATCTAGCTGAAAGTTTGCAGTGCAGCCATGCACCCGGCAGAATTTCTTTAGCTCCATCAGCTGCAATTTTCCCAGAAAATCTCCTTGCTGGATAATTCCTGATGAGGCTGCAGGAAAGGACAGGCTTGTTTAGCTGTCTGCATTGGAGTGGAATATTGCCTTCTTCCTGCACCTACCTGTCTGTTGGCTTTAGAAGTGTGGGACACTGAATAACTCAGCAGAGAGGTATCGCCTGTGAGCAAGGAAGAAAGCTCATGTCCTCTTGGTGAGATGCTGTTATTCTCTGGATAGGTCTTCTGCCTTTCTAGGCGGGACAGTGTGGCCTCTTTAACCCCATCGCTGGATCAGTGTTCCCAAGCGACACTAGTGTCATCATCCCACTTGAATTAAGCAAGTAGCTCCTGGTTTCTAACTCCACAGTCCAGCCTTGGGTATCTCTCAGGCTGATGCAGCCCCCTCTTCCTCCCTCTCCCCTGAAGCCCCCTGCTTGTGGGCTCCTTGATATTTTCCAGTCCTTCCCTAATGAGCACTGCAGAATTACAGCTAATTAAGGATGTAAATGATGCTGGAGAGGGAAAGAGAGGGAGAGGATGGGAAGGGGTGGGGGGAGGGCAGCTCCTTGCTGTGTGCAACTCTGCAGTAAAGTGTCTCCTACCTCAGCAGAAAAGTTATCACGGGAGACAATGTCAACTTTGCGGAGGGGGAGGGCCCTTCGCACGGTTCCATCCCCTCCTGCAATAGCCTCCGCCTCTCTTTTAGTGTCAACGCTGCAGATGCTGATGTCCTTCCTCCCAAATGCTGCTTTGTCAGCCGAAGCTGCCAACGAGCCCTGGTCTCCCTGACACTTGCCACCACCCTCAGCTGTGTGTCGCCTGAAGGACCAAGGGCTCAGAAGAGCTCAAAACCTGCTGGTGCTCTGGGCCAGCGACCTGTTGTGTTCCTCTTGCTAGCAAAAGGATTTTGTCCTTCTGGTGTGGGCCAGGCCCACCTGCACATTCAGAGGGTCAGAAGGGACACCACTGCTCAGGAGGAGGGTGGATTCTGGCCATTTCTCCCAGGCGCTGGGGCACCTGCCTCTCTGAGCTGTCACCCGCCAGCGCTGTCCCTCAGCCCCTGCTTCCCGGGGGAGGATTAGGGCAAAGTCCCTTGTCTCCCTCGGCAGCAGCGGCCAGTGGCTGGGACAAGGTGTGCGGGGTGACAGGCACCCGCGGCTGCCGGAGCTGTCAGCTCCAGCCACGCGACCCCGAGATCCGTGGCTGCTCACACACGTGAGCTGGTCGGGTTTGCTTTGGGGGATGCTCCTAAGGGGAGCGCCACGGGCACCGGAGGAATGCAGGGCTCGTTCAGCAAGGGGCTGCAAACCCTCCATCCCACCACCAGCCTTGGCTGGCAGCTCCTGCCCGCACCAGGGAGCCGGGAGTCAGCCGGCTGGCAGCCCTGCTTTGGGGGGTGATGATTCTGCTGGCTACGAGCAGCTGTTTGAACCCATTCCAGTCTCGCTGGGTCCTCCCGAGCGCGTTTCCAAGCGCTCCGGGTCCCTGTTGGCGTATTTCTCTGCACATTGCCCGGATCAATGAATTGCGAAGGGATGCCTGCCCTGGCACCACAGCCAGTCCGTCTGTCTGTCCCCTGGTCAGAAGCAGGACCTGCACCCCGGGTCAAGGGGACGTGACGTTGGGTGGCAGCGACGGCGGCAGCGGGTTTTGTTGTTGTTTCCCCAGAACGCTGTGCAATATATTCCGATTTTTTTTCTTGTCATTAAGCCAGTGCCTCGGAGATGATGATGTAGTCCCTATGTGGGCCGCAGAAAGCACTTCGAGCCGTGCTGGAGTCGTGCTGGGTGGCTCTGATAGCAGAGCTAATGGGAGCGAATGGGATGCAACGAACTGTTCTAATGACACCAGCCAGGGAAGAGACAACAGTAAGAATAAATAAATGTTAACTATTTTCCTCTTCCAGACATTTGCATCTATTGCCATTAAGTTCATTTAAATAAGAGAGAGAGCGAGAAAGAAGGGGAAACTTACTACTACTCTTAATAACCAGTGTCTAAAAATAAATTAGGATGCTGGGATGCACTTAAGGCATTTTAAAAATAAGTCTGAATTTTCCCCCCTTTCCTCTTTTTTTTTTTTGAAGTTGGAGGGTTTTAATTTGGGCCAAGTAATTTTGGTGCAAACGCTTGGGCGCCTTTCGTTGGGAAATTGGGAGGAATGCAAACAAGATTTCACTTCATTAAACAGGGGCAAACAGTAGAGAAATTGCACTTACTTATGGAAATGACTTTTAAACATGAACAGCATTTACTTGCATTGCCTTGTGCTGAATTTTTTTTTTTAAAAGATTATACATGTGAATAATTCACTGCAGGCCAATTAGATGATGATTTCATTTTTAACCTCCCTTCCTTGCCATCTTGCTGGTTGTCCCTTTCATTACAATTTCCACCCTCTTCCTCCCTTCAGTAAATTAATAAAGATCAAATAATCCCTCTTCCTGCAGTGCCATGAGATAGATTCTTGGAAAGGGTGTAAGGTGAGAAATTGGAGGATCCCCATCTCTACTGAACTGCCCTGGCATGCAGCAGGAATAACTCCACTGGATTTCTACAAGCAGAGCCGTACCCATGTGTTCAGGAATAAGGAATGGGAGGAATGAAAAATGGACAGGAGTGAAATGGGGAGATGGAGAAAAAAGATCTTCTGTTCTTTGCATGCGGAATCAGGTGCTGGAGGGAGGCTGAGCAAGCAGGACTCACCCTCTGTGAGGCTCCACTGATGCTGACAGGATCACACTGCTGTGATTTGGCTCTGGCCAAGCTAAAAGCAACACTCGGGTGACTCTGTGACATTGCTGGGGATAGAGTGATGCCCTGAAACTCTTCAGCATCCCTGGGCCCAGATGCAGGCAACAAAGATGTGGCGTCACTGCTCAAACAAGGGAAGAAATGGGCTGTAAGATGAAGCCAGAGGGGGGTGATGCTGACTTTTGCCAGAGGCCTGAGGTAAGTGGACCTTACAGCAAGTGGACAGAGAGAGAGTTCTCCACAGGGCCCCACTTTTCCCCCATTCCACAGATGATAGAGATTCTTGCTGTCATTAACACATGTCAAGGCTTTTCCCAGCTCACTGTGGAAAGCAGTATGTGGGGTTTCATGCCAGCAGGGTCTGGGTGGTAGAGCACGAGGTGCTCTTTCAGTGTGCTGGGAAGAAGGACCTCCAGAAGACACTGGCTCCCTCTGGTCCCCAGTTTTCTGCTTCTGTATTTCATCAGCTGCCTGCCAGCTTAAAGGGGTATTGGCAGACTCTGTCCACACAAATCCCAGTCATGCTTATAGGAAGGCAACACCTGTCCTCAAAATATTTTTTTTACAAATATTTAACTCCTGGAGCTTTTTCAGTAATTGAATTATGAAATACAGAGCCTAAAAGCCTCTAAACATAATAACAAAAGACATCATTATTTCTATGTAAAAAATCAGCTGATCTGTCTGTTTGGTTTCTTATATGACTTTTATCTGTATATGAGACTGCTATCTTCCTTTCATCTGCCCTAAAATGAAGGGGAAGCTCTGGTGCCCTCCCAGTGGAACTTCCAGTCCCTTGTCATTGCAAGGGCAAAGGTAAATTGGAATATCTTCCCTCCTTACATCACCAACAGTGTACCTTTCATCTTTACTAAGCAAGAGGTTTTTCCCCGGTGTCAACAGATCACACTGCAGAAGAGCCACTGCTGATGGGCTCTGTTCCAGCCCATGGGGTGAGTGTCTGTCCTGTCTTCACAAGGGGTGAAACAGAGGCATGGAGCAGGTAGGACACCTGTTTACTCCTGTATGCCCTGGCCAAACATAGGCAGCAGTGCGACAGCTGGGACCCTGGTCAGAGGCAGGACTGTCCATAACTTCATTTCTTCTTCAGCTCTCACTTTAAAGTTTATTTTAATAAAAAATCTTCCTGGGAAACTCCCCTCCACATTGCTGGTAGTTGTCACAGCACTGTGTCACTGATTCCTTCACCCCCATCTCTGCTGCCTCTGAAGCCGTCACCATCTTCCTCCAGGAGCTCTTATCTTGCACTGTCCCAGCCTGATCCCTCCAAACTGCTTCCCACGATGTTTCATGCTCATTTTGTCAGTGTGTCCTTTCTCACCAGATCAGATTCCCAGCCTTTCTGTGCTTCAGTGTTTTTATGGCTCTTCACTGGTTACAGTTTTATTGGGAAAGAGGTGGCTGCAAGCAATGACCTGTGATTTCCAGGGAAGGGGAGAGCAAGGAAACTTCAAGCAGCATGGCCTCCTGCTGGGAGCTGTCCCTTTTAGAGCCCTTTTGTCAATTATGACTTCCCCACTCTATTTGTTTACCCTGGGGAAGCCCAGCATGCTCCCTTCAGGGCTTGAGGCAGGCAAATTCCTTGTCCCAGCAATAGCACAAAGGTCTTTCAGCCTAGGCTCAGGAACTTCGCATTGCCTATTACTGAGTCAACCCACAGCACCAGGACATAAGCTCCATGGAGCAGGTTCCCTAAGGAAAAGGCTTTCACTTTAACTCTGGCATCTCTGTTGTATCTGGCTTCCTCCAGCTGCGGCTGCAGTTGAGGAACACAGAGAGCAGTGAGCCCACATTACAACAGCCACTGATGCCTTAGCTCTGTGGCTGATGCTGCTGGATGTAGTGCAGAGTACAGGACATCTTCTAGCTGCTCCTGACAGCTATTCCAAACAAACTCCAACACACACTCTTTTATCCTGGAATATCCATGCCCGGAGTAATTCAGAGACATCCTCCTGAGAATCTTTGTGGAGAGATAAGCCAGGTATGAAACAGCATTTTGTTTGCTGAGCTCTCTCTGTAGGAGAGGTGTTTCCATCTGCCACACACCTCTTGAATCCAGGGATAGGACCCTTCAGGCTGTTTGGTACCTCTGTTGACCTCAGCAGGTTTATCACTAGGGACAAGTTTAGCTCCGTGCACTCATTAACCTGCTTCCCCTGAAGGATCTCCGAGGCCAAGGGCTATGTGGGGTGGGCACGCACGTCAGCCCTTTGCCATGGACACCCTCTTGCTGATCTGCTCGTGCGGCACCTGGAACCAGGAATGGTTGTGGGTCCTGACCATCCCCGTGTCCGCAAGAGCTGTGAAGATCATCTGCTGCGAGGGTAAGGCAAGGCAAGACAAAGCAAACATCACCCTGTGCAGTCAAGAAATGTTGGGCTGAGGAGGACTTCAGAGGTTATTGGTGTCTCTGACTCTGAAATGAACTTTGTTCCTTTCTTCAGCCTCTAATGACAGAGACTGTCTCTGGGCAGTGAATCAACAGCCTCAGGAAGAGGTGAGCAAGTGTCAGGCACCATTATTGACATTCTTGCTGACACCCTTCCTTCAGAGAGCACATCCCTGGGGGCTGGAGAGGGTAAGGCTGGGCTCCCTGAACAAGGGTCAGAGAAGATGCTGGACTGAGACCTCTCAGCAGGATTTCTACCCACAGCTGCAACTCTTGAAATCCACCCTTGTTTCCCATGTGTACTCTACAGAGAATTAGCAGTGGCAGAGCACTGATAGCACTGGAGAACTGCTGGCCATGCTGTCAAACACCACCAGGGATTGAAAAGCAACATCAGCAGCATCCCCTGGGTGTTATATACTTCTTTCCTAAGGCCAGCAGGTGTTAGTCTTGAAGCAGGGTGAGCACATCCATTTCATCCCATCATTGGTGGAAACCATACTATTAAGGACTGGCTGAAACATGACATTTTCCACAGTGAACTTCAAATGATGTTCAGTTTGGGCAGAGCAGGGGCAGTTTTCTCTCACCAATACTTCTATGACAGTATATTTTTTGATAGCAGATGAAAAATCCTTCCATTTAAGAAAAAAACCACCCTTTTATTTAGCTTTTAAAAGAATTTCAAGTATTGGTAGGTAAGAAAAAAAAAATAATCTGGAAATATTTTCCAATTTATTGTGTTTAAAATATAAATGCAGGGTACATTTCTGGAAATTATCTTCTGTTGGAGAAAAAACTGCAGGGCCTGTAGGGCTTTGCAATAATAGGAGAAGTGTTTAGAGAAAAGAAGAAAAAAAAAAATCCCAGTGTTTCTGGAAGAGTTTTGGAAGGAAACGTGGCAAGCATAAACTGGAAAATGTAGAAATAGTCCCTACCTTTCAATTCTCAAAGTCTGAGGAGACTTTGAATATTAGTGCCTCTTTGGTTTATAGAAATGATGGTGCCATACTGGTACTGTGCCCTCATAGTGTGTATCAACTCACATCAGAGGAGTGCACAGACTTCTACAAATGTATTTTCTTCTCTTTCTCTTCCTTCCAAAATACAGATTGATTTCTTTATCTGCTTTGCACGAGTGTGAGGACACTGAGACAGAATGGTCTTACTCAAGCTCACACTGCACAAATTATCATGGCAAGAGTCACTCATCAGTTGCTGTGAGGAACAGCAGAGGAAAATGTTGTCCAGCATCATATGGACTACCAGCACGGCACTGTCTTTCAAGTCCGTCCTGTGATCACCAAACACTCTTGCCATCTCTGACAAGCAGAAGAGACAGAGGCTGGCCCAAACTGACTTCTGATGCCGCAGACACTGATGTCCTTGCAAGAGGAGAAACTTGGGATGTCACTGGCTGAAGATACCCCAGGTTACTGTGAAGATATTACAAACTGAGGCACATGGATATTGTGGCTGTTTTTCCTGACCTTGGGTCACATGCAAGGGAATAATTGGTGGCAAAGCAAAGGGGAAAAGAACAGTTATTCCTCTGGGGTCCTGACAGGAGGAATAAGAATGTGAGGGCACCTGGGATGGCCATGGAACAAAGAACCTAAAGCATCTTTTCACCCATTTGTTCTGCATTTTCCACTCTGTGGGTCCTGCTCCCCTTTTTCCTCCCCCTCCCCCAGCTTGCCTGGTGATTCAGGAAGAAGAGGCCAAGGAGAGTAATATTGTGTTGAAGATAGGACTGGAAGGGCAGTAATTTAGACTCAGAGGCTTATAGTATTATTGCCTGCAAAGCCATTCATGGGAAATGATTCCACCCATCCCCATTCCGCTCTCCTTGCTCTGCAATAACAATAACAGAAATGCCTTCAGGAGGCTTTTCTACTCAAAATGCAGGCAAAGGAGCACTTTTATCCACCACCCCTCTTCTTTCCCTTCTCTTCTCCCTGCACTAGCTTGTCCCCCCTGCCTCTAAGCCTAACTGCTGCTCCCTCCCTTCTCCCCTCCCCCCCCCCCCCCCCCCCCGGGATAAAAAAATAAAAATAATAATAGGGGTAATAAGAGAGGAGGTAATGGAACGTTCTCCAACTGGGCACATGTCAGAAGCCATTATATGTGGTGCAGATTTGCATAATTCAAGAAGCATCAAATTAAATTTGCATAATTCCTTTGATTACACTTGTTATTAAATGTAAGTGACATTGATTTACAAAATGGCCCAATATAAGGTTAATAGCAAATGTCACCTTCCAGCAGGGTGAATAGGGTGCGTGTGCGGTGGTGGTGGTGATGGAGGAGGGGGAGAGGGGGGCCTGGGGAGGAAGGCGAGCAGACAATTGATTTCTGCTCCTCTCTCTTCCTTAAAGGGCTCAGGTCTCCTTTGCAGAGAAGCCCTCGACTCTCCGAGGGCTGCACTGGGCTGTCACGGGGACGCGGTGTCCTCAGGACACCCTGCCAAGTGGTACTGGTGCCATGACTCTGCTGCCTCCTGCTCTGCACCCAGTCACAGCATGGCCACTGAGCCAGTTCCCAGTGGGAGCCAGGCAGGGTGGAAGGAGCAGGAGACACCCAAAAAGTGTCTCTCCCAGGCCCTGGCACGCTTGGATGGCATCTTTGCAGGAAGGTTTCATTGAGGCAAGTTTTTTAAAATAGTATGTGAGCTGGAAGTGGGCTGTGTCCAACTGGTAGGATGCCCTGTATATCTGCTGGGACAGCACTAGGAGGGAGTGAGAGTGATGGTAGGAGCAGTGCCTGAAATGCCAGCTCTGATGGAGGAGATTGCACGGTAGGAACACATTTGTGATTACAGCAAGGCCTGTAAGTTACATGAAGAGCTGCAGCCACAAATGAAAGACTCAGTGCCAAACATACAGAGCTGCTGGTGATACAGGCCCATCACCACTGTCCCCACCTAAGTCTGGTATGACAGGACTTGGAATCACACATACCAGGGTACCCTGGGGGCTGTGACAGCAGTAGTACATCCATTTTGCTAACATGGGCCTTAGACCATCTTGAACACTTGCCTTGTGAGTAGATTCCATCTCTGAACATCTTTCTGCCTCTCTTCATTCTGTACTTTTCTCCAGAAGGGGCAGGTGATTTCATGCAGGGAAACTGACTGGTAAGTTGTGTGGGCACCTGAAGACTGTAGTGGTAAAATAAAGTCATATGTGTATCAGAACCACATACCTTGCCATAACCTGGTTTTGGTTCTGCTGAATTTTTTTTTTTTTTTTTTTTTGCAAATCAAGAGGCTGGCTAAAAGAGGAGCAGGGACCCACAGCTATCTTTTTGGTTAAACTCTCTTGTTTAAGGTGAAAAAGGATGCTTCTTTTGGTGTCTGAGCTCTGTAAACATTGTCTAACAGCATCCAAACAAAATTAGAACTAAATCTCTCTCTGAGCCAACTGACAGAAGGGTTCTTCAGAATGTTTCAAAGGAAAAGGCACCCACTATTTGCAGCAGGAAGGATACGGTGATTGGTGTAAAATTCCAGGTAGCAGCCATTTGCAGCTGATTTTTGTCCTCTCATAAGCCCTCTGGAGCGCTAGAAGTCCATGCCCAGGATGAAACCGGTGCACCCACCTTTCAGATCCCAACATAAACACATGAAGCCAGGCCTAATAATCTAGATTATTATCTACTGAATGAGAAACATGAAATGTATTTTACAGGCCTTTGGGCAATCTAAAAGGAAGCTCCAGTATGAACATTTCTAATGCCCTGCACAGTGTCCCACATCAGTTGAGGAGCATTGCCTTGCTGCATCCCAAGTACCCAGTGCTTGCTCCACAGCAGAATTTATTATGACCCCCCCTGAACCCATATTCTCAAAGATGCCCAGCAATTTGGAGTGCCAAACTTCAGACAGTTGAAGAAAATATCTTTTTGAGGTTAGGCACATTTATGGTGACTAATGGCTCAGGCCTGGGTTCCATTCCTGTTGTGAGGAAAGAAGATGAAGTGTCTGGGTTTGGTGGATGGACTTCAAAGGGTGAATGGAATACGCAGGATCACAGTGCACACCCCAGATTTCTTGGGAGCATGCAGGAGGCGTCTTTGTGCAATGTCAAGGGATTGGTCTTTACTTTGAATATTTGTGTCTTTTGAGCAGGTGTTGTGCTTCCCTCTGCAAAGCAGCACTCCCTTGCGGCCTGGTGACAGCCCCCTTAATGCAGAAGATGCAGGTTGTATTCCCAGCCCTGTCAATCCTGTGCTCTCTGCTGCATCCCTTCCACACCCGGGCACGTCTTGGCTGGTGAGCCTGTGAACTCTTTGGAGCTCTGCCTCAGATCCCTCCCTGTGCTCTCACTGACTGCTCGACACATTGGTTCCCAAGTGTGTGTCTCTTGCCTCCCTTCTGAGGCTGGCAGGGATGTTTGAGCAGGTCCTGACCCAGACCCCGTCAGGCTGCATCAGCCCTTAATGCATTACCTGAAAACCAGCTGCTGGCACTACAGGTGTGCAGGGCATTGCAGAGGGTGTTCCTCTGCAAGAGCTCTGTCTTGAAACGCAGCGTCAGTCACACCCCCTGGCCATCGTGCCCACTCTGACATGGGGATGCTGACTTGAATGAGGGGAGTGAGAGCCTTGCTTTTAACGTGGATTAAGGGGCTGTAAAATTTGCTGCCAGGTTTGGAGGTGCAAGGGATCCCAGCCCAGACATGGCTGGTGCTCACGTGTGCGATTGCATCCTGAGCTATTTTCGTGCCAGCATAAGCCGTAACTCTCCCAGGTCAAAGTTGGCATGGGCAGAGGCAGTTAGCACTGGCAGCTGCTCCTGCTGCTTTGCCAGGGGAGAGGGTCATTTCTTTTCCCTTCCTCTTGCTAGTTTGGCAGCTGCCAGGCTGGTACAGAGCTCCCCTCGCCGTCAGAAGGATGTGGAGCCGGGCTGGAGCCCCCGGAAGCTGGCAACAGGCAATCAGGCAGCGGTGAGAGAGACTCTTATTAAGGGTAACCCTGGCTCTGGCTGACAATTGCTGACATCGTCATATTTAGCACCCGCATGCAGCGAGCCTGAGAGACACTCACGCACTGGGTGAGCCAACTGCAAATTAATCGTCAGTTCATTACTGCTCTGCGCCTTTCATCCTGACAGCAGCCTTTCAAACGTGGATATAATTGGAAGGGTCCATGTGGCAGGAATTTGGTGAGGGCTGGGAGGGAGAGACCTCAGCTCCCCCTCTCCTTTCCTCTCTCTCCCTTTCTCAGCCTGAGTTCTGGGAAAAAACAGCAAGCTTAGGACAGGCTGATGGAGGAAATTAATCTCTCCTTCCCATGTATCTTGTCCAGGCCACCTACACCTCTTGACATACGATGAGATCTTCGTACCAGGAGATCTGTTTGCGTCCAGGAGGTTCCCTCAAGCTATAATTACCCTCAGCTTGCAAGCAAAGTGTGCAGAGTAGTAGGGTTGCCTGTGAGTACTTGAATATGTGCATCATTGTTATTGCTGGTGGTGGGTATTTCTGCTATGGTTATTACTGTGCTGCTGGGAGGCCCAGTCTACACAGGCACAGTGGAAAGTGAATCTGCAGCCAGGAAGGTTTTACAGGCAAGGGCCAAGGCTGAGGAGCAGAGTTTGGAGACGGATTCGGGGGACAGAATTTACTTCCATCATCCTTGGGTATTCATTCTCTGAAAAAAGACACAAACCCTTGGATTTTATTCATTATGGCACGGCATGGAACACCATTCTGTGCCTCAGTTTCCCTGATGGTCAGAGTGATGTGAATATGCTCGTCCTTGTGATGGGAACAGCCACTCACAGGACACTGTGAAGTTACACCTGCTTCTCTAGAGTGCATGGCAGGAGGGGGCTGCTCTGTCAAAGCCACGGGGCATGAAACTACCCCAGGGGTGGATATCCATGGCACTAGGAGTGTGGCATGGGCTTGAGATTTTGTTTGGGTTTTTACTGATACTAGAAAATGGGATTAAAAGAAATTGTTGATGCAATCCATGTGTCCTGTTTGCCACACTTGAAAACAAAGGGAAGGGGTTTCTCAAAACTCTGGTTTTTTAGTACGAAGCCACGCTTGTGAAGTGATGGAGCTGGCTAGGGACAATCAGAGAAAAAGGCTTTCTTTAGAAAACTCTTTAGAGAGAAACAACATTGGAGCACTTCTGGGAAATTGTTTCCCTCATTTTTTACAGCTTTTGTTAGGCAATGGGCAGGCACCTTCCTGATGTTCTGGTGGGCCCATCCTCTCCAGGCTCCCTCTGCACAAGGGTCCAGTTCTGCCCTGAGGGGTGCAACAGCTGAGGGTCTAAGGAGGGGACCCAGTCTCAGAGATAGGCTGGGGCTCTGTGCTGACCAGGTGCCTACTGGAAAGGACATGGGAAGGGTTAAGGACTTCCAACAACCTGTTTTGTGACTTCCTGAGTTGTGTTAATTTGCTTCCCTCAATGGTCTAAAGGATGAGGCTGTGGTGCTTTTCTAGGAGACAGAGGGAGTCATGCCATGGGGACTCTGGCCCCCCTTCACTGTGTCCCCCCCTGCTCCTCCCGTGCAAAAGTTATTGTCGTATTCGGTGGAGTCTCAGGTAGGCAGATGAATGGGAAATGTTCCTCTCCATTACTAGCTGCACTTGACTGGAGTCTCATTACATTACGATGGCGCTTTAGCAGGCGAATGGGCCTTGCGTCTGGGTTCCCAGCACCCCTCATACCTCCCTGATAACGTAAATTACCCTCCGCCTCATTGCCTCAAATGATCAAACATCAAATTGCTAGTAAAAAAAAAAAAAAAAAAAAAAAAGGGAAAAAAGAGAGGAAAAAAGAGAGAGAGGAGGGAAAGGAGGAAAGCTGAACGGAACCATGGGTTGAATCTAGATGGTTTGTCTGTAACAAGCGACGAGTCAGCGGCTCTTAAACACTTGCTAAAGATGAATCCATTGAAGGTTCTGAGCATGGTAATTTTGCTGACGATAAGCACACCTGTAAAAGCCAAACAATGCTTTATAATTCCAAATTACACCAGCCAAGACCTACTACTTCATCCGTTTGATCCAGGGAGGGGGGACCCACACTTAACCTGCCTTTCTCCATCAAGAGGCTTCAGCAAATTCTGAGAGATACAGAGAAGCAGAAATATGCACACAGTACAGATTTGTTGTTGGTTCTGTGGTTGAACAACGTGCCAAATCCTCTGACCCCCTTTTATCCCTTGCTTCCTGGCCCCTGACAAATTTTCCAAGCCAGAAGAATAGGTCCAGGATGAACAAAATGAGGAAGAGGGGAAAAAGAGAGGGAGAGGCATTGGGAGGGGAGGGAACAGAGCAGGTACACGCAGGGCTGGTCGACTCCGTGCAGAAAAATATGGATCTCGGCGGGGTAACGAGGCGCAGTGGAAAGAGGAGGCTATACGTCTTTTCTCAGTATTTAAACGTGTGCTTAATATGGCGCTCAGTGGAATGGTTAATCTGCTAATGCTGGTAGTGTTTGCTGTAGTACTCAGAGAAATGTTTACTGCAGTATTTCATGGGGATTGTGTTCTGGATGGCACAAAAGGAGGAACCGCTCTAGCGTACCGGGAAAATGTTCATTGCAAAATATACTGGAATATTAAGAGGTTTATTTAGTGGCGTACTTAGTATAATATGAAAAGAGTTAAGTACAGAATGTTTTATTAATATTTTTGGGGTGTGGATGAATTTCAGCGCTCAGGAAGGTTATGGAGAAGCAATTCCAGCAAAGGCTGGTTTTATTCATAGATTTATAGATCTTAAGACCATAAAGGATTCTTGGATCAGCTAATCTGACCTTCTGTATAACACAGGTATATACAGCGTGGACATACCTCCTGATTCAGCAAAGCACTTTAAGCACTTGCTTAAATTTAAGTATTTCAGTTGTCCCATGGAAGGCAGAGAAAATAACCCTATTGAATCAATGGGACTATTCATGCTCTTAATGGGAAGTGGGTGTTTAGACATTTGCTGAATTTGGACCACAAGAAGATAATGCAGCTAAATGAGTAATTCATAGCCACCCATTTATTCAACTGCTTATGCTTTCTTTTCTGCTTGTGGATTGCTCTGGAGCCAATCGCCATTTCCTGCAATGTATTCATTGTTTGAAGTCATTCACTGAATAATTTCAGTGAAAACTCTTTCTTGATAGCTTGCTCATAAACAGTTCATTGTGAATAGAGGAATATATGCACATACATTTTAAGAATGTGCGAGTGCCTGCACTTGTGTGTGCTTGCCTTAAATATGTGAACACACATGAATGTATGTGCACAAATGCAGGGTTAGGATCTTCAGCTACAATAAAAGACACAGTTCCCTGACACTGGTGAGGTTGCACTAACTCTGACCACTTCCCAGTTTCAAGTTGCCTTTGTTTTGAGTGGACCTGTAATGTTTCTGACCCTTGGCTGCAGGCAGTGAATCTTGAGGTCCAGTTTCCAATGCAAATATTTACCCAGGGAATTTTTTAGATGTGTTGTTGTGAGTTTTCTCCTCTGGATATTCATGACACTCTGGTTTGCAACACATCCCTCACCATAAAGTGATTTGCTGGGAATTTTACAGAAAGTGAAATGGAAGAAGGTACAAATTACTTATAGTGAACTCAGCAAATTCTAACTAACCACAGCCTATGCCAGGCCCTTCATTCCTTCTATTTGCTCAACTTGTCATTAATCAGTTTGGAATTATTTTGAATGCACTGCATAGGGATTTTCCAAATCAGCCAGGGCATATCTTCTTCAAACAAGTGTGTTTGCAAACTGCTTGTGGCATAGAATCTGTCAATTAAGTGACATGGCATGTTTTAAACTGAAGAGCAGGTACTATGAATGAGGCTGGAAGCTTCATCGGTGGAATTGTGTTTGTGCAGTGGCCAGCTCAAGTTCTCATGCAGACCTTACTGTGCATTATGCATTACAACATGGGAATAATTTGTTTCTGGTATGGGATGCCAAAAAGTCTCACCGCTTTTTAGGATTCACTTACATTTTCAGAAAAGCAAAGGAATTACCATGATATTTAGGAGTATGAATGACTATAAATTAAGAACTGAACTTGTCATTTCATGCATCCAGTTTATTTTTTCTTTTTTATATTCCCCTCAGCACCAGAGAGGGTTGTGATGGAGGCTAGATGTGAGCTGGGCAGTGGCAGCACTGGGACAGTTCATCTAAGTTGTGGTTGATATGTGTGAGATAAAGGAGAGTTTGAGATTTTCCAGCAATGACATGGAGAGCAGGGACACTGAAGACACTGTAGGACACGTGCTGTGATGCTGCAGAGCTGATTGGATATTCCACATTCTCCTTTTGGGCTCCCACCAGCTGTGCCATCTGAAATTGCTACTGAATGTCCCTATCATTCATTTTATTTCATTTGTCCAACTGAAAATTAAGAGAGCTTTGGTTTCCCCTGGTTAAACTAAGGTGGAAGTTTTTCCAGATATTCCTGTAAAACAGAAGGGCACGAATTTTTCCAGCCTCAATGAGATGTGTTTTTACAGACAGCCGCTATCCTTTCTAGAAAAACAGTTGTGTTTCACAATGGGAAGTTATTTCAACACAAAAAAATCAATTATAATGATTCTTTTTCCAAAATATAAACCAAAATATTTTGACTTTTCAAAATTGCCTCTTCATTTTCTGTTTTTCCCTTGCAGGGAAGGATAGAAGGAATTATTCCCTTGATTGGCCAAATTCAGCAAGAGCTGGAACAGCCTGAGTCAGCTAAAAACTCAATTCAATCTCCAGATAACTTTCATTTGGTGAAGTAAAAAGAGAACCAGCAAGTCCTGATGTTGCTTTTCAAAAAAAGTTTGGTTGGTACGGCTGTATCTGAGGCATCTTTAAAACAGTGTGTGCATCCTTCTGCCAATATTTGCATAGCATTCAAAACAACAGGGAGCATTTGGAGCTCATTTAATACTGAGGGAATAGGTTGCAAGCCTGGGAGGGAGGGATGGCATTTGTATGGGCCCTGGCAGAGGTTTATTTACACTGTGGCTCAGTTGTAGCCCAGTCTGCCTCTGTCAATGTAGTTCTCTTTTTAATGAAGAGTTTACCACTTGTACATGCAAAGAGACATTTAGGTGTTAGTTTTGTTTGCCAATAAAGACTGTCCATTAGCTATCTTAATCCTCTGTCTGTCTTAACAGGCTGAATCACAAAAACAAAACCTAGAAAAAAAAGAAAGACCATCAAAAATATTGTTGTAAATGAAAGAAATCCCCTTCTCCTATTTCTTTTTGGTTTCAGATTGAAATATCTTGTTTTACTCAAGCTTCTCCTTCTGAAAGTTGATGTATTTTTTACTGAAAAAATGGAAACGGGTGGCAGAGAATTTGCAAAAGGAATAATGCCACAGACTGCTTACAATATTTTGCACAGAAATTAAAACAGTTCCAGGAGCAATTCTGAGCTGAGCTTTCAGCAGGTACAGAAATAAGTGGGACTAGCTTTTGCTTATCCTACTCATGAACTTTCCAACATTATTTGGATGAAATGCAAAATCAAATCCTGCAAGATGTGATCATTTAGGGTACTGTGGCATATTTTGAAACAGTAGGACTGTTAGCCCCAGCATTTTGGCCAAATTCCAGCCTGGATAATTGCATTCTGCCGGCCCATATTCAAGCCTGCAGTTCGAATTAAAAAAAAAAAAAAATCAAAACCAAAAATGAACACCACCCCCCCCCCCCAAAAAAAAAAAAAAAAAAAAAAAGGCGGGGGGGTAATCATTTCTCCTCCAAGAAGTCCTGCTGTGTGATGACCGATGCTTTTCCACCCTAGAAGCAGCTGCATTTTGGGAAACGTTGCCTATATCATCCTACTTCTATTGCCCATTGGATAAAAACTGCTGTGGAGATGACCAGCCCCATCGTGGGAATAAAGCAGCAGAGCTGACCAGGATGGAGCTGTGGTGCTTTATGCCAGTCCTGTCATAACTGCACAACCTTCACTCCCCAAGGCCCCGAGCCCTGTAAGGGCTGGGTCCCCTGTGATCTACTGCGCTCTTTGTCCTTGCAGCAGCCATCAGCTGGGGGTACTGGGAGGATGCGCAGCGAGAGGAGAGGGCAGGCTGGCATCAGATGGGAAGAGAAGGACTCACCAGTGGGCTTGACCCGTGTCTGTAATTTGTAAACAGCATTTTTACACCAGATCAATGCTTTCCTCAGCATTTTAATGCACCCCATTGGTGTCCTTAAACTCTAATGATGCAGTCTGTGAGAAGCTGCCATTTATTACCCACAGATGGGGTGATAATTATTGACAAGATTGTAACTAATAATTAAACCCATTTGCTCCTTTAAACAAGTTGGTGTGAATTATTTGCAGGGAGTTCTGTAGCAGGCCTGTGGTCACTCCCGCCGCGCGTGGGGTGATGCTGCCCAGGAGCAGTGGCGGGAGCAGGGAAGGCTGCTCGCAGAGCTGGGCTGCTCAAACCCCTGGCAGGAGTCCTTCCTCTCACCTTCCGCGGTGCCTGTGCCCCCGGCCGTGATAGTGAGAGGTGTGTGAGCACCACCGTGCTCCTCCCAGTCTCCAGGGCTGTGCCCTCTGAATCCCAGCTCCTTCCAGGACTAACACTGGGTCTGCTCGAGGGACTTGGGCCGAACATGGAGCCACAATGGAAAAATGTACCCATGAGAACTTTTCTGATGGTTTGTCTTTCTCTTCCTGAACATCTTTAGCCTGTCCCATCTGCAAGCGGAAGATCAATAGTCACACATTGCCTGTTGTTAGGTTTATTATTCCTCAGGTCAAAATCCCAACCCTATCCCAAAGCAAGAATGCCGGAAGAGAAGGATAATTTCTCCACGCTTTTGTTCCTTGGGTGAACTGAGATTAAAAAAGAACTGTTTAACCCTCTGTAGTATGGTGTGGTGTTCCCACGGTGCTGAGGACTGCAGCACCAGCTGCTGCCCAGCATCCATGGTGGGGTGGTGAGCACATGCAAAGGAGTGAGCTGGGGGCTCCCATGGGAACATGCAGGGGGACAAGTGCTGCCCTGTTCACCCTGCCATGGGGTGCTGGCCAGAGGAAAATGTGAGCAGTCCTCCTCTGCAAACCCAGGCATGGCAGATGTGGGCAGCAGGACAGCCCGTGCTGGCCAGTGGGGACAAGGCAGGGTGAGCAGAGAGCAGCTCCTGCAGCACCACACTGTTGGGAAGGCAGCCTGGGGGAGCTGCCTTCCCCTGGTGTACATTTAGAGGGAGGGTGTAAATCTAATCTCAGTGCTAGGGTCCATTAGCATTAGAGGGGAGTACTGTCTATGCATTCATTCCCTGCTCTCACCTCTGGATGACAGAGTACCCCCCTCCGTTGTCAGCTTTAGCACAGGGAAAAGGCTGCCCATTAATTCTCCAGTGGCGGTGGATAATGCCATCATAAGTCTTAGGTGCCTATGAATTTTGTGAGCATTTTACAGTAATAAATACCCCACACTTGTGCATATAATTAGTTGTGTATCCCTCGGTTGTTCCATCTGCACTATGATCTATCTGTCCTTCTACGGAGGTGGGCCTGGTTCCTCCCCTCGCACTCCTGCTTTAGTATTGGTGTGGCATGACCTCATGGCTGGAACCCAGGACCTGGCAGAGAGATCTGTGTAGAGGGAAGGACAGATGCCATCCTGGACTCAGGGATTTATTGTGCTTGAAGTGGAAACCTGAACTGAGAAGCTGAATGCAAAGCAACCGATTTGTTCCTGCTAAGTCCCAGTATATCTGTATTGTCAGTGCCATCTTACACCCCCTTCCCATGTACAACAGTTTGTGCAAGCGACGAAAAAACTGTTAAAATGTACATCTACAGAAGTTTATCTGCTTATTTGTCTTCAGTATCTTGTACCTTCCCCTTCTTTAGTGAAAAAGACTATGGAAAGACTAATAGCTTCACATCTACCCATTACAGGATTTTATCTCCCTTTTTAAAAAACTCCACTAAAGCCTCACACCAGCAGAACTTACTGTGCAAAGGTAAGCAATCACCCTGCTGTCTTAAAGCTACTGAAGCCTGGATTCTACAGGCGAGAAAGTCTGGCTTTAGGACTCCAAATACTGGGTCAGAAAGACTGTGGCCACATGACACAAATGCTGATCTGATGTGAAGCTGATCTGCTAATGCAGATCCTTTCAGGGAGTGATGACAGGTTAACTTCTCCTGACAGACTCAATGTGCATTTGGTGTTATTTGTCTGTGACTCTGGCTTTATACCTTAAAATATCGCCTGTCATCCCCTTCTAGCTTGCAGAAAGCTGAAATAAAATTGAAGCTGGCACAAAAGCTGTGCAATGTATGCTCTGGCTAACTTGGTAAGGTGTGATGCTGCAAGGATGCCTGACCTACGCCAGGTCTGTGCAGCTGGCTGAACCCAAACTGTGCACATCTGGCAGCAGCACCCACAAAAGTGGGGCTAAGGCAGCCTCAGCCCCATCAGAGGATGCTCACAATGTTAACTGTAACCATCAGAGGGGCTATTTACGTGCTTTAAGTTAATCACAAGCATAAATCTCTGTAGGACCAAGGCTGCAGAGGAAGCTAAGAGAAGACACTGAAGAGGCATATGTCAGTTGGGGTTGTGGTGGAGAGCTCACTGAGACTTAAGCATAACATTTGGGAAAATTAGTCCATTTGTTTCAGGGGCATCCTGAGCATTGGCATGCAGTGATTCTGTAATGGATCCATTTAACTAGTCCTGTAGCTGAAGTATCCTTTACAAATATTTTCTATAATGGCGCTTAAAGAAGGAGTGCAAGGAGAGAAATTTTAAAACATTATTGCTGAGTTCCAGTTTTGAGGGCTTTCAAAGTACCAAGGTAATTTTTCTCCAAATTTGGCTCAATATTTAACAAATTGAGGGAGATCAGGAAGTAACCTGAGGTCAACATTTTTAACCTGACTTGTTTGTTAAATTGTCACAGCTCTGCAACAGCAACAAGAACAAGTACATTCTGCATTCAAAGGCAATTCAAACAATCCCTGGAAACTTTATAATAAAATCACTAACTGGGGAGCAAGACTGAAACAATGGAAACAAGGAAGAAGCCTTTCTGTGGGAGATGGGAAAAGCTCACAGACCTGGGATCTGGAAGCAGAAGAAAAGTCAGATTTCAACCTTGGCTGTAGTGATTAACTACCTTAACTCCAGTAATTGTTAATGAGTGTTCAGCATGAGCCAAGCCAAACTGACATTTGTAGAGAAACAAGATGGTCAGGCTGCATCCAACCAGAAGCAGTCCAGGAAAATGGAAGTAAACCATGTAGTGTGGAAGCAGCAGTCTTCAAAGAATTTTTCATCCTCATGGCAACCTGCACAGTGGTTGCTGGAGCGTTGGTGTTAAAGAGAGGTCTTCAAGTATGGTTGGATGCCAGTTTTGATGAAAAGTAGCTCTTTGCAGCCCCCCTCTTGTCAGAACCACCTGCACCTCCGGGCCTCCAGGATCTGAGAGTGAACATTGTCCCTCTGGTTGCTGCAACAATCGCTCATCGTGGTTTAGCAGGTAGATGTTAACTGGGCTGTCCACATCACCTAGCCCTTTGCAGATCACCAGCAAGGGCTCTCTAGGCCACCAGTGGCACACGGCCCCGTTTCAGAGGCAACGTGCTATAATAATGTATCCCTAACCATGCTTTATACCAGTAAGTAGGCTATAACCCTGTCAAGGTGTGCTGGTGACTCTATAAACCATGAGACCTGAATGGTCAATGGTCGAGTGGTTTAAAGCTGTCACCAGAATACTGAGATAGCCTTATAAGCCTTGTGCTGCATGGCTGGGGATACATTATTCACTATAATATATGGTAAGAAATACCTGCACAGGGTCTGAAATGAACTGCTTTAGCCACTAGCCAGCATGGCTAGTGATCAGGGAAATCCGTCAGCATTTTCATGTGCAATGGGAGGCAAAAAGAAACAGACACTGGAGGAGAACTCATTTTCTCTGCATAGAAATTGGGTTTGGGTCAGGGGTGGAGGTGAGCAGAACCAAGCAGAACCAAGCCTCTCACTTACACTTTCTGTCATAGGGGAGCACCCAGGGCCGATGGCCTTCAGAGCTCCACATGCCTTCACAGCCCTTCTTCTGTTTTGTGGAGAGCCCAGGAGGATGAGTGCTGTCAGTTCAGTGCTGCTCAGGGAAAACAAGTGGGAACGTGGTGTGAGGCCCAGCCTGAAGGCAGCGGTGCACGGGCAGTGGCCAGAGGTGTTGTGAGAAGGAGCATGGTCCGGTCATTTGCCAGGAGCCTCTGCTTTCTGTCCTGCCTCAATGCAGTACCACAAGCATTACAGGGAAACATCTAACTAGTGGCAGCTGCAGCAATGGGGAAACAGAGGTGGGTTGCCCCATCCATCCTTGCACCAAGCATGTCTTTGGTAGCCCCAGGAAGCAAGGGGTGCAGGCGTCTGTACATATATGTACATGCAGGCAGATGGTCCCACGGCCAGGACCTGGGGCTCTGAGAGGATATCCAGCAATTTTACACCTTCATCCCTCCAGCCATGGCCAGGCTTGGTGTACATGTGTGTGACTGCAGGGGTGAGGCAGGAGAAGGCAGGGGTAGGTCTGGGTGAAATGAGGTGAAGGGATGCCCCAAATCAAATGGCCAACAAATGAAGAAAGCAACGAGGGCTGTGAAGGGGCTCTGGAGGGGTTTAGAGCCAAGCCTCTGTCACCAGCAACCTTAGAAAATAAACGATTCCCCCATCCTAGAGCCTATCCTTCTCCAACTACAGGAGACAAAATCCCTGAGAGCATGTCTGTGTGAGTGCCCTTTGGCAGCAGGTGGTGAGGGGGTAAGAAACAAGGAGCGCTTGGGGGATTTCATTAGGAGAAGGGAGGGGAGGGAGGAAACCCCTCCTCTTGAACAATACATAGAGCTAAAATTGCCTGAAGGGCTTGGCTGGCTTGCTTTATTTATTGCATATGCACATATACATACATATACGTATATATGGTTATAGATGTATTTTTCTCCCGCGGGCTTTATTCATCTTTCTCAGGAAAGGACCCGGGGCATCCTTTCCCAGTACAGCAGCAGTGAGGAGACAATAGTGCCGCCTGGGAAGCAGGGAAGAGCCCAGCGATTGATTCCTGGGATCAGTAGCTGGGAGACAGCGGTCTGGGCGGAGGAATCCAGGGGCGCCAAGCACAGGGCTGGCCGCCCCCTCGGCTCGCTTGTTATGTTAAGAACCCATCGGCGGAGAAGAGGCTGTGGGGCGCAGGGAGGAGAGAGAGATAGGGTCTGAATGCAGCCGCCCTGGCATCCTTCTGTTCTCTATATGGGGACATTGTCTGTCCCCCTCCCTCTGCACTGCCTCTCCTCTCCCTACTGTGCTCACGTCAAATGTTGGTTTCCCGTTTTATTAAAACCCTCGGAGCGGACAGCGGGGTGACGGGCACCAGGAATTTGTGAAGGATGGAAGAGGAGGAGAAACAAGCTTGTGTTTGTTGTGTGGAAGCTGTGTCCATTTGTCCCCCTCCCAACGTCTCTCATGGCTCCGCATCTGGGCCGGACTGTGCCTGGGGATGAGCAGGGTTGGAAGCTGGGGCTCACAAGGCAGCAGGAGACACAGTGCTAAGGAGGGCTCTTTACCAGTGGGGTCTGCCCCATCCCACTCACCCCATCCCAAAACCACAGCCCTCTGTCACACCCTTGTCCCTGGTGGGATGAGGTACTGTTTCCTACCGTCCCCCACCACAGACCAAAACCCTCATCAATAAAGGTGTCCTCTGTAACACCCATTTGCCCCATTTAGCCAGTAGGAGCAGGACAGTGGGCTCTCAAGACCAGGGAGGGACTCTATGTCTCTCTCTTTCCAGCGGTGGGCAAGTGCCATAGTTTCTAGGTTTTCAATGTATTTTGAGTCCTAGTTCCTTCTAAAACTTGCACTGAATAAGATCTCATTTCAAGCCCATTATTTTCCGTCCTACCTGAGTTCTTTTTCAGCAAATACTGTTTTAAAGAGTTACCGTGCCCCAGAAAATACTTCTTGTTATCGCCCACCCAAAAGTAGTACAAAATACATTAGAAAGTCTCTTCTCTAATGGTTTTTATATTTGATGTCAGTTAAGATAAAACTAATGGTGTCAAGCACTATAAGGAAGGGGAAGATTAAACAAAATCTATCCTCTGCAAAAACAAAGCAATCAATATAACATTACCCTGCTGTAGTGTCTTTCAACTTGCTTTGATTTGTGGATCCCTAGAAAATCTCTCAAGAAGGCTCAGCAACCCCCTAGAAAATTCACAAGCCCTAACCACTGGAGAGCATTGGTGAAACTGCTTTTTTTACCCTCCTTGCGAGGAGTCCCTGTTCTACCAGGAATCTTCAGACTGCAGGCCGAGAAATACCACTCCATGGGATACCAGTTCAAATGTAATTAAGACTGACTAAATAAGGACCAACTAAATATAATACTATTGTTACTGCAGTACTTTCAGATCCATCTTACTTGGAGAATCCTTTTTGCCGCCTCTGGGAAGCACACGCAGGAGCTTCATCACTCTGGTCCCATCTTGCAGGCTTACCTGCTGCTGCTGCTACTATCTAGTTCCTCTGTTCACCGCATAAGAAAAATGCAAGCGGTTATAGAAAGCGGGAAAATTTCTGAACATGTTTTGCTCTTGGAGAAAAGAAGGATTTTGATTTTAAAGGTACTCTCCCCTCTCCCTCAACAACCATAAAAACAAATTAATGATCGAACCTATTATTCACTTCTATTCCCTACTTTTGATGCTGCTTTGTATTGTCTGTTCCATTTTGCATCTCTGGCTGAAGTTAAACATTTCTGGACAAGGGAACATCACCTGTTTTTAACTCACCTAGTATAAGAAAAATAGGAAAACAGAAATAAAAATGGCCTGATATTTAGGTTACAAAATATTTTAGTTCTGTGGGCCATATGCTGACACTGTCAACATAACACTCAGGAGACCTTGAAAAATTCAAGGTGAGGAGTTTAAACAACTAAACAACTACAAAACTTCTTCAGAAATTTCTTTTCATGAAGAAAAAAAAATGGAATTACAACAGTAGCTATGCTTGAAACTAGGGCAGACAGCATTCAGAAATACTGCAAGAAATGTCAAAACAGAAAAGCTGGGTTTTTTGCAAGTTGTTCTACAGATCTTCAGAGATGCTGCTCCATGAAATGACGAGTGGTTCATTCACCAACCCATCAGCTTGGGAAATATATGCAACACAAATTCATTTGTTTCCAGCTAATTGCACTTTCATTTCCTCCTCCCATCGTTGCAAGGCTGTGCGGGCTGGAGTTCGAAGCGGTGCTTCCCAGGCTGTGCTTCACGCACCACCCCCAGTACCCAATCCCCACCACAGTGGCACCCAGCCCAGCTAGGAGGCACGGCTGCCTTCTTTGCGTGTGATGTTCTGGGGGAAAAAAAAATATTTGCAACCCACAGTTTTAGAGCAGGAGGGGACTGACAATCAGTCCTCTTATGTTTTATTTCTGGTTCCTGCTATTGGCACGCTGTACAGCTGTAGTCAAACAAATGAACTTCTCTACATCTTAGTTACCCTTTCTGTAAAATGAAGGTAATAATATTTATCCAGCTGGGATGCTGCAAGGAGTAATTAATGTGTACAAATCACTGTGAGTTCCTCTAACAAAGTGCAAATTGCATTAGTCCCCACAGAAACTGGTAATAGGTTTGTGTCTTCCTTCGCTGAAAGTCTGACCTCAACCCCCTGGGGTAATCTTGAGGAAAAACTCTTCCTACTATTTGTATTACAGCAGCTCATAGGACTCCTCCAATGCCAGAATCCCCATCATGCTCAGGATTGCATGTTCATACAGTAATACACACCCCATACTCTGAGCCCTGATATGGAAATTGGGGAAAGCCAGAAGGGAAGGATTAACCCTGTTTCAAAGGTAAACAAGGCACAGAGAGGAAGCCTTTTCCTGGTAATAAGTACCAATATAAGTCTTCAGAGAATTTACCTCACACTGCCTTCATGACTCAAGCTGAGTTTTCACTTTGTTTTGCTAGACATCAATCTTTCTCATTCTGGTGAGTGACAGACCAGACAGATGGCAATGGATGGAGTCACTTCTTGGAGGTGCTCAGAGATAGCAGCGTTAGAGCAAGTCAAGGCTCACAAATGGAGGACACTGAGTGGCCTTGGGTCGGATAGGCGGCCACCAGTCCAGTTCTTCATCTCATGGAGACCTGGATAGATTTGATGTTTCTAATTTCCTTTCAGGCATCCTTCTGCTATGGTAGAAGACAGAGCAAGAGAATCCAAGAAAGAAAGGTTAAACTGGTTTTGTAAATTTCTGTGCATAAATATATAGGGAAATGGTCTCCAACAGGTCTCTCAAGTGCATCGCTACTAAGCCCCTTCTAATGCCAGTATCCAGACGGCTCAACAGACTTTTTCAGTGAAGTTACCCCTGTTGTTACTTCCCCTACTCTTTGAAAAGTCCACAGGCATTTGTTGTGTGGAAATCCAGCAAGGGGAGCCCCTAATTCCCAGAGGCTACTCCCACTGGTTTTAGCACAGAAGGCATGGCTCATGTCATATCACCACCAGTGGCATGAGATGGAGGATAAAACTTGGCATGATCAAACAGCTGGGGACATAAATACAGGATTAAAGGCTCTGGTGATGCAAGTAATTCCCATTTCATGGAATTGAGAGGACTGTGTTGCTGTGCCCCAGTAGAAGACCTCACCATCTAGTGCCATTAAGCCGTGGACTCCTTTAGTGGCCACGCAAACACTTGTTGGAAAGGAGCCACCAAGAGAAAGGGCACCTTCCCGTGGGAGATCCTTCCAGAGCAGCCAGCAGAAGCTGAGAAGGACTTCCCTTCCTCCCCTTTCTTCACCTACATGCCAAGTGCCCACACTGCACACCTCTCTGAGCTGGGGTTCCTTCTCCACTGGTCAACCTCTGGCTGGAGAACTGGGAACTATACTGCTTATAGGCGGTATCCAAAGACGCCTTTTTGAACATTCCATGTGCAAAGATGGGAGAAGGAGGGGAGGGGAGTGGGGGAAGAGGAGAGGTACAGACACAGCACTCCTTGGCAGTGATTTATAGACTGGGTCAGGCACAAATTGACTCGTATGCAAGAAATGTAAATGGAATCGAGACTTTTGATGGAGAAGCTCATTTTCAGACTTAAACGCTTTAGATTAAACACACTCACACACAAATGCTGGCGGGGAGGGTGTTTTATATAATTTACATTACAAATCAATTCATTATCCACAGAGGCAGGTTGCACTGATTTTCAAGGATCGGAGATTTGATGAAGAGGATTCATTTCAAGAAATAAACCTTTTAAATTAACCGCAAGATGAGGGAAATTTCTTTATTTAAAAAATGCGCCAGCCCCTTCTTTGTTTCTTTTATTATTATTAATATTATTTTCCATCCGGCTCTGGGTCATTAAGGAGGGTCCAGAAGTCACAGATTGCCTTTCTGAGGGAGGAGGGCAGAGAACTTCAAATGTCACACATTTTGTCTGGCTCCAAACCTTTCATTTATTGCAACACAATTTCTTACCTGTGGTTGGCTCCGCACACCATTGTGCACTGTGTGCCAGGACTGATTTAGCAGGGAATGTCCTCTCCACCTTGAACCCGAGAGGGGAAAAATCCCTTGAGAGTGGATGTGGGAGAATCATGAAAGACAGACTTTCAGCAGCCTCAGAAGAGAAATGCCCCTTAATCTCTGGGTGAAATCCCCTAAAGCTTTAGCAGGGTGTGGGATTCTGGAAAACCCAGCTATAACAAAGGCAAATGGCTTTGTAAGGGAACATTTGAGAAATAGGGGTAAAGAAATGGAACAAAAGGAAACCCCAGAACCAAGTCCTCACACCCTATCCTGCCCTAGCAGAGTGCAGATCACAGTGGGCATCAGCCACACTGGAGGCAAAGCAGGAGTGAAGATGACTGAAGGAGGAGTAACACATTACCCTGTTCCTCCTTGGCAAGGCTGCAACATACCACCTTTGATGAAGACTCTTTCTCACTTCCTAAACCACCTAATTTGTTCCCCTCTAATCATTCCTGGCTACAGCTCCCTCATAACTCCCAACAACTGCTCCCATAACCTGGCTGCAAACACAGCCTCTCAGCTCCCCAGCATTCTGCCTGGAAAAGAGAGGCAAAGCAAGAGTGCTGGATGGAACACAAGCATGGCCTGTCTTTCCTGATTTTTTTTTTTTTTTTTTTGGTAAAGATACTTTCATATCAAAACCCAAATGATTGGGCATCTTTCCTAGTTGAACAAGAGTCCATCCTCTAGAAAGACAACTGCACACCTGACAGTAGACAACCATCTCAGTTTTGTGGGATGGACCTGGGCCAGAGGTTTGTAACAGGTGATGGCTGGGAATGGGCAGCTTTTGGGTTCTGGAGGCACCTGGATCCCTCAGTGTTGCAGCAAGCCTTCCAAGGTCCCAGTGTGGAGCCTTCCTGAAGCCCTTCTCCTCATGGGAGGATCCTGGCCACTGTGAGAGTGTGTGGTTGGCACACCAGTGTCCCAGGAGGGGAAGAGCCGTGTCTGCCCCACCTGAGAGTCCCAGTGCAGGGCTGGGGGAAGGTACTTGGGCTGGAGGGGAGCCAAAACACCGGGGTTAACAACCCTGATCTTGGGATAAAAAAGGCACAGGATCTTTAATGACCACAAATGACTACGACTTTTGCTTTATATCTTTTCCAAAAAGCAATTATGCACATTTTAGCTGGGGAGCTTTTATTTTCATGCAGATGGGGTAGACAGCACAGTGTCTTCTCTCAAGCACATCCAGACCTGGTCAGTACAAGTGGACAGAACAACATGAGACATGTTTGACCTTCACAACTTTCCTCTACAGACCAGCAAGCTAAAACCCTGAAGGAATTTTCCTGAGTTTGTCCAAAGCAACATTCACCACCTCATTCAATATTTGCCTGCAAAAAGAATGCCAATTATTAAGAGACAGTCCTGGCTGGGCATCAATAGGCAGCCAGGTGTGAGAAGTTGAAGAGAAATACATCTCATTAATGTGGAATTGTTTTTAGGTTAATAATCTTGCGTTAATTTTCCTTTAAAATATTGTCTTTGACCGTTAAACGCTCGCACTGTTATAAAAAGAACGTAATAAATGATCTTGAAGCAAATTCTCCTGCCAAATGTCATAATTTATTTGCATAATTAGCTCTTAATTTTAATTCAATATGCAAATCCACGCTTCCTTTAAATTGCAGCAGCCTGTTTCCCGGCCCTGGCTGCCATGAATTTATTGTGAGGCGGCTGTTTGAAAAGGCAGCTTCACTGCCTTCTGGGGATGGTTGCCTGGGGGAGGGGGTGCCCACCGCCAATTCCAGTCACTTTTTGTTTGGGTTTTGTTTTGGTTCACTTCTTATTAAGTTGGACCCCAGCCTGCTTCAATCCCTGAGCATCCCCATTTTCCTCCCAACAAGTCCTGTTTCCCTTTGTCTTCCTTCTGCATTCTCTCCTTTTTTTTTCTTTTCTTCTTTGGAGAAGACTATGTTGATCCTCCATGTTCCCATCCCCTCGCACCTCCATGAAAGGCTCCGGCTTAAGGCAGCCTGGCAACTGCTCTGCTCTCCTCCCTTCTTCAGCTCTTTTTCCCCTGCCCTTCCTTGCTGCCCAACAGCCCCTTGCTCAATGCCTTTTGCCAGTGCCCTCCTCCTCATGGAGAAAGGCGAGGGGGAAAGGCTTGGCTTCCCTGTGTGGTTTTATCCCCAGGTCCCCATCCGTGGCCAGGGCAGCTGCAGATCACCAGAATCCCGTCTCACCTCCATGGCACACTGGGCTGCGCTCCACACTGAGCTGTTCTGAACCGCTGGGCTCATGGCAGGGGCCCCGCCGTGGGGCACTCCTGGCTGCTCCCCTACAGAGCCATGCACTGGCTGCAGAGCCAGAGCCAGAGCCAGAGCAGGGATGCTCCCCCGACCTACACCCTGTCCCAGCTTCCCTCTGTGATTACTCCCAGCCTCTGCATCTCAGAGGAGAGCAGGAGCACAGGCAGCTCAGGCATCAGGCCACACCCAGGCACCGGGCACAGCTCTTTCCCAGTGCCCTGGGATATGCAGCCATCTGGCACCAGGCAGCACTCTCTGCTACAAGGAGAATATCCAAATAAAACAGTTTACAGGTTTCTGCTCCTTCCCTCTCTTCCCAATCCAAAACGGAAACAGGATTTCAGCAACCACTGAGTCCCTCCAGGTAAAGAGAGAGACCTGGAGACAGGTGACTTTGAGAGGAAGGCAGGGAGACACTGGAGTGAGAAATCCTGCTCTGCTCTGTCTCCCTCCCGAGCTGCCCCAGGTGGTGAGGAGCACAGGCACTGCTCCTGGCAGCTCTCACAGGTAGGCATGGAGCCACGGGAGCCAAAGCTGCAGTCGTTCTTAGGTACCTTGCCTCCTTGACAAAGGCTGATCAAGTGAGGCCTGAGGGTGCTGTATGCTTCCAAGTCCCTCTGGCTTCACATCTCAGGATTTGACCCTGAGCACTGGGAGCAAGAAAGGCACCCAGAGACTCCTTCCCTTGCATTTCACAGCACCGGGAGAAGTCTGGGAGAGATGGGTGATAGAGGAATGTGACCTGAGTTTTGCGCACAGGTTAAGGAATTAAAGGGACAAATTAGCCTCGACAATAGAAGATCTTTTTCACTGTGGAAGGACTTGGGGGAGCGGAAGATAATGAAATGCTGCTTCATCAAAGCAGAGGCAGTTTGCAAGCTGCTCTCCCTTGTAACTCTATCGTGCTCACCTCCTGGGACGGACGGCGAGGGCCGGCAGCCCTGCGCTGGTATCGGGTGCCCTCCCTCCCCTGGGAGCACGGGAGGGGATGCTGGAGCCTTTGCAGAGGGAGGGGCTGGCGGGGCGGAGGGTTTGTTTTGGGGGCTGTAGGAAGGAGAGGGTGTTGGTATCTCATTACAGGCCTTAGATCTCTGGAGGGGAAAAGAAAACGGGGAAAAAAAAAAAAAAAAAAAAAGCCCTCAAACTCAAACCACAGGCCTTTGTTAGAGATGCTGTCCGGGAAGGAAGGAAGAAGAGAGGAACAGCTCAAATTCAGTCCTTCGATAATTAAAGCTTGCAAAAGAATAAAAGGGGAGGGCAAAAAAATAAATAAAAAGGTCCTTCCCTCCTCCCACCTGCTCCCAAAACAGAGCTGCTGTGACTTCCCGGGGGAACAAAGAGATGTGGTGAGAATGGGCTTTTGCTTGATCCTGCAGTGTCTGGGAGGGAGCAGTGGGACAAACGTGTGGCCCTGCAGATGGGAGCCCCTCATCAAAGCTGGGGAAAAAGAGGGGGGAAATGTGTTTTTCTGTTTCACTGATCATCAGAGCAGGACTAGGACTTCCTGATCCAAGGAAAATTTGGAAACTGAAGACAAAAACATTTCCATTCCAAAACTGAGCAGAAAGAAGTCAGACCTTTGTGTTTTTCTGCTAAGCAAAAGAAGAAGAAAATTCAGCCACTGTGCAGCCCACAGACCCTGACTGCCTTGATTTGCCTGATCAGAGCATCTTAAGGAATGTGTGTTAACTCAGCACAATTTGGGATTTGTTTCTGCAACACTGCAGGGATCTGGGGTGTGTGTGGGGTGGCTCCCAGGAGCTCTGTGGGGGCAGGCAAAAAGAATTTGTGCATGACATGTAAAAGACTTCCCACTGCCTTCAGATGAGGATACCCCTTTTTGCTGCGCCCACCTGCTCTGTCTTGAGACCTCATGTATGTCCCTAGGTTTAGCAACAGTTTTGTGTCCAAGGATTTGGGTTTTTTTACACTCCCTCTACTGCCTCTATTATTTCTTACAGCTTCAAACCTCAAATAATGGCTTTTCCCAAGTGGACTCTGCTATTTTCCAGATAAGAGTGATGTTGCTGAAGCCTGGGCTGCAGACAAGCACATGGAAGTTAAGGCAGAAAGGTATTTCTTACAGTTCCCCCATGGCACTGAGCCGTGCACGTCAGTTGCTCTTCTGTGCCTCAGTTTCTTCACCTAATAACTGGGGACAGTATGCTCTTGGGGCCTGGGCAGCCTCGTGTAGGAGCCAGCTCTATGCTGACAGGCACTAACAACGTGCAGAGCACTCTCGCCAGTTGTCTGCTCTACCAGGTGCCAGGGCAGCACGGATGCTGCTCTGTCATATGGCCCCACCTCTGTGGCTTTCAGATTCCCTCTCCATTCCCAGGCACAGCTCTGCAATCCCAGCCCAGCTTTTGCACCTCAAAACCCAAGAGAGCAGAACCTTCACGCTGTGCGTTGCACATCACAGAGATAGGACACACGGCCAAATACAGGTGGCTGGGAGCCACCAGGATCAAAGTGTGAGGCTGCAGGCAGCTCATTGCTCTGCACTCCCGTCTGCCAGAATGGAGTTTTGTCGAGATAAAGATAAATAAAAACCCCTTAAGAGCTCAAGAAATAGAAAACACAAGTGATACAATGAGACCATTTTAAACCAGCTGATATCATGACTCCTGGAGGTTGGTTTTTCAAGTGCTGCTGTGGGGTGACACCAGCTGACTGCTGCACTGGACTAGGGAGAGATCAGAGCCTGCTTTCTGCTCCTGGCACAGCCGTGCTGAGCGATTTGGGGTTCATGTCTCCATGAGCCTTTCACCTGCTTGGCTTATCTGTATCAGCTGCAGGGTGAAGGATCTCTCACTTGCCTGGGATGGGCTGCAGTGGTATCTGTGTGTCATCTAGCACCTTGAGGCTCTTTGAGCGTGCAGCAGTGGGTGGGATTCCCAAAGCTGATGGAGTTGTGTGCTTTGGTTACACTCCCCAAACAAGCAGCTTTATTATGCTCTCAAGCTGTGTACCTACTCCTAGGGACCAGGAATATTTGCATCCTTTAAGGCTAAATGAGGAAAAAATACCCCAAATCTCTCTCCCCATCCTGCCTGATCCCCACAGGGCAGCCTGGTGGTTCCCCGGTGCTCAGTGCCCTCTGTGTCTTCACACTCAGAGGGCTCAGGCCGTGAGGCCAATCAAGCAGTTGGATTGCCTCAGCACGCCTTACTGCTCTATAATACCTGCCATTCTCCATGGTTGAGTCTGTTTGTGATGCTAGCCATATTCAGGGGTTATACTGCTGCACTTTTCATAGTCCATGCTGCCCTTCTGCTAAATGCTGCCTTCTGTCTTGCCTAGTCAGTGGTTAAACTGGTTGCCACCTCCAGCCAAGGCTGGCCCTGTGGCTTCCTCCTTGGCTGGCCTATCAGAAGGGGCTGGCAGGACTTCCCACAGCCACCCAGCTCCCCAGGAGCGTTCCACACTACGCCTGTGGAAGTGTACAAAGTGTCAACCTCAGCGTAGTTTTTAACCTGGAGTGATAGCTTTACTGATTTGCCACTTTACTACTCTTGTTAATGAATTTTTAATCTTCTTAATGACATTAAACACGGAAAGTAATTAAGGAAAACAAGTTTGAAACTGCTGACTTAAACCCTTTATTCAGAACTATTTAATGTAGAATTAATTTGATTTTGCCCATTATTCAAATGAACACATTACCTTCCTGCGCATTGGCCTCTTTTCCTTTTTTTTCCCCCCTCTGTGTGTGTGTGTGTGTTTTGTTTTATTAAATATGTCTTATAATGCTTTGTCCTTTTTGCTTAGAGGTAACCAGAAAGTTCCTCCCTCCCAATGACAGCAAGGGTCAGCCTTTGGTATCTCTCATGGGTCTTGTAAAGCCTCCTTGCATCAGGAGCTCAGCTGTGGTTGGGAGCGGAGGTAGCACGCCTGAAATACCAGCTTGCTACCACCTGCTCGATTAGGAGAGAAACGAGCTTTGCCTCTCCGTGAGATGTGCTGGACTGCATCCCTAGCACAGGATGGCACAGCTATGGCAGGGAGCCAGGCCACGTTGGGTTACAGCAGACCGCCTGGCCCCTGCAAAGGGGGGTCTGATGGGAGCACCTGGGGAAAAGTAGATGCTCAACTTTATCTTAAAGTGAAAGAGAGTGGTCCTCTCTTCACTGGTGTCATAAGCTAGACCCTTTCTTTCCACCTTTCTTAAATATTTTTCCTCTGACCCACAAGTACAAAGAGAGCAGGCGTTCACTTGGCATTGCCCCCCAAGCTGACCTTTCCTTTCTCCAGCCTAGCTATAAACCCTGCTGCCACTTGGAGCCCAAGCATCTGGCCTTGTGGACCTGCTTCCATGCAGACAAGGATTCAAGGCTATGAATCAGTTACATTCCTGCTGTGATTTTGCTAACTTTACTGCATGCTATCTCTCAAATCCTGACTTCAAAAAGCTGGAAACTTTAAACAGTCAGTAAGTTTTCAGCTGCCAGAGGTCTCTGGCTCTGTCCCACCAGCAGCTTCAGTTCTTGAGAAGCCAGCTCTGCTTACACTCTGTGACATTATTACAACCCGTAGGTTCTTCATCTGATTTTCTGCCTCACCCCATGCATTTGGAAGCAGTGGAACCCCTAAAAGTACCCTGGATTCGACCTCCAGTCAGTTCAAAATCCAGCTCTGCCTCAGGCAGATGCGGTGTCGATTTGGTGGCAGGAGCAGACTAGATTCCACTGAAAAGGGCAACTGGTCCTTGTATCCAGAGGTCCCTCATCCTCTTTGCTATCAAGAATCCACTTCTGTCATTCCAATGCACTGTATAAATAAGCTGTTTTCTCTGCAGCCACCTGCCTGGCAGAGTAGGTAATGTCAGTGGAGCCACACAGGCTAGTCTGCTTCTGAAACAATGAGAGTTGTCCAAATATTTGTGTGCACAGGAAGGTTTACTGGATGACAGAGCCAATTTGGGGCTATAAATCCAGCAGATGTGGTGAAAGTCTCAGCTACAAAGAAGTGCAACAAAAGCACACATCTGAACCTCTCTCTCAGACCTGAATTGGGGAATGCCAAGGTTTTGTACGAAAAACTTCCTGTACCTTTCCCTGAGCAGAAAAAAAACCTTACTGAGCATTGCAGGGAGAAAAAATCCTCAATAAAGCTTCATGGAGCACCCAGGTTCTCCTTTCTTCATGGATCTGTAATATTATAGTGACTATACTATGTGACTATAGGAAAGCAAGCCCTGAATCTACAGCTCAGTATTCTGTTGGAGCGATGGCTTTGATTTGTGGGTCAGTGGTGAGCAGCCAGGTCCTTTGTGACATTTGCTTCTCTTTGCAAAGACACTGATTCAGTGTGCATTGGAAGTAATGACATCCTTTCCCTTGGCTCCAGTACATAACTGGATCATTCCTCAAGCTGGAATATTAAACATGCCGGCAGATTGTCATTAAAACCCTCTTTACTTTATTATGTGTTTTTGCTTCAACAGCCAAAACTGGAGAAAAGAAAGAGAGCAAACAATTTCCCTGCATGCTGGCTGGAAGACAGTCCATGGGCACCAAGCTGACTTTAGCAGGACCTTTTCCAGCAGATGAAACAATGCTGTGGAGCACCACGTGGGATGGGAGCATTGCTTCAGACTATAAAGGGTCCCACCATGGTACGTGACCTCCTCATAGTCAAGACCGCACTTTAATGTTACAACAGATGTCATAATCCCTTTGGGCTTTTTGCAGGCAGCAAACTGAGGCATTGGATAAATGAAATGACATGAAAAAAAATCAGCTGGAGAGAAGAGAGCTCAGGTCCCCAGAGTAGCTGGTGTCTGATCTCTCACCTTCAGTCTCTAGTTCTCTTTTGACACACCTGGATGTGTCACAGAACAGACTCAGCATGTCAGAGCTGGATCCTGAAGCATCATGGTGGTCTCCCTGCCCTGGGGAACATGCTGAGGAATGAACACCCCATTCTCCCTACCTATTGGCTTTATGACTTTAAACTTCGCATTAATGAGCAAATTACTTCCATGTCATATCTGGTATCCAGCTGCTAACCAGCACTTGCCATGCTAGATTACGTGCCAGGTCCTTGGGCGATGGGTCTTCCCTCTACGCCTTGAACATCGTGTCTGCTGCTTGCTCTGATTATTCCATGTCTTGCACACTTCCTCTCTTCCTAATAGCAGGATGACAGAAACGTGAGGACAGACATGCAATACATTGCCACTGTAATGCAAATTGCTCCTCTACATTTAGCAGAAAAGCAGTAGAAAGAGAGGGGCACAGATGCCTCCTCCCAACCTCACTGGGCCACCCACACTGGCTGCTTTTGAGCAAACTGGCCTATCCCCACCACCAAAAGGGCTTCTCAGTATGAGCTGATGGCAGGAGCTGTTGGGGAAGTCACCACCGGGGGACAAGCCCAGCCATGGGAAGGGGAAGGTTTGAGACATGAAGGGGGACAGTGAAAAAGGGGTGGAAAGGAGGGAGGATGGAAAAGAGAAAGGTGAGGAAAAGGAGAGGATTTCAGGTGTCCACATACCCTTCCTGGCACCAGGGGCAGCAGCCTGCTTGCAGGCCTCTGGCCCGTGCTCCGTTTCCAATTTGGCTTGTTTGAGAGCATAAACCTCCCTCCAGTCTGGGCGCCAATAAAAGAGGCAGCTCTGCAGAGTCTGCACTCCGCTGTGGCAAGCTGCCGACTTTCATTTCTTTTTACTACTGACTTTGTGTGTCTCTCGCCCCTTTCTCCCATTCTGGGGACTTTATGGACTGAGACGCAGCATCCACCTTCCCCAGAGCAGGGGCTGGCTCCAGCCCCGGAATTCCAGGAAATTTCCAAGGGTGTCTCTGGAGAGCAGCAGCAAGCATCATTGTTTGCACCACCCAGCCCTGTGCAAACAGGGGGCCGTGCTCCACCAACACAGTCATCCTGTGAAGTTTAAACCCTTATCACAGACTGGCAGGGAGCTGCTCTATCAGAGCCCCTCCCTCTCCTTCCAGAAGGGCATCTACACATCCACATTGCCTATCCCAGCTGCGAGGAGGCACCAAGATGCCAGGGCATCTTGTTCAGCTCTGTTGTGTGTCCAGGGTGAGCAGCTCCACACAGCCAAGGACAGCGGTGCCCCACTGCTCGATGTCCCACCACCATCACACAAATCAGTTCCACATCCATAACTTGTCTGATGTCTGGATGGGCACCACTGCCTTCCCTGGCTGCTATGCCAGGCTGGTCCTTGCCTCCATGCCTTGGTGGAGGCGCCCACTGCTCACTGCAGTCACTCACAGACACATGCTCGGGGAGGAGGGCCTGTGTACCTGTGAGAGAGACTGCTACCTTGCACGCTGATGACTCTGCAAACTGATTAGGCAATTAAAATGTTTCAAAGAGAAGAAAAAAAATGACAAAGAACAAATGAAAGTGAAGCACAGCCAGGAACAAACCTGGCTGGAAAATAGTACCTTACATACAACTCACCACAATAGTTCTGCATGCCAAACTGGCAGGCAAAAAGCCAACCATCCCTCTGAACAGAAGTTCTTGGTGAGAAATGTGGGCTTTCCAAAAAAGAGTGTCCTTTTTTCCTAGCACTTTACACCATTCTTTTCTTTTCATAGAAGGTCCAGTCCTTCCCTGTCTCTGAACAAGCACTCATTTTCTTAGAAATGTCCACGGAAGAACCATTTCCCAGACATAGGCTCGTACCTTCATGCTCCTGTCTTGTACCTTTCCTGCCCCAAAGTCCTGCTTGTGTCCAGCCCAACACAAAGAAGCAGGCTCCAGAAAAAGGACCTAGGATACTGAGAAACATGTGGTTTGGGTTTACCTTGTACCAAACAACTGGCCTACTGACAAACCTCCATATGCACCCATGTTGGTGTTTTGATGTCCCAAATGCAGCTGGGCTGTCACAGACAGCTCCAGAGCAGAACAGAAGGCAACAAGATGGGTTTTTTTCTCATACAAGTTGCAAATTCTGAAGTTAACATTAAGTAGCTTTGCAAATCTTGGCCTCCAGCACCCCTGCTGGCTGCTCCCTCCTCTGCTCAGCAGCGCACGCGTGGACATAAGATTTCTGACACACGTGTGTCCTGTATATCATCATTATTGTACATTTAGTTATGCCCCTTTGCACATTTTGTAAGATACAATCCAACATGTACATGCCCAAATTCCCAAGCTGTTTGGGGAGTTCCATTCTGATTTTGCCATGCTCGTGGCTGCAGTTCAGGACACATATGTGAAGGCGCTCCATGGTGGTTCTGTGTATGAATATAAATGAGTTGGCTTTTGTCTACGATACCATGCATTTGGGCCCCAACCCACACATATCTTATGGCAAAATCACAGACAAATTTTGATACTTATTTTGTCTTATCTATGCTTCTACTGTATGTGTATGTGAAAGTATTTTATGAAATAGTAAGCCATATCCTGTAATATTCACTTCACATATAGTTGGTTTGTGAGTAGGGTAGTTCTTTTTATTTTTTGCATGGGTACTAGTGAGTACATGAACAGCAGAAGAGGAAGAAAGATCACACTGGGAAACCAAATATCTCGGTATTTGTATTTGTGTTTCTTCTTCACGAGTCTTTCTTTGCCTCAAGGAGCCACTTATGGGGCTGAAATACTGCAAGATCTGGTCTTCTTGTAGTATTCCTACCATCCAGGGAGTGAAACACCCTGAGCAGAACAGATCTTACATTATTTCAGCTTCACAGAGTGCTCCCTGAGGCACCGGCGAGAAACATAAGCACAGCTACAAAGGCACAGAAAATGCTCGCAACACAGATGCAAGTGCTAAATTCCAAGAGTTCTTCCTCAGAGGAACAAGTGGCCAGAAGCTTTGACCACCCTGGCTGGGGCACGCTGCAATGCTTGGGTGGGTGTCCTGCAAGAGGTCCACTTCGGGTCCGAGTGTTGAGCCCAATCCAAAGTGCAGGAACAGGACTGTGTGAGTGTTTGCTAGTTCACGGTCCATGACTGGAAGCAATCACTCTTCCAGGGTGCACTGGAGAGCTGGGGACAAGCTCACTGTCATTTACATGCTGCTCTTTCAGCATCACCTGGATGCAGGAGGGAACTGCAGTCCGGACTGGAGCCATCACACACGCACCAAAGCCAGCCCACAGCATCTGTCTGTGCCACCCTCGGGCCCTCTGGGCTTCAAGGTGGCTGGTGCGCACCTTAGTCAGGGGGTGCCCATCTCTGGTACCACACAGCAGAGTCCTGCACTGCCAGCCTGAACCCAGCCCTCAGAGAGGCAAATGGGAGCCCTGGATTTGCCCTGATGGTCCTTAGTGCAGGCCTACTCATGGGTGGGTGACAGAGCTCCTGCTTCTTGCGAGCCAAGGATGAATTCATCTTTTCTCTGTTACATGTCCAAAACACTTCCACGTACCTCCATAAAACCTTTCAAATATGTTACAGACAGACTTCTCCCCAAAAGCACTAGCAGCAAACCAACAATAGAGACACAACTCCCAGAAATTTTCGCATTTCAAACCCACTGTGTTTAACCCTATTTTTTTGGAGATGGTTCAGAACTTCACCTGTTCTACAATAACTGGACACTTTTCGATAGAGATAAAAATTTTCCAAGTAACATCTTCTGCCTTGTCTTAATGTTGGGGAAAATGTTCCATTGCCTCCTAGAATTGCTGATCTCTGGATAGAAATGGATGGAAAAGTAGAAATTCCAACTTACAGGAAATTCTGTTATTTCTACATTTATTTTCATCATGAAGGGAAATGAAAAATGAAGTGGACGGAATGGGGCAGAACAAAATGTTAATTCTGAAGGAAATTCAATGTAGAGGCATGAAAATAATGTTAAATTTTCTGTTTTGATAGCATTGAGAAAACAAAATAGCTTATAAATATAATGAGAAAAGCAAAACCAAATAATCCAGTGCATTTTGGGTCAGTTCAAACTTCTGCCAAGAATTCCAGTCAACATTTAACATTTCCAGAAAATGGTTCAATTTAGAGGATTCTGCATTTTCCAATGGAATACTGGTTCATCAAAATTCTTTTTTGATCAGCTCTCTTGATTATACTATGCAACTAAAGAGGAATGTTTTCTGCTGTAGCCATTTTTTTCTAGCTGCAGGCATGTAATTTACACTTATATTTCAACTGACTAATACCACATTAAGCATCCTCTTCAAACTGGACTTTCATTATCGGAGATTACATAACAACAAAAGAAAGCAGCTGTAATGGACAAAAACCTGGAGTGTGTGGTGAGGGAGCCTGTGATGCTGTGCCCTGCAGGAGGCCTGTGCTGTGCAGCCTGGGGGTCCCTGCACGTGTCCCCACATCACTGCAGCACCACCGTGTCACACACCCCATGGCAGAGCAGCCTGTGCCCCGTGAGTGACACACTGGGCTAAGCCTGGAGAACAAATCACTCTTCCTTGTGTTTGAATCAGCTAGAGTCAAATGGAATAGCCTGGCACTACGGTCTTTCTCTTCTCCCCAAATTATTTTGTTTTCCTTTCTTATTGGTTTCTCTCTTCCTTCTTCAAACTCTCTCCTTCTTATTTTTCACCTATGATTATCTCTCTTTTTCCTTAGAATGTCATGGAAGACATTGCCCTGTCTTCAAGGCTGCATGTTTGCAGGTTTTTGGGCTGATTTTGCATCCTCCTCTGCTGACCAGTCAACCCTTCCCCAAAAGTGGGCTTGTTCCTTCCATGGCCTGGCTTTGGAAATTCCAAATTTCCCCTTCCAGAGGCTCTGGGCTTCAGCACTTCAGCAGGGACGTCATCCTAAACCCGCCCTTCGAGTGACACAGCGGGCAGCACCTGCCAGAAGCTCTCCCCACCCAGACACCCTATTCACACAGCATTTCATTAGAAATAAAAAAGACAAGTTAATCTGTTTGGGCTGAAAATGAAGGAAACAATGGGGGTAAAAAGAAAAATGGATGGAGAAATGATATTTCTCTCCTCCGGCAAAGGGGCATGTTGGGGGTGGGAAGGAGTGGGGGGGTGGGTAGAGGGAAGGAAGGTTGCGTTATTTTATTGATTTAAAAAAAAAAAAAACCCACACACATATCCCACAGGCGCCAAAAAGCACAGGGCAATGATTAATGTCCCCTCAGAAAAAGAAATTATATAGAATAAATTAAACTACTGTGGCAGCAAATTGAAAAATAAGGATGTAAATGAGGTTTGAATACTTAATATCTGAGAAGGGGAAGCGAGTCCCGGGCACGGAGAGAATGGTGAGAAATTGTCAGCGACCCAAGGGGAGACAGTCCCTTCCCCCGGCCCAGGAGCCCCTCTGCTCTGGGCAGGAGGCCAGCAGCAGGCAGCCGGCATTGGGAGCAGAGCAGGGTGGGCTCACACCTGGAGATGGAGTCAGCCACACTCAAGCCTGGGGTTGTGCTACACCAGCAGAACCTTGCACGAGCATTTTCACAGCATGCAAAGACTAAAATTTGGCCCAGCTACTTCAGGTAGCCTCATCAGCCACATTACGTGGCACAGGTCATTCAAGAGAAAGCTAGGGAGCTGCAGGCATTTGCCTGCATTTGCTGCATGGCATGCAGTCTTTTTCCTGAGGAAGTGTGAATTGACATCTCCTTGGCATCCACGTCACCTCCAGGTCTGGGGGGCAGTACATGCCCCTGTGCATTGTGGACAGAGATTTGTGCTACCCAAATTTACGCATTTAGTCTGTACTGGATGCTCACATGAGCAGCAGCCTGGTTGAAAGCTGGAGCACGCAGACCTCCTGCTGTGATAAGCCAGCCCAACATCTGGAAAGGTCAGCACGTGCCAGGACTAAGGATGGGAAGCTACATGAGGCAAGTGACAGAAAAGCCACGGCAGGCATACTATCCTCACGCTGGCCGTGTTTGTATGGAAAACCCCTGGCCACAGCCCTTTTTCCCAGGGCTCCCTCAGCTCAGCTTGGCCAGCATGTAAGGGTGACCACATTCAGATTCGGATGCAGGCTGCCATTTGCCATGCAGAGCTGCAACAGCTCTGTTAAATCCGTTAGCTGTCAGCTTGCATGTCACCCAGCGTGTGGTGTGGTCCCCCTGGATGACACATTAGCAGGTACACAGAAATCAAACTTCAGCTCCCATCTCTGGCAGCGGTTCCTTGTGTCACCACTGTGAAGTCGCTTCTTCTTTCACTGCCCTGACCCTAGCGGTGGGACAATACGGTGCAGTGAGATCTGGCACTGGAAAGCATGGAGGAGGCCTGTGTTTGTGTATCAGGGCTGTGGTGCTGGTGCTAAGTGTTGGGACTGACAAAGGATCCTACAGGAAACCTGTCCTGCTGCTGTGTCCTGCCATATGCAGCTGGCCCTTGAGCTTATTTTCCTTGAATTGTATCGGTGCAGGTGAAAGATCCTGACTGGGGATTAAACATGTTAACATCAAAACAAAACACAAAGCACAAAAAGCTTGCCTTGGGGCTCATTTCTCGGAGTTCACTAAGGCAGCAAGTGTCCAAGGAAAGGGCTGCTGATATCAAAGACAGAGAAGATATATAGTGGGGTTCTGGGGGTACCCTTCCTACACTAGCGCTGAAATCTGGGCATACCGGACCCCCACTGCTATCCTGCTTCAGGCTAAGGGCTGTCTTTTTGTCCTTCTGTCAAAAATGAGAGAGAAAACCTGGTTACTCAGAAAAAGGGGAGTAAAGAACACTGCCACTCTTGTCCCACTGGAACTGAGCACAGGAGCGTGGCTCAGCCCAGGAGCCACCACTGCAGGAGCCCTGCAGAGCCAGGTGCAGCTTCTCCTCCTGGGAGTTTGCTCCTGACCTGAGCTTCCTGACTGCAGGAGGGACTTGTCAAACTGCAGGAGGCAGAATGAGAACAGGGAGAAGGGGGAAGAGTGCAGGGGTAGCAGCCCAATGGGCGTGCCTGAGTTTGGGCTGAGGGCTGTAATAGAGCAGAGCGCCTTCACCTGCTGTTTCGGCTTAACCTCAGGCACAGCCATTCATCTGACCCGATGGGAAATTAATATTCCCCAAATTGCCAGAAAGCTGCTCACTCTGGCTTATTTTCTTTCCATCTGGCTGTGGTGGAGGAGAGCCCGTCCTCAGCTTGCTGCTCAGCTGGCTCTTTCTTTTTTATCTCTTGTCTCTCCATCTCTCATTCAGCCCCCTCTATCTCTGCATCTCCTCTTTGCTTCCCTCTGCCAGTGTGGGTAAGTGTGCGTGTGTGTGAGTGTGTGTGTGCGTGTGTCCCTCTTGCTTCCCTTCTGTCTTTTTTGTTCATATATATTTAGTATTTATTTACAAGCTTGATTTTTTTCCCTCTGAGTGAAGCCAGGCATGCACAGAAATCCTTAAGATGCTATAAAGCCGCTGAGGTATAAAATGGAAAGTGCTTAGCCTGCCTGTACAGAAATATCTCACTGCGCCGCACTGGAAGCCACCGAAGCTGGGCACTGTAAATCTCACAGAGTTTAGCTTGTTTGTTTACACCATGACGACGATCTAAAGAGAAAATGAGAGACAGCGAGAGGGAGAAGCTCGCGGTTCCCCTGTCGGGCCACAGCGCATATCCCCAAACCATTTATTGGACCTCACGAGCAGGATGCCAGGCTGGCAGTGCCTTCCCTGCCCATCTGCAGAGACAGTTCAACAGTGGGAGGGGGAGAGGTGGCCTCTCTGATGTTGTCCTTCTGAGGACATGGGCAAGGCAGTGTCATTTTCCAAGGCCACCCTAAGAGAGACATTATGAGGATGTCCTACTCCCGGGACACAGCAGACTTTCTTGCTTCTTACTTGGTCTTTTTGACTGTCTGGCCTTCGCCTAAGTGGCCTTCTGGGACCACCATGAACAGTCACCAAAGGTCTTCCTAAAGACTGAGAAAGGGTTCTTGCTAGAAGCAATGGGCCACAGAAAATATGAACTTGGAGGAAGTAGGCTCAAATTTGGACTCCTTTATTACCTTGCACAAATCAAGGTTCCTCTTCAAAACACATCATGCCTGTGTTCCTGAGGCATTTCCCAACCGCCTGCCTTCCTGTCCAGCCCACCTCTTTGACAGGGCTCAGGTGAGGACCCCATGCACTAACCCCTGGTAGGGGTCTGGCCTTGCTCCCACTGCCTCCAGGTTGGCCCAGCCATGATTCTGGGGTACAACAGTATCTCAGCACACACCAGGATGGGCCCCACCATTTGGTGCTGCCCCACAGAGTGACCCACCCACTCTTCTCCCAGGTGGCTGCTCTGGTAGGGAGACTTCCAGAGCCAAGTCATACCTGCATTCTGCTCCTTCAGATAGGAGCTGTACAGAGCACTGGCGAGCAAACAGCAGGAAACACGTGTTTCACAGGTGCCCACTCAGATCATGGAGGATGAACAGCCAGATTTCTTCACATGTCAGACAGAGCGGTCTCCACCTGAGCAAAAGATGGAGCCACACTAGCATAGAGGAGATAAGATCTGAAAAGGAAAGGAGAAGGAAAGGAAAGACAAAACAGCTTAAAACAGAAATTATAAGTGTTATATATAGTACAGTAGCAGAAAGGCAATTACAAGTGTTATATATAGTACAGTAGCAGAAAGGCACTGTGGAAAACATGACAGTCTTCAATGATGGCACTATAAAAGCATCTCTTGTTTAAGAAACCACCAGGCTGCTATATACTTGCTCTTACATCACATGTGGGGAATTAAACTTGCAATGTTGATGTGCCATGGCCCAAACCACACAGGGAGTTTGCTGTGGATCTGGGAGTTGAACTCAGGTCTCCTATGTCCTAGACATCAGATTCTTTCTAACATGAAGATATGAAAGCCTTGGACACAGGAAAAAAAAAAATATCAGAGATTGTCTCAGGTGTCTGTGGGAAGAGAGAGAGGGAGGGAGGGAGAGAAGGAAGGAAGGAAGGAAGGAAGGAAGGAAGGAAGGAAGGAAGGAAGGAAGGAAGGAAGGAAGGAAGGAAGGAAGGAAGGAAGGAAGGAAGGAAGGAAGGAAGGAAGGAAGGAAGGAAGGAAGGAAGGAAGGGAAGGAAGGAAGGAAGGAAGGAAGGAAGGAAGGAAGGAAGGAAGGAAGGAAGGAAGGAAGGAAGGAAGGAAGGAAGGAAGGAAGGAAGGAAGGAAGGAAGGAAGGAAGGAAGGAAGGAAGGAAGGAAGGAATCCTAGCCTCTCCATGAGTATCTGCATTCTGCTGAGGGTGCCAGGTCTTCCAGGCTGCATCCCAGCCTTCTGCCAGTTTCAGTACCACAAGGCATGTGCATGGAAATTCTTGCTGTGCTGTGAGTCTGCAGAGATGAGCTGTCCACATGCAGAGGTGGAAGAGAAAGTGGGAGTTCAGTGCCCACTTGGCACGTTGGCAAGTTTGCACGTCTTTCCATGAGCATCCATCGGAAAGATAACGCCATCCATCCTCTTCCCAAAAAAACCAGCAAGCATGAAATCTATAGATAAACAGTCACAGGTGGTTGTTGACTCAAGCTCTTCTGTACCCTGTTATTCCTAAAAGCTGCTATGCTTCCCAGGCAAGGGGAGGAGAAATTGGAGGAAAGTGTGGAAGTCATCGCTTGGGGTGCCAGCCTGCCACTGAGGCGTGCAAAGAGGGTGCAAGAGTGCTCCCTGCAGGAAGATGACTACTTCATGGTCTTATGCTCGGCCAGAGCCACAAGATCTTTTTGCTAATGGGTGCCAGAGGATAGGATCATAGGATCTTGAAGTTACTGCTTGCAAAGTGTATTTGCACGAGGCTTTTTTTGGCAGACAGTAATGTAATTTTTTATAGGACCTACAGAAAGACAATGACTTCGTGCATCCCAGTACAACCTCCCTTCTATGGATTCATGCATGTTGGAAAGAACTTTTCACCACAGCAAGAGGAGAAACTGGGCCCTGCCACAAAGATAAAGACCTCACACACAGTAAGGTTGGATTAGCCTTGAAATCTCTCCTCCATGATCTTTCGCTGCAATCCTTCTTCTATGTTTGTTTTTCTGTTCCTTCCCAAATGGCTTCCTGGCCTCTTCTATGAGGGGGCATGCCAGGGCTCTGAGTAGGGGTCTCCACAGAGCTCAGAACAGGCCCCCAGACAGCTGCAGTGAAAGGGATGCTGCAATCCTAAATGCCCTGTGCGCTCTACATATTGTGGAAAAAGCTGTTGCATTCATCAATGTCAGATGCAGAGTTTGAATAAATTTGAATGCACTCAAGCGTGTTCCCTGCAGTTTTTTATAATATCACTTTCCAGTTTGAATATTTCACTTACTTTTTTTCAAATTTCTTTTTATCCACCAGTTTCTCCTCCTTTTCATCCTCTCCTCCCCTCCTCTCCTCCTTCCACTTTTACCCCCCCTCTCCAGGTTTTTACATTTGCAACCCAAGCAATTGAACAAGGAAGCCATGCTGCAAGCTTCCTCTCTGCAGTGCCCTGGAAAAGTCAGTCAATTCTCACACTGTACTCACGGCTTCCCAGCTGTTGGCCAGTTTGAACATCTTCCCATGACAGAACATCATCCTGTGGGACACTCTGGCTAGAAGAAACAATTAGTTTGCAATGTATTAGTGCAGGATTGATTTGTGAGGGTCTCACAAGTGGTTCTTGGTTACCCTGGCCCACTGGATCAGCTCTGTGGGGCTCTGGCTGTGGAAAGGGGACAACATGGTCAAACAGTGTCATGAGTCATCAAAAGGGTCCCAGCCACTCCTGTGTCCTGAAAGTCAGAACTAGTCACTGAAAACAGCAGATCTGCAACTGATCTCCTTCTAGAGTTACATGCTGGTGTCCTGAAGTTTCCCCAAGGCAAACAAGGTGAATTGAATTAATGCTTTCCTTCCTACTCTTTGTACCAGCCTGGTGCATACGCTTTGCACCTATCAGCCCCTTTTGTCTCCCACACTTTGGTTTGTCCCCTCTGTAATGGGAACCATTTTTGTACTCACAGACCACCACGTGATGCAAAGTAAGCAAAACTACCAAAAGGTTACCTACACTCTTGACCAGCCAAAGAAAAGGGTCTGCTATATGTAACCCTGATTTTGGGCTATGTTTCCGTGTCTTTTGTACAAGTAGGAGGGGACAAAGAAGAGAAATGCTATGTACCATTCTAACCAGACAGACAGATCCAAGATGGCCAGCCCTGGCCCAGGACTGTGCGTCCTTTGGGCACGGGGTTGAGGTACTGGGGACCGGGAGGGAGAAAAGGCTGATGGCACCATAGAATGAATGCATTCTGCTGCTTGTATTGAGAATTCAGTGCTCTCCCTTTTAGTGAAAACTCTATGATCTTGTGACTAACCACTTTCCCCTTTCACTGTTTTTGATTTATATCCCATTACTTCGCCTGTTTGTGCCTTGCAGACATGAATTTTTTCCCTGACATCTCCTATGCAGCAGCCACGTCAAAACCTTTGATAAAATAATAGTGGTAAGACGCTCACATGGCTGTTTTTATGTTTCCAGGGATATAGACATCAATTAAAACTCTTCATACGATCTGATCCGTCGTTATTAAAGGCATTAATACTGGCACGCCCCTCAGATTAGGGGCTGCTCACCGGGCGATGGAGGAAAGCAGGGAACATTGTCTGCATGCATCCCCTTTCTGCTCAGCTCCCACAGGAACCTCGCTTGGAGGACAATCAGCACAGGCTGCCGAGGGCACCAGTGGCTGCACTGAGCTGGCTGGGGGTGGTACAGGGCAGAGACATCCCATGTGCCACCAAAGCACAGCACCTCCCTCCCACAGCCCACACCACCTTAAACGACAAATACAGCTCTGCCACTGACCCCATCCCAGACTGAAGGTGTCTGAGCTGCCCCGGGGCATGGCCAGAGAGGAGGGCTGAGGCTGCAGTCAAGGAGTGCTTGGTCCTCAGCATCCACTTAAGGCAACCTTCAACAATATAGGTAAAATGGGGAGGGAGAGTTGAAGCACTGAGAGAACATGTGATTTTTCCATGGCAATTCATAGAGAATTTCGTCATCAAAGATGTCCAAAAGTTATCAAATACAAGAAACATCTTCTAACCAGGGGAAACTGAGGCTGCCTAGAGTATATTGTTAAGTATGCTAGTGCTGGTACCTAATGAAGGAAGAGATGGGCACTGTAGAGGTCAGCCTTCAAAAAAATGGCAGTGTCATCACGCAGTGTTTCACTTGCCGAGGCAAACCAGAAGGTCTGAATTATATCTTTCTGCAGTCCTGTCCAGACCCACGTGTGTCCAGCTTTTCTCATTCAACGCAGCCCAGAGCAATTCCTGCTGGAACTGGAAACATTTGGTGTCCCCATCTAACCTTCTCGCTGTGCTTCCCATTGGGGAAAATCTGGAATTGCAGTAAAGAATTTCGGAGGCAGCGCCTTTCCCTTTTCCTCCATCTCCACTATTCAGAATCTGTGTTCCCTCCTTGTTGACACTTTTATGATACAGTCAAAGACTGCCTTTGGTGACGCTGCCTTCCACAGTGCTGTTAGAAGACTCTATAACCACAGCACTCTCTGTTAGGACGTCGTCCCTCCAGGTGGATTTCCAAATCTTCATTCAGTAAAGCAAGAGGATATAGGAAATCCTGCTTAGTGCATGTTGGCTTACAGGCTAGTGCTTTCTATGGTGTATTTACATTATTTAACTTTTTTTATCTCCTTCTCTTTTTATCCTCACTTCCTTTCCATCCTTGCCCATCAGGAAGAGAAAACTGGTCCTTCTGCTTGTCATCTCCTGTAACAAAAGACAGTCAATGCTCAGGTCAGGGCCACAGACTACCTCCTGGTCTCTCCCACTCTCACCAGTTACCTTCCTTCTGCCTTCCAGAGGGCCAGGCACAAGTGGTCAGGAGATGAGGAAGAAAGGTGAGGACAATATCTTGGGAGACAAGTGACCAGAAGTGACAATCCCTCCACACAGGTGCCAAAGCTTCGAGATACACCAGGGCTCAGCAACACTGTGGACTCTTGGGCGGGATGGCTTTCCTTTCACCCTGTCCAGGCATGGGAGGCTACCAGTGCACCAGGCGCTTCCTTAATGGCTCACCAATCACAATAAAGATGGGAAAATCTGCCTGGAGTATTGCCTCCCCCAGTTTTGCCCTGGGATGGGAAAGATGCCAGTGGGAGGAAAAGCTCCCCTCTCTCAGCCAAAAGAAACTCAGGCAATTGCCTGCTTGCCTACGCAGGCACCTTGGCACATCCTGTACAGCCAGCCCCTGCCCCACCACTTTGTGCTTTGGGCCTGCAGTTGAGAAGAAACGAAAATCACCCCAACACAAGAGACAGCAGGCAGCAGGGGAGCAAGGTATGTGTGCATCCTCCATTTGGGTGTCTCTTTTTAAGCACTGGCTTTCCATTGCCCCAGGGGAGCCGAGGGGAAGCGTGTGTCTCTCAGGCACACAGCAGCCCTGACTGGGTAACGGTGCAGAACGTAAAGTGTTGTCTATTAGGTAGGAGACTGGTTAATACAAAGAGTTGTTGGTAATAACAATGTCCTTTCAGCAGTGACAGAGACAAAGTACCTGCATGTGGCGTGTACCACTGCATGCAGCGACTGATGGTCACAGGGAAGCTTTGGAGATCATTTGAATTTCACATCCAGGGAGAGTCGGCCTATCATTAAAAAACCCTAATTTCAGTGTCAGGTGGAGTTCCAGGTAATCGATCATGGTGTCAGCTGGCACAGGCTCTCCCTGCCTCCTTGCCTTGCCTCCAAGTCAGCCTTGGTTTTTTCCAATTAAACTTGTTGCTGGGATCCAGAAGGAAGCGCAGGAGCACAGGAAAGGCAGATCACACATCCCCCCTCATTACTGGTGAGGTGGGGGCTGATGGGGCCAGGAAGGTGGGGCTGAGGCTGGTGTGGAATGACTGCAGCTGGGGGGTAAGGAAAGGGGATCCCAGAAAATGATTTTTGCTGCAGCGAGGTGCAGAAAGGACTTGCAGGGAGGGAATCTCAAAACATCGCTGTATCTTGGGGAAGGCATTGCATGAGACCCTCCATGCATGTGGATGCTGCCAAGCCCCTACAGCCTCCAACATCATCTCTGCCCCTAGCAGTCTTTCAAACTACCTGAGCCCCTGTGGGTCTCATCCTGCACTCGTTGCTCTTGGCTTCTTCATCTCACACACTTCCTCCCTCCTCCCCACACAGGCATCTCTGGCATCTCCAGCCCCTCTCAGCCATCACCAGACAGCTCTCCAGGGTTCACCCCTTGCTCTCCTGAGTCAGATTCTCTCTAATGGAGAGCATAAGGATCCAGGCTGCTCTCTACAGCATCAGTTACCAGGGCAACCTTTTTGGCAAGAGAATTTTTTGGTTACAAAACAACCTTCCTCTTCCCCCAAAGGTCAAATCTGCATGAAGAATTGCCATCAGTAGAAATGTACTCTGTTTTCCATCATATTTAACTCCAGTTTTAAAACTCCTATCTATAACCGAAGTTGACTGAAGAGGCTTCATACAGGGGGAGAAAAATACTTCTAAAATAATGCCAATAAAAACATGGTTTAGAAAGCTGAAGGAATCTATGGGGAAGAGAGCTTTTAATTTCTACACACATTCTTCAGGAAATCCCATGGCAACCCTACTATACAGAAATTATATTGAAACTGAAACACTTCTACAACATTTTCTCAATGCTTGCACTAGTTCTGCTTGCAGCTGTGACTGTTTTGTAGCTAAGGTTTAGGTGCAGTAATAGAGTCACTATTTACTGCAGCTTTTACCTACAGATCAGAAATACCATCCCTAAGCAAGATCAAGACTCTGTCCCATACACCTAGTGAAAGACAGCCATTAAACCAAAATAGCTGAAAATCAACAGGGCCAGGCTTATCCTCCTAACTGAGAGGCAGGGCATGGACTCACATGGAGAATTAGATGTGGTCTTGTATGCAGGACTGAGGTGCATAACCCCAACAGGATGGTTCAGAAGAAAGGGGCTGCAGTAGGGTAAGAGATGAGGAACATGGGATTTGGGGCACAATTGCCCTGATGGACTTTCTGTGCCCAGGGCTTTCATGCTCAAGTGATTTCTAAAGCCACAACAAAGCAGAGGGAGGTGGCTCTGAAGGTCAGTGTGGGGTGAGCCACGTCTCATGGCCAGGGATCAGCAGGGACTGGCTGAATGGGTCATTCAGGGTTGACCACTGGTGTTTGCAATGCAAGTTGGAGGGAAAACATAACTTGACCTTGATGGTGGGTACAGGCAGAACTGAAGAGCAAGCCTTGAGGAAGTCGTACAGGCAATCAGGTAAATTGTCTGTTTCTGTGGTGCAAGGACATTGCCCATCTTTGCCCAGCCTCTTCTGACTTGTCTGGGCATCCACACAAGAGGGAAAGGTCAAATAGGTCTAACTGCAGCACTGCAGAAAAGAGATCCTCTTTTCCAAGAGACAAACTGGGCAGTGGGAAAGACATTGCTGTAACGCTTAACCATAAAGCTGGGCAGGGAGCCCAAACACGGAAAGTTGAGGTTAACACCATTCACTGTTGGAACAAAGGTCATTGTGGATCGGGAACATTCAGCCAAGACTGGAAATCTCTCATGCGTAGCAGATTGGCCATCCCATTTATGCCAGTGCTGCAGAGAGACAGTGCACCCAGGGCTGGAGGAGAGTTTGCTAAACTGCAGCTGCATCCTGAACAAGAACTCAGGAAAGAGCCTTGCTTTCATCCTCCTGACAGGGATCGCTGGGCACACGGCCACATGTGAGCAGCTTGGTGCTCTTCACAGCTGGGTATATGGATAGGGCTTTCCTCTCAGGCACCCAGCCCTGCCAGAACTTGAGACCACTCTTGATCTCGAGGGGTATTGATCAGGAAGAGGTCTCCTGCAGCTGACAGTTTTGCCTGGTTGGTGACAGTAGCTGCAGTGACCACGTTGAGACACTTCTAAATTCTCAGCCTGGTTAGCCAGATGCTATTTATAACTCTGTTGGTTGCAGAAGGCCTTCAGTGTTGAGTCTGGGCTCACTGCGCTGGATCCCTAGTAATTGCACCCGACAAAATGTGAGCACAAAGATTACAATCCCTTTTTGCAGAAATTTAAGACAAAGAGACATGAGAAAAAGCATGGCCTGATTCCTGTCTGTAAGGTGTATTAGTCACTTCTTGCCACTTCTGACTGTGCTGATCTGCAGTTGGAGGAGTTCGTTTCTCATCTGCTCTGGGGTAGAGGGAGCCCTGTCTTGAACTTGGCCAGGTAAGCGTGACAGTCCCAGGCCTGCTCCTCTCTGAGATTCGATCCTGGCTTGTCAGAACCATTGGCAGCTGCTGCAGCTCCACAGGGGTCTGGAGCCACTTGGATCCCACATGATGCCCAGAGGAGAGGAGAAACCAATTGCCTTTGCTTCAAGGACACTAAGCAAAGCATAAAGAAACTATGCGCAAATTGAATGGGATGCATTGGGATATATCTTTGGACAGAGCACAGGTTTCATCAGCAGTCATACTGACTAAGACTGATACATCTGATTTCTCCCTCTCCATCTCCCTCCACCCCTCAGGTGGCTCTTCTGGCTGCCAGCAGAAGGGAAAGAACCATCCCCAGTCCCTCAGAGAAGAGCTGGCAGTGGCCATGGCTTGTTGAGGTTACCTCTGCAATGCAGGTGCCGGAAGGATACACCTCAGTGTCTGGGCTGAGGCACCTGGTTTTGTGTCCTCAGTGGAGGGTGGGCTCAGAGTGCAGTGCTGTCTTCCCCAGCCGGGCACACACTGAGGTATGAAACCCCATTCCTGCATGGATTCCTGAGATCACACAAAGAAGCAAACTAGGCTCAAGGATTGGGGACTGGAAGGGGGACACAGTCTGAGGTTGGTTTGCAGCTCAGATGGTGATTCTCTGTGGGACCTGGACTAAAGAACCTCATCTTTGGGGTTTGGTTCCCTCCCTCTTCACTAGGTGTATGGCCCACCAGTTTAATTTGCCCTCATGATCTCCTCGGCACTGGGAATGGCTGTCCCTGTAGCATTGCACAACATCCCAGTTCAGCCCTTTCGCTCTGTCAGGAGCTGCTGCAGTGGAAATAGCAGAGCTGGAATGTGTAATAATGCATAATGGGAGAAGGTGAGGCCAGAGCTGACATTCTCAACTCCTAAACTTACGGTAACAGTGACAAATCTCTCATCATTTGTTCCTCCCTTGCCTGGCACTTTTGCTTCTCTTTAAACGGAGTTTATCATGGTGCAATGGGCTTTTTTCCAAGTTAATGTCTGTCAGCTCCAATTTGTTCAAATGACCTTCGCAGGCTCAGGGGAATTTTAAAAATAAATAAAGAAGGGCTTGCTGGAGTGCTTAGGGAGGGCTTCACCTGACAGCCAATGATAGAGACACCTCAGAGCCTGCAAGCACGACATTGTCCCAGGACCATGCCAGGGGAAGCAGGCTGATTAGGGAAAAAAAGTGTTCAGAGCTGCAGGGATGTCTGCATTTTGGGAGAGGACAGAGGTGAGCCATAGACACAGGGCTACTGCTGGTGGGGAAGGGAGCCATGCAGCACTATCTGAGTCCCCAGAGTAGGCACTTCACCAGGGTGTGGGTCCATACCATAGACCCCAAAGAACCTACAAAGGGTACAGCTCTTATCTTTGCTTCTCTCCCAGAAAGACCTTCTCCAATAACCTCTTCTGAACTCTCTTGCTTGAACTCAAAAATCAGGTCCCCTTATCTGGGTTGGTTAGGCCGAGGCTGGTCCTGGGGAATGACCAACTTCATGCTCTGCCTTTACAGGGAGTTGGATACAATCCTCTGTCTCAGCATTGCCTTCTGGAAAGGTTAAGGCCATTTTGCCAGAATTTACCTCAGCCACAGTTGGCAAGCTAGATGGGACTGTGCATGGATTTGAGTGTTCAGGTACAGTGGGGGGGGAGGGGGAAAAATCAGCACGTCACTTGAAAAAGTCTAAAGACAGAAGAGAACAGGGAAGGAAACAGTGAGAAGGCCAGTGAAATAGTCTAAAACAAATCTCCTGGCTCCAGTTAGTGTGGGCAGACTTTGCAGGATTATCCAACCGAGCCAGCAAGGAGTACATCAAAATCTGGCCAAAACCTGAGAGGATGGGAACTCTGGAAGCATTTCACAGGGATGCCCCAACTGGAGCTGGACTGAAATTGCAGCAGGAGCCCCAGAAGATACAGTTAAATCTGCTCCTGATGGCTTTGTCACTAGCAATGCTGGTGGTGTGGCGCTAGCCAGAAGTCCTGTGCATACACAGGCTCACAGACAGCTGCATGGTACAGTCATGACTCAAAAGTCCTGCTCAAAGTGCTTGAAGGCACACAACGGCCATTCCTGGTTTAGCAAGAGGAACTTGGAAGTTTAGTTTATATTCCTGGCTCTGACATTGTCACTGTACGGAAACTCAGGCAAGTCAACATACATTTGTTTATTTTCTCTCAGTGCATTTGTACTGTGCTCAGCACAATAAGGGTCTTTGTTCTGAGTGGTGCTAGGATGCAAATTGTAAAATAATAATAATAATAGTCATCATCATAATCATAGTGAAAACAGTAGTGATAATATGGGCTGTTTGGTATTCTTTATCTAAACAGTTCTACACCCAATACCTGGCAAGAAAAAGAAAGTACTCATTCAGAATATGACAACACAAGAACAAGTGAAGTCAACTGAGATCTAAATCACTGAGACCCGTTTATTGGGTTTTCTTCTGATCCTTCTGCACATCTGAACCCTTTCCCATCCTGTGCTGGCAGTGCCTAGAGCAGGTATCCCCACCCAATCTTCACTTGTTTCAGTTCCTGGCCCTTTCCTGTGTTGCTGTGTGGGCTGTAAAACAGGCTGCAGAAACCAGGAGGCCATGAAGAACTACTGAACATCCATCAGTTGACATTTGAGCATGAACAAAGCATATGATGCATAAAGATACATTCAGCACAGCAAACATTACTCCATGAAGCCAGAGTTCAATGATAATCAAGGCTTAGAATTAGCACTCTGCCTTCTGGAACAGCACAAAAATCCAGGTCCTTTCAAGCTGTCCTCCAGCCGAATCTTCCCTCCAAACCTTCCCTGAGTCAAAAGAGCTGTGCACAACCCTAAGGATTATGGCTCCAGTGAAGATAAGGAGGAACCAGCCCAAATCTGCAGCTCAGTGTTCACAAGGGTTTGGGGGGGATTCTTTTGTTTTAGGTAGGTCCATCAGAATATAAATATTATTATTATTCCTTCTTCATTCTCCTTAAGCTTGAAAGCTTAAGGCAAGGAATGCAGATCAGCTATTATTTCAGACATACACAGAAGCATCCACGACATTAGGAGGGAAGCAAATAGTGGTATGTATTTTTGGAGCCATAAACAGGGCAGTGGAAGTGAGCTTCAGCCCTTTGTATTCAGATCCTCCTGATCTGAGATAAGAACCATAAACTGGGCCAGAATGAGGGACTTACTGCTGTAGTGTCTTGCTGATCCAGGCAGAGGAGACACAGAGTGGGAGTCTGCTACATCAGCAAGGTCCTGCAGTCAAACCAGCCCCATGACAAGGCCCATCCTCCCAGTGCAGTCTGGATCAGTGGCACTTCTCCTGCCATGTGACAACCCCACACCTGGGACCAAGCATAAGCAGAGCAAAGAGACTTGGGGGATCAGTGATCTTCTCCTTCACTTGAATATGTTGGCTTAATGGCTGGACTGTACAGCTTGTGTAGCAGTGCAGGATTTTTACTTAGTATATTCCTGCTTTACCAGAATTGCATTTTTTAGGACTCAAAACTGAGTATACTAGGAATGACAGCACATCACAGAATCATGAAACCATAGAGGTGGGAAATACCTTTAAGATCATTGAGTCCAATGTTAAACCTAACACTGCCAAGTCCACAGCTAAACCATATTCTAATTACAAATATGCAAGCATATTTAATGTCTGCTGCTCTCTGCAATCCTAGATGCATTTTTTGAGGTGTAAATGAAAGACTGACTTTTGTGTCAGACATTCCAAGATTGTTAACATGACTGTCAAAGGATTTGTAGGTGTGTTCTTAGAACAAAGCTTTGACACTATCCACTTTTTCAATTAAAAAAAAAAAAAAGGAAAAAAAAAAAAGTGGGGGGAAGAAAAAGGAAAAAAGTATTGCCCTGCTGAGTTGTTAAAGAGGGAATTGAACATAAAAATATACAGTGATATCTGCCTGAGTCTGCAGACAGCCTGGACTGTAGCTGAGAAAGGCACGAGCTGCCTACACCCATCTTAGTATGTCAGTTCTGAAACCTAATGCTGACACTTTAGAAAGAACTACTCAAATGGCTTTCCTATCTGCAAATTTTTGCGGATGCCTGCAACTCTCTTAATTAGCCCCCAGTCCCAGGTCATTTTCTGCTTCTCTCAAGATGGCAAAACATTCAACTGTCTTTTCTTCAACAGCCAAACCAATCCAAATCTTCCATGTCACAGACATTTATGCTGCATTCAGAATTAGGCACCATCGCAAAGTGTAGGAATGGCACAGAATAAAGACTTTAACATCAATTTCCATAAGTTTAGGAATCTTGGAATGATTCTATTGTTTATGATTCTCCTCAGTTCATTTCTCTAGGTACATAGATCATGCTGCAGTCCTGCCTGTGTGCCTCCTTTCCCTCAGTAGCACGGATCACACCATTGTGCAGTTCCTCTCAAACAAAGTACTGTAGCAGTTTGATCAGGACTGAAAGCTGTGGTCTCACCAAGGGGAGGCACTGCTGTCTGGGGACAAGGAGGAAGGATTACTGGACATGTTTTGGTGAGCTATGGGGTGGCTTTTAGCTTTGAAATGCTAAGATTCTTAATAGGTTTGATTAGGCGGGTGTGTTTTCTTTGTTTGTCTGTTGTTTGTTTGCTTGGTTGTTTTTTTTTTGTTTGTTTTTTTTTTTGTTTTTTTTTAACTATTAAGAACAGAGTTTAAAGCCAGAAGGATTGCAAGAGTTGCTGTGTCTTGTCACATTCCCAGGTTCCCTATTTTTCTTGTATTCTGGTAGCACAAATTAAATAAGAACAACCTGAGTCTAGAAAAACCCCTTCATGAGTGTGCTTACTGCCCTTAGTCTGATAAGGCACGTTCATCTTCATTCCCACCTTTCTTAAGTACCACATCCAATCCTATGTGTCACTGGTTCACCACCTCTGCCTCCGTCCCATACAAATCCATCTGAATGGCCATTCCCACCCACACTTGTTCATCCATCCATCTTAGCCTAGCTGTCTGTCTGTCTGCGAGAACTGACATTCCAGAGTGTTTTATCAGCACAGAAAAGATAGCAGCAAAATCCTTCAGTCATGTGAAGCTCACTAGCTATGTGAAGGTGCTCCTCTCCCAGGCAGCAGCTGGTGGGACATTTATGTTGACCCACAGCCCTCCTCATCTCCTGTCTGAAGGGGACAGCCCTGCAATGATGAGAAAGGGGCCAGCAGACAGCACCCCACAGCATGGCTAGGAGTACACAACAAGATAAACATCTGTGCCAAGGGTTTTCTCCCTTTCTGCTTGCTCCCGGGGAGCCTATCCGGCAGAGCAAAGTCCACTGCCCTCCCTCTTGTCACCCTTCCTTTCCCCACCAGCAGCCCCCAGCCCGACAGAGAGACCAGGCTGGATGGAGAGCCTTTCTCTCCAGCGTGCCGCACTATGACAGATGATTGACTCGAAACAATATCTAAGGCGATCAGGATAAAGTACCGACCATTTCAAGGCTCAGCAGAATTCAAATTCTAATTAGACTTCTCACCACATTCCAAATAAAAATTGTTCCCCTGATATCCTTTTTGCCTATCAGGTGTCTCTCCCTGATCGCTGGAACAAAACGCATAAAGAAAGTGATTAAAGCCATAACAAAGGCATAAAATTGAAATTATCGCTGGTATCACATCTGGGAGCAGAGTGTGTCACCACACTGCCCCCCTCCCCTCAAAGCACTCCCTCCCCAAACAGACACACACACATCCCCCTGTAGTTCTTGCCTCAAATGTGAGTGATAGGCTGGGGGACAGGGGGCGGAGGGGGATGAGAGAAGGTCTTGTTCCAGGTTGGAAGTCATCCATTCCCATGGTATGGAAAAGCATCTCAGCTCACACGCCCCAGACCCACTGCCTCCAGCCTAAGGCTGTGCTGGAGTAGCAGTGGGTGTAAATTGCTTCACAGTCCCTGGTGCTGCTTTACATCAGCTGAGGATGTAGCCCATATCATCTGCAAATGCAACACATGCAGGCGCCTGGAGCGTACACACCCAGGGAGAGGAAAACCCATAAACACAGAGGCCTGCTCACTGCCAGGCGCTCTCTTATGCAGGCACAGACAAACACTTCTCTGGGGCATACACCCCCCTGTGCACACGTACACACACATGCACACACGCTCAGAGCCAAGCCTCCAGTGCACTACGCACATACCAAAAGGCTTCTCCTGCCCACTGATGCCTGTGGTACAGCCAGAAACCCCACCAAATACCCGCCACACAAACACAGAGTGTGAGCCTGTTACCTCTTCACTACACGCACAGAGGGTTATAAATCAACATACTATCAGAGCCCCTATGTGGTCCCCACAAACATCTATAAACATACATATAGACTCTAATCCTGAGCACAGCAATCCACAAAAACTGAATGTTACACACCCTAATTCCTACTCCATGTGCCCTCCAAGCACCTGCAGTCCCAGATCACGTGTGTAGGCAGGCTACATATAATCCTTATACAGCTTATTGCTATTTATTTTTTTAACAATTTCATCCATTTGCAGTGAATCTATATATCCATGATGGCAATTCACACACAGGTGTGTAGATATATCCATTAAAAAAAAAAAAAAAAAAAAGATGTATCAGTACTGCACAACCCCCTGCAACATCTCATGGCCCCCAACACATGGAGCTCACACATGCACACACTCACAGGCGTGTGCACCTCCAGGCATACTCATTTTCAGTGCAGAGGTCACTCTGCCAGCACAGCCCTCAGCGGTCCAGATGTGAGCTCGTTCAGAGTAAAAACACACATGCCCTGTTAGGCAGGGAGGGGACAGCCTTGTCCCTCGCCCTCCTTTAGCAGGGATGCAGTGCCGTAGGCTCAAACAACCCCTGTCCTGATCTACATGAGCAGGGGGGAGCAGAATGCCCCTCAGCCAGGCACCCAGGGCTGCTGCGGGGACATTTACGGCAGCAGGTGCCGGGCTGCAGCAGTGCCAGTGCCAGGGCTGCCCTTTCCCCCTCCTGGATCTTTGCCCTGCCTCGGCTCAGCTCAGGATGCCCTCAGGAATGGCCCATTTCATTTTTCAGCTGCATGAGGGGCCACTCCAGAAGAGAGTTAAAAAGAGAGAGAGAGTGAGGGAGAAAAAGAAAGGGACTAAAGCGATATAAAATTAAAAGGTAAAAAGCAGGAACGCAAATGGGAGAGAGCTCTTTCAGCTTTCACATTATTAATGACTCTTCAAAAAATCGGCGAGTTTTCCAATCTTCTCCGAGAAGCGCTTGAAGGAGCTCACAGATGAAACTGACCTTCAAAATGTTCTTTGGTCTTTAGTTAAGAAATTCGCTCGCCATTATGGCATCATTAGGGAAACAAGGATAAAATTACTCCATGGTTAATGACCTATAGTATCTCCCCACCAAAATTTGTTTCAGATCTAATAAAACTGTGCTTAACACACTCGGATGAGTTATGAGGACTGTTCTGCAGGGTATTAAAATGTGGAAAATAGATTTTCCGAAGCTGGGGGGACTGGACTTTTCGAATCAGATAGCAGAATGGAATTTTCTGGGCAATAAATTCTTCCATGTCTCAATTTCATCTCGCTCTCGCTCTCTCTCCCTCTCCCTCTCCCTCTCCCTCTCCCTCTCTCTCTCTCTCTCTCTCTCTCTCTCTCTCATGCTCTCTCCCTGAAATGCTAAAGCAACATGGAAATCTTTAAAGTGCAGAAGCTTATTTAAACTTTCCCCCCAAACCCCAAAATAGGGCCCTGCTCCTTTAATGCTTTCTTTTTGTCTTGCATCTGGGAAAAAGGCACAATCCCTTGTCAGGAGAGGTTTAGTACCATTCACAGAGCTGGTTCAGCTGTCAGGCGTTTTGGTGTTGCGGCGTTGCAGTTTGGACTTCGCATGAGTCCAGGAGGCAGGCAGCATCCCTGCACAGGTGCTGGTGTGACAGCAGGGAACCGGAGCGGGATGGAGACTATGCAGGGCTGGCCAGGGCTGCATGGGGGATCCCTCCTCACTGCCCCACATGCCAGCCTGAGGCATTGGTGGGAGCACGCAGGGACCACTGCTGGGTGCTTCATTCCTGGGGCGCCCATAGCTCACGTCTCACTGAGAAGACACCAGCAGTACCCTGGAGCACACATCTGGGGCTCTTGCACCAGTGTGTTGGCCCCAAGGTGATGTGCATGTGCGCGCTCGTATGGCAGCCGGCAAACGCATCCTTGCCGGAGCCACAAGCCCCGCTGCCATCGCTGCCGGCGGGCAGGTCACCGGAGCCCACGGACGGGCAGCTCAGGGCAGAGCGGGGGCCCGTCTCATCTGTCGTTGCCTGAAGCAGGAGCCAGGGACTCCAATGGTGCTTTTAGGTTAGTGAGGGCTAGTTACTGCCGCTGAGAGAGGTGGCTTGCGAGGTAATGGCATTTTGCTCTCTTTAAACTTTAATCTTTCCTATTAATTCCCTGCAACTGGAGAATGTATGAGAGTTAATGTTCCATGAACGTGTTTCTCAGCCGACAGTCTCTTCGAGCTAATTACCTTCAGGTGCTAAATGGAGGGAAATTGCAATCCATTTGGATGTGAAAAAATTTCGCCTTTCCAATCCCCTGTGCAACATTCTTTTTCCTGAGTGTTGCAGAAAGAATGCACTTGGCTTCTTTCTTTTTTTTAATGTTTTCCTCCCCTCCCTACCCTCACCCTCCTCCCTCCTTCCCCAAAACCCCCATCCTCACCAAGAACCTGTCTTTCCTCAAAGACCTTGGGTTCTCCAGGAGACTCCATGGCAGGCTCAGAAGAGAGGAGCATTGTCCTCAACACAATCAAATGGGACAGCACACCAGTCAGGAAGAAGGGGAAAGTAGGCATATCCATGAAATCCAAACACGTGGTCAAAACATGGAGGGCAAAGTAAGGAAGACAGCAAGAGACTTCCTTTGGAGGTCTGAAGTTAAAGTGTATTTACACGCTTAATAACACGCTTATTACAGCCATTTCCCAGTTGTTGAGTTTTGAATACAGAGATAATAGAATTTTACAAGCTACATAAAGCCATTATGCTTTTGGATCCGGGACTGGGGAGGGAGTTCGGTAGAACCCACAGTGAAAAGAAAAGGGAAGGAAATCAAATCCAAATGTGTTCAAACTGGGCCTGGAAGTCAGCATCTTCATATAGACTGACAGAGCCAGTCAGAGTACATGAGAACAGGCATAACTGGAGGTTTTGGATGAACATCTCTCCTATCTGGAAATCCCATCCTCTCATGATTCACAGATGACCACTGGAGATGATGGACATCTCAAATAGAAGCCCCTGGCAATAAGAGGTTCACTGTTACCCATTCAGCTACCAAAGAGCCAAGACAAGTGGTGCCAGACAGATTCACCAGACAAAAAAACCCCAGGGAGAATAGCTACACTAAATTCAGAGGGTTCTGCACCATGACTGCCACCAGTAGGTTTTGATCTAATCTGTCCTTGGTGCTTATGGTAGACTAACTGCAGCATTATCTAAAAAGCTTCATGCAACCTTGCCTCAGAGTCAACCATGGCAATTATCAGGAGCAGAAGTCTTTTCCACAATAACGTAAATATGCTCCAACTGGGATTGGTGTCACTTGAGAAAAATCCTTGGAGCTTTGCTGAACCAGCAAGATGTTCTTGCAAGATCATTCAAATGCCCCCTTTTTATGGCTCTCCTCATAGTCCAGATGCCACTGAGAGATAAAGCTAAACCTGCACTTTGTCAGTGGACTGAAATTGCATACGTTTATCAATCTCTGTAGACGAAAACACTTGCTGAATTCTCCTAGTGTCATTTCAGCCATTAGTGACTGAAGGTGCAGATGGTTTGCTTTTCTTCCCACTGGCTCTCTGCAGAGACATGTTCACTTTGATGGGGGTGTTGGGGAGCTTGTCTACAGACCCCATCCAAGAAAATCAGTTGAGAGATGTTCAGTCCTTAGACTCTTGCTCAGTCTGAATTACCAGCATTGACCAACTGCCCTAGATAGTGTTTTAAACCACCTTTACTGAAGCAATAAGAACAATAAGGCTATATCAGGTCCAAAGCTTCCAAAGCATGACAAAATTCCAGCACACTGGGATAACTTGTTTGGAGCTTGGCTCTGATAAAGATTACCAGGGTGGCATGTGAGGTACCAGACTAGGAGCGGAACTTACATCACTGCAAAGATTTTCCAGAGTGTCCTGGCCACTGCCCATGCCTGTACCCTCTTTGAAGTGTTTGTCTGAGCCCTCTTACTGCAGAATGTGAACATCTCCTATTCTCTGAAGGATTTCCACTGAGACTGTCTGCCACGAATGAAAGACTGACTGATTTTACCCAGGGCCACCTGAAAGGTGATCACAGAACAGAGTTGTATTAGAAGTTTTCTGCACTTCTAAAGTATCTTTCCTGCCCATCAGCCCAGTCACACAAGGGTAGATTTCTGTCACCTTCATGTTCAGCCACTCCTTCACACACCTATCACACAACTATCCATCTGCCAGCCCTACATACCTGTGCTCTAGTCGTCTGCTTCCCACTTTTGAACATCCAGCCCGTTGAACATCCAGCCCTTTGAACATCCAGCCCGTTGAACATCCAGCCTTCAGCCTTTCTACAAGGCTGCTGCATCTATTCTGCATTTAATGAGATTTACAGAGGAAACCAAATAGGTTTATTTAAATTGGGATCTTTCATAAAACTGGTGCTTTCTCTGGTGAATTACTAATCCCTCCCTTACTGTTTTAGTTTCACATTTATTTTTTAATTCTGTGAGGAAGAAATGAGTGGGACTTCACAGGGAGGCAGTAATTTCAACAGCACTGTCACAACACAGTAGGGTTTTTATCATATTTTTCATGGCCATGTGTAGGGTTTGCTACTCAACATGACTGATAGGACATCACTGGCTGCAACCAATGGTGTATATTTGATGCTTCAGCTTCAGTCAGAATTAAACCACTGGCTGAAGGAAAGGGTTTAAGCCAGCAGCCAATCCAATCTGTTGCCTTATGCATGCACAGAAGCACACATTGTCATGAGCTACATGAAATATTTTTTTTTAATATACTCTGCTTGGGATGCGGGTGGAAATGGGCTACAAAGGTTTCTCCCTTCCACCTTGACTATCTTTTCACACAAAACTTCAGATTCCTACTCCTGACACCCTCGTTCCACATTTGCTATGTTCTTGCCTTCTTTTCCTCTCTTGCTCTCAAACCATATTTTGCTCTACTTGTCCTCCTTTCCTTGTCCTCATCCTCAATTTCCCCTTCTTTTTTAATATATATATATTAAAATCCTGGAATTAGATATATTTAAAAAGAACTATTTAATTACCAAAGTGGGGCTGATAAGAAGTCAGTAGAATTTTCCCCTGACTCACACTTGGTGCTGACTCTGTTGCAGAAAATGCTGTCTTTTTTCATTGGTTGCTTGCTTTTCAACTTTTCTCTTTTTTCCTTTTAGTTATACCACAATTAGTCTAAAATTGTGGGAGTTTGAAAAAGCAGGCAATAGCAAATCTTTATTTTCCTTCCGTCTGTCATCCCTATGGTTCTCTGAAGCTAGAAAAGCTACTTCAAATTATAAAGGGAAGAACAAAATTAAACTTAAGACTGCACACACTATTCACTTGTTGATTAAAAGAACAAAATGGGGGAAAGAAAGAGGACAATTAGCATGTTTGGGATGCAAAAACTCATGTGTCTGTATATATGGCAGTACAGAAAATGTGAAAATGAATAACAGAAAGATTGCAGCTAGGAATTGATGTACATTACTAGTGATGGTTTAAATACCATCTTTTAACTTCTTTAATCTGCTTAAAACCCCCTGTAGCTAAATCAGTATAAACCCTTCAGACTGTAAGCACAGTTACACTGGTATCTGTGTACCTAATACCTGTGTAGCTTAATTTCATGCCTACAAGAGAATAAAGTTAAACTGTTAAAAAGCCTATTTGTATCAGTGTAAATGCTAGAGGGAAAGGTACTGTGTTTACCCTGCTGCCACAATTAAAATTTCTTATACAGATAAAGCCAAAATGGGACTCCTGACCATTCACAATTTCTCCCCCTTCCCTTCCTCATCCCTTCAGTCCCATTTGTGTCAGCCTTTTACTTCTCTCTAGAAATTCCCAGCAAACATGTTTGTGAAGCACCTTGGAATCCATGCTTAAATCTCTCACTAGGGACAGTTCTGTCTCCCTGTGGAACCCCATGAGGATGGATGAGTCCTGAGCCCAACTTCTCTGCAATGGCAAGCAGGGGCAAGTGGAGAATGGTGCTCATCTCTGAGTAGCAATAGGACTCATTTTCCTTCCAGCTCAGCTTTTCCTGTTTGCTTGCTTTAAGATCAGGAATAAGCCTGAATTTTATTGGGGGGGTGGGGACGGGGGGGCACGGAAATTGGAAAGAGAAGAACAGATATTTGTGAGAAATTTACTGTGTGGGAAAGAAGAACCAGGGAGGCTGAAACTGCAGGAAAACAGAGACTACTCTGGGGAATGTGTAATCCTCAATTTAAAAGCTGGACTGCTGGCTCATTCAGTCCCCACACTTGCCCCTCTTGGCTATTTAATTTACAAGCTTTTGGGTGCAAAGACTACCTGTACTGCTCCAACAGAAATCCTGGGAGGTTTTCACTTGGCTCTTTACAGCTGTCTGGGGCATGAAAAGGAAGCTGCACTTTAACAACATAGGTCAAAAAACCAGCAGCTGGACTCAAGGGAAGAGAGATTAAAAGGCTCTGCCAAAGTCATCCTGTTAGATACTGGTACAATTGAGGCATCATGTCCTATATCTTATGTGAAGTAAGAGAGTCATGGAGAGGCAAAAACAACCTGATAAAATGACAGAAGTAAATAAACCTATTTCTATGCAGAAGACTGCAACCTTTCATCATTTGCATTGAATGTGAAAGGCATCTAACTCTTTGACTGTCTCCTCTTTCTCAAAAATAAATATAAATCCACCCAAGACATACCTTAGGTCTGGGCTTATGGGCAGCTGCCTAAAATCAGAACAGAAGCTTTCAGGCCAAATTCATCTGACTTCAGCAGCTCCACTGACTTCAGGGTTGTTAAATTGCAGAGGGATTTGGCCTGATGTTTTAATTGTAGTCACAAACCCAACTGCAGTCTGATGAGCAGAAAATAAGCTATTACCAGAACCATGCAGTCCTCTATCCCAAAGAAAGGAAAACATGCAGAAGCAAGAGCCTTAGCTGTACTGAGCCTAAGATCATATCATTGGGAGGAACTGGGTATCTGGAACAGCCCAGATATCTTGTTCTTTTTGCACCAGCATCAGATATAAAGCATGCAACTTTCGGGATCAGTTCACCATCAAGTGATTTGCTCATTAATTTCATCTATAAATCATGTTCCTGGTTTTAAAATGGCAAGAACAATAAAATACACAGTAAAAGGTATGAAAGACACACAGATCCATACGGTGAGGGAAAATGTTTGCAAAGTCAACATTCTAGGTATAAACTAAAGATAATTTCCAAACCTGTATAAAATAAATGTAACAGTCTCCTAGGGAGAGTAGTCAAGAGGGGATGATCAGTACAGCCATGCAAACTTCACAGCCTCAGAGACTCCAGAAGAGGTTGGCAAACTGCATTAAAGGACCACCTAAATCTCATCACTGAACTATAGTCACTTCTGGGGAAAAAAAATCAGCATCTTACTTACTAGTGGCACTCGGCAATTAAAATTCCTCATTTAGCACTCTACACTTAAGTATGTCCTGAACTCCTAGCACATGCTTAAATCCTTACCTGCTCAGGAATGGTAAAGTCCATGACTAATGAAATAAAAATATAATTTACAAATGTTCAGTCCTTCTTTGGAAGACTGGAGTTAAACATGCAGCTCTCAATGTCTTTCAATATTTAAATGCAAAACAAACCAAAAACATTATCATTGAAGAAGTTTTTACAGAGAAAAGAATAGATGTATTTGTTGTCTCCATGTTAGGATTTACAAAAGCTTTATAGTCATGAAAAATGGAGCTAAGCCTGATGAACAAAATAACAAAATTCTTATTATAATTTACAGGAACACACACACATAAACATGTATCTATCTGTGTATCTGTAATACACAGTGCCTGGTATATAAAAATTTTATTGCCAAATTGAATACCAAATAATAAGTTAAGCTGACAGAAACATAAAGATCTGCATTAGATGGCACCCAAAGGAAGGCAGAATTTCCAGTAGGAAATTGCTCTCTACCCCATTGTGATTTGGGGGGAATTTGTAGGATATATGGCAATTGCTGGAACATTTTTGAAAATGTGGCTGCATGTATCCTCAGGAGAGCTAGGTCCTGATAAGGAATGTGGCCTTTCTATTTTCAGGGCAAACACCCAAGTTGAACTCAGTTGCAAGTGCTGAGCACTGGGACATTTCCTTCCTTTCCTAAGAACTCAGCAGAGGAGAAAGTAGGTTTCTTGGCGGTTGTGGGGAGGTATGCTGCTGTAGTGCTGCATTGTAGTGTGAGATCAGGACCAGAGAAAAGGAACATAAGGCAAGAACTAGCTGTGATGAGGAACAGGGCTGCAGAGGGCCTCCTCTGCACAGATCCAGGGTGGCTTTGGCTTAGCAGAGCATTCTTTGGCCTTGGGGCCAGGGCTGCCCTCCCCAGGGTGCATCAGCCCACATGGACATGGTCCAGTGGCTGCCCTGCAGGACAGGGGGAATTACAGGGACTCAGCTGAGACCTGGATGTCTGGGGATACAATTGGTTGGCAGCTATATTGGGAGGCAGTTTGGAGAACATCTCCATGGCTTTTGAATGATTTGGATACAGTGGAGCCGTACGGTGGATTACTGGTCTCAGTTCATGGGAGATGCCAGTTGACCGTGTGCTCCCTTCCCTTGGCTTGTCACTTGTCTTTAGGTCATTTGGAGTGCAAAAAGTGTCTCCTGTGAGAGGCACCCCTCTTCCCTGAGCAGCCATGCAGCCTGGGGCAGCCCCTGGCAGTCCCTGCCAGTTGTGCTTCCTTGCCAGCTGGCAAGAGCAGCTGATGGGCAGAGGCAGCTGGAGAAGCAATCAGAGACAGGTGACAACACCACAGACACAAGGGACACCTTTCGCAGTATCCTCTGTGGCCAGGAGAGGTGGGAAGCTGCTGGTTGGTTGGAGATGCCCAGCAGACACAGGAAACCCTGCAGACAGCAGGCATAAACTCTACTGATTAATGTAAGAGCCAGAATAAATCTGATTGCGGAAAAATTACTGATCAGCCTGACCTGAAAAGATGGTCCTGGAATCTCTTCTTGTGTAGAAAAGGCAGTGCTTTAGACTGTGTCCAGACCCAGGTTAATCTGCTCCTTCCATGGACAGAAATGTCCCATCATAAACTTTGTCTGCCATGTTTCTTTGCGTGGGTCCCACAAGCTCAGAGTGTAACCTGATGGTTTTGCTCAAGGGTCTTCATTGCTCCTGCCCATTCCTGCTCCATTTCCTACTGACCCCTGCAAAGGTACCTGCAGTGCAATGCACCTGTGTCTACAAAGGGAAATAATGCCTCTGAATGAAAAGGATCCCAGATATGAAGCTTCTCCTACATCAAAAGTGGAGGATCATGTTCGATGAGCCTCATGTTAGTCTGTCCTGGACAAGATGCCAAAACCAGCCACGGAACTGCCTTTCCATGTAAGTTTTGGTGCTTCTCATATTATTAGACTGCAAGGACTCATGGGGAAGCAACATCACTTTACTCAAGGGCACGAGGAAACATCCTAGGAGGGGGAGGTGATGATTTGCACCATGAGCAATACAAGGCCCAGGTGCTCTATGCCTTGAACATAAGCTGCTAAAAATGGGCTTTTCCTTCATCTCAGAGGCCAGGAATAAAAAAAAATTGTAGAAAACATCTTGTGCTTGTGCTGCCACCTCTGCTTGCAACAGACAGCTCGGGCTGTGAAGACATGGTGCCGTGTGAGAGTGTGTGTGTGTGTGTGTGTGTGTGTGCGTGCATGTGCACGCCTCTTGGTGCGATTCCTCCTTCCTTGCCAAAACATCTCCTGCTGTTTATTTATTTATTTCTCTCTGATAACGGAGGGGATCGCGTTTCCGGAAGAGTGCCAGCAGATGATACGAACCCAGGACTGATACTGCCAGCAAACCCATGCCAGCCCTTTCTGCCGGAAAAATTTCATTTTTTCCAGAAGGAAGCCATGAGTGTGAAGCAGAATCCAAATCCGATTTCTCGGCATTTTTTGTTATCGCTCAGCAGCCCACCAGGTGGGGCAATGGAGGGAGCGCACTCAGCTGCAACTCAGTGCCTTAATCCAATTTACAGCTTCTCTTGGAGAGATAATTACAGCCCTGAAACCAGTTAGCACTGTACAAAGAGGCTCTCGAACCAAAGCCCCGATCCTGTCTTTCAAATATTCACCTAGAGTGTCAGAGATGCTTTGGAGAGGGAGGGGGGCACTTGAGCTAAGCCAGTATGTATGGAGAAGTGTGTACACAACACCCCTTCCCAGACACGTGTGCCTCACTTGTACACTCACACAGGTTTCCCAAAGACCCACAGGGAGTGACAGTATGGGACTGCCAGCCCCTGATTCTCCAGCTCTGGACACTTGGGCAGCAGGAAGCTGCAAAACTTTCTCTTCCAAGCACTACTAGCAGATCAAGGGGGCAAGATGATGGGAAACCTGAGGTGTGGCAGGGGGGTAGAGACAATGACCAACCCTTCCTCTAGTCATGGACACAGCAGCTCTCCCATTAAAGTCACTCCTGCATCCACCCTGCGGAAGCCAAACCTGTTCAATTTTTCCCCAGTAATTTGTGGTTTAATACTTAGTTTAATACAAAGATGAAATGTCTCTTTGCAAAGACACCATAGGGTGCAGCATCCCACAAGCTGACACACCTGCACGTGCTGACTTCCTTGCAGCTCACAGCAGCTGGGCCGGAATTTTGCACAACCTGTTATCCCTCTGCTTGGCCCTTGCGCAGCCACTCAGACATGTCCCTAAGCTGCAGGGCTGCAGAGGGATTCATAAGCAGGGATGAGAAGGAGGCTTGGGCACTCTGTAGCAGGGCAAAAGACATACAAAAGACATTTATGCTCCATGCAGACCTCCAAAACCCAACCTTTTCAGCATCACAGCCCATTCTCATCACAAGACACAATGGCTGATGCCTCTGTTGTCATCATCACATCGGTGTCTCGAGAAAGAAGACATCTGAGAACCTGAAGAGTGGTAAAGTCTGTGCAAGTAGATACCTTTAATATTTCCTGTCATATTACCACAGTGAGGTATGGGGACATGCAGACAGGTGGCACTTGGTGATGGACACATTGGATTCAACTTGCAAATGATCAAGAAGGAAGCCTGGGGTTTCAGTGGATTTCCTTAAGCCACATTAAGTAACTTGTTAACTGTAAATTAACCTCCTCCACCTTAACGATTTTGATCTTCATCACTCAAGTGTGATTCTGGAAGATATTTCTTGCAGGTGATTTTCACTCCAATTGGCATAGCCAAGAGAGGAATCCAACTGTTGGGATTTAAGTATTAAAAAAGAATAGAAAAGACAAAACCAGACATTCTTGCTGGTAGGAATGCCAGCTGATGTAGGAGCAATTTGAGAACAAAACACATTTAAGTAATCCACTGGATATGTAACCCACTCCCTGATGCCTTGGCTCATAGCAGAGGCCAAGTTCTTACCACCAGCTGACCAGTTGAAGTTCTGTTCTGGGAACTCCTCCTTTAGGTGTGGATCTGGAAAACTTCCCAGGAAAGATTCAGTCAGTATAGCTGAGACTGCATTTGCTGCAGAGTACCAGTTCAGAGGCCGAAGTGGACTGAAGGAGTCAGGCTAGCTGCCTGGCAGAACATCCTCTTCCAACAGGCAAGAAAGGCCAGAGCAAGTCTGCAGTTACTGAGCTTCCTCTGGTAAAAAAACAACCTTTTTGTTGTTGTTGTTCAAGCTTTCAGTCATAAACACAGTGTGCTTGGTTGGTATCCAGGTTCAAGCCCTCACCCTTCTACTCCTTCCCTCTGTGTCCTTAGCCAACTCTCTCCAGTGAGCATCAGCAGCTGACAGAAGGCACTGTCTCTCTCTGGGTGTGCCTGGGCTGGCAGGCACACTCAGAACTGAGCTCTGAAGCATGGCAGTATGCAGGAGAGGTTGGAATTGGCTGGATTCAAAGAGGCATGGCTTATTTGTTCATGCGTAGCCCGGGAAGAATGTGCCCAGACACAGAAAGCTGGCACAGGCTGAACCTCTCTCCTTGCAGACCTCTGGTTGGGCTCTTCTGCTGGGCAGATATGCCCTGATATGGACTTGTATCTCAATGGATTAACGATGGATGTAACTTTGATTGGAACCTCCTAGCTATTACCTGGACTCTAGGAGTCAAACACATGGAAGTTTGTCTCTTGCAAGAAAGGAAGTGGCAGAAATCAGGTCTCAGAAAGAGATATTCCATTTAGAAAGCCTTTAGGCTCTGAAGCATTTGCATAAAAACTTTCTTCTTTTAAGCCCATTGTAGGCCTCAAAATGAACATCTGCCCTGCATCAGATACCCACACACTGGACAAGTTTATGAACTTCCCAGATATCCTGTTAGGTACTTACTCTGGCAGTAGTTGCAATGTGAGGACCATAGATATATTCCACGAGAACAGTTGTTTTGATTTTCTAGCAGTGCATTAGGACCTAACCCTTCTCTGCCCCTTTTGCATAATATTGTTTAGTAGTATGAAACACAGAAGCCTTGCTTTGAACCATCATGTTCAGCCTTTGATTCGGGTTTTCTCAATCAATGCTCTAGCTGTGGAGCTTGGCTTTTCCATTGATTGCTCCCATGGCATTTCTGACCTGCTAGGAATGTGGCAAAAGGGCAGCTGGAGCTTTTCTTCCTAGTAAACCTAGGGCAAAGTGTGGTGCATCTGACACATACCTCTCACAGGGACAACACCCTTTGTGCACGTAATATCCATAGCTTTTCATAGCACAGCACCATCAGAATCAGTCATTCTCCAAGAGTGTAACAGGACTGTCTTACACAGTTGATTTGCTTGTGTAGTTACAGGAAAACACATGGAAATTCCTGTATTTATGAAGCCATTTCATCTGCCTCTCTAATACAGACTCTAACATGGGACACAACTACCCCATTAGCAAGCTTATGGTTCCTTGGGAGGTCTGCAGAGAAATGAAGTATATTGGTCTCTGTAGAAACTAAGTTGAAATCCATGGATCCCTTCACTTCCGTCCACTTGGCATCTGGGACATTATATGTAACTGTGAGCAGTGGAGAGCCTCAGACACTCAAAATCCCCCTGCTAATCCTGCCAGGGCTAGAGATGCACCTGCAGGAAATCAAAGCACTGGACCAGTGCTGACCCATAGCAGAAAGTAAAGCATTAACACTCTGCTTCTTAACTCCCCACAGGCTCCACAATGGATGTTTGTACCCACTTCCTCTATCACAATGCAAATTGCACCCCAAACTAGACTGTATTGGGAAAGCCCAGGAGGCCTTCTAGTTCCACATCATATCATGCCTTGGGAACAATTCTGATCAGTAGTACCTTCTCCTCTGGAGGACACACTAAGGACTCTTCATCTCAGAGATATTTTCCAATAGATAGGCAAAATCCATAGCCATTAAAGGAATGCTGGTAAAATCGTTAATATAAAATATGTTTGGGCTTGGGGGTATTTATTGTTTGGCTTGTTTTTTACATTGATGGCTGGGTTATCTAATCACTGAAGAACTTAGGAATATAAGAGGGGCAGGACATCTGTTAGGTGAAGAAGCATGTATCCAGTGGCAACCAGTTGGGAGACTGGCTTTAATCACGACATTTTACAAATAACTGCGTTTTTTAAATGGGGTCCTACCCTAAACCAAATCCTAGACCTTGCTTATCTCAGAATTTCCTGATTAGGCAAGCAGTCTTCTGTCAAAATTGTATGCCTGGATCCATGTAGGCAAACTCAGTGTTCTCTGCTGGAGCTACACCGCCATTAAAAAGCACAGGAATACAGAACTAGAGATTATTGGGAAAAAAAAAAAAACAGATGGGAAGGAAAACAGGCACCTCTGGTCAACCTGGAGAGAGCACTGAATAGATCCAATTTGTGACATCATCTTGAAAGCTGTGGTTTATGCAGCCTCAAACTGAGTACCTAATTTTTTAGGGAAACCTCACCTTTTGTTTCTGTTTTAGCTTTGTCTAGATTCAGAAAGCAGCTGCATATATAGAGAGAAGAAAAGCTGAATGCTTATCTGAAGCAAATAGGTGAGGATCCCCTGCTTCCAGCAGCCAAGAGCTGGGATGGAGGGACAGGGGGAGAACATGACTCCCTCTCACGCTTCTTTTGGTTGGTACAAATGGCAGCCTAAAGGCTGACAGAAATTTTCCCCCCTCTCTCACTGTGGTTGGAATTAGGAATATTCCATGGAAGCCGATGAAGATGAGTAAGAGCACTGCAGCCAGAGCAGCCGCCAAGCAGCCATCAGACAAGACTATGTCAAGACACAGGGCTAGGACCCAGGAGGTCCCTGTGGGTCCTGAGCCCTAGCACCACGTCCAGGCCTCTTCCTGTCTCTCTGGCAGCAGCACAGACCCCCAGGCCTGTTGCCACCGCCGAGCTGTGCGGCTGAAGGGGATGGCACATTGAAGCAATTTGCCAGGCTGCATGACAATTACTGACACAGATGCTCCTGTGTCAATATGGGCTCTTCTCTCTGTTCTGGTTACAGCAATGGGTGTGCCTGGCGGGGACTCCTCTCAGCACAGGCCAGTAGGATTATGGGGCTGGGAAGGGGCCATGACTGCCTGGGCTTGCAAGAGCAGAAGCAGACTCAGAGGTTGTCCCTGCTCCCTCCCCTCTTCCTGTCTTTTTATCAGGATCTTCAGCTGCCTGCCATCCCCACGCTCTTCCCTCTGTCCTCTGCTACCCACATACTGTAGCTTTCTCTCTGCAACATCCCTCCCTTGCTGCCTGTTTGGAGATTAGGGATGAGAGAAAGGGGCACTGTCCATTTCTGTCAAAGGCTCTACATCCCTCATGCACCCTCCTCCTTTGTTTCTTCTTGTCTCACCCTGCCTCAGCTGTTCCTCTTGTAACTGGGATATCAGTCATTGCTCAAGTGCCAGGAGATTATATTGTCCACAGACAGAAGAGAGGTGAGATGGGGCAGGTTTTAGGAAGATCAAGACAGGAATAAGGAATTACAGACAAACCCCTTGTCCCTCTGAGCAGTTCTGAGAGCCATCTTCTCCTGCCAGCTTTTCAACCGGCATCAAAGTCTATGTGTTTTCTGCCTGCCAAAGACTGAAATGCAGCAGAAACACATCCAGTATTCAAATGTCATCAAACTCTATCCAAACAGAAAAACTTCATCAAGGTGACATAAAGACCTCAGCCAGACACTGTAAACAATACACACTGCCATCCCCATATTCTCCTGAATGCCTTGGATGATCCCAGGGCCCCGGGGGATATGGTGCAACCAGTTATCAGGTCTGTATGAGGAAAAAGGTCCTTCCCTTGGCTGTAGCTTCAGCACCAGGTGGACCGACAAGCAGTCCTGGCCATTTGCTGCCCAGAGCTGCCTGACCTTGCCTCGGCAAAGAGACCCAGAGGGGCTGTGTCCAGGAGTGCCAAGCCTATGCCTCAAAGCTGCATGCTAGCCAGCGCCTATCCCAAGTGTAGACATGGCAGTCAATGCTGAAGGCTGAGACACAAAGTACTCTGCTAGACTTCTTCCAGCACATCTTGAGGAGATTGAGAGATCACTGCTTTCTGCTGCTCTTTTTTTGTTTGCTGTTCCCTTTCTCATGGGAACATGTCCCAATGCCTGCAGGCTGGAGCAGCTGAGACCCAGCCATGTGTTACCCTCTACCAGCTCAGCAATGGCAAATGGGTCTCCAGGAGAGGCGCAGCTGACCTGGTGAACTGGCAAAAGGTCATGTGTGTGACAGACCCGCCAAAACAGTGTCTGCCAGTACACACTATGAAACACCATGCCTTCCCCTACAGAGAAGGCCACCACTGGCTTAAGTCTAGGACAAAACCACCTCAGGATGTATTCTTAGTGTCTTCTGCCCTTTGAGGAGACCTGCAAAAGAGTCTGCTGCTCCTGCCAATGCTGCACAAAACTAAAAAGGCCTCCCACAGCCCCAAAACCAGCTCCCTCCTGACCCTCCTCTGATTTAAAAAAAAAAAAAAAAAGTACTGCTCCTTTAAATGTGGTGCATGTTAAAAAAAAAAATTGACAAGCTCCCTCACTCTCAAAAGAGTGAGAAATTTTCATTGATTGATTTCTTCATGGCTTCTTAAACAGATAATTAATTCACCGTGAACCTGCGGACACACCGTCGTGAGTCGTTAATATTGTAAATTCACATATACTTCAATAATCGCCTGACCCCCCCGTCACCCCGAAAAACAGATAGCTGTGCAGCAAGGAGGAGGGGAACGGAGGGGGGAATCGATTTTCGAAGACATGAAGGGATCACCCAGCAAAGGGAAGTTATTGATTCTCTTTTATAAGACACTGCTATAATATTTATTCTTTTGTAAACAGAATTAACCCAGCATCATGGGTCATTCCTATCGAACAACTTTCCTCACATGTGCACAGCAATGCTGATTGTATCAGATGAGGTAGAAACATCCAAACTGTACCACCCACCCTGGCTCACACCTCAGCATCTGCTCAGCTCCCGCCTGCCGGGTCCTGCCGCCATGGCGCAAACCCAGCTGGCGCAGGGCTGGCCGCAGCCGGGCTCGGCTGCGCAGGTATGGGCAGCCCAGTTCTCACCAAGTGCTGCTGGCATCGTGGTGGTCTTGGGATGCCTCGTGCTGGCAGGGAGGTGGCTGGGGCCTCCTGCAGCTGGAGCCACAGAGACAGTGCTCATGGTGCGTGGCTGAGCTGTGTCCCACGCCTACCCACAGCTGCTGATTGAGGAGAGGGGGAATTGTGACACAAGAGGAACTTTTCTCCATCCCCTAAACCTCTCCCAGTCTGAAGAGGTTTCAGTCTTGCAGACTGTCCATGGTCACCCAGAAACCCATCCAGCAAGCAGATGGGGCAGCAATTGGCGTGAGGACTCTATCACATCCAAGCTCCTGGTCTGCCCACCCATGGCAGGGTATGCAGACAAAGGACCCATGTGGGGCATCACATTCCAGAGCCCTGAGGCTCGGTGGCCCCTTGCACAGGGACAGCATAGGGACAAGGAGCAACAGGGCTCCCCCTGTTACAGAGGCATGAACTGTTGCTTGTGAGGGGACAACTGCATTTCAATCAAATGAAAAGTCACCCCTGAAGGAAGTAGAGCCTTAATGGCAAAAGTGACAAGCAAAAGCCAAAAAGGGAGGCTTCTAGATCAAGCATCCCAAGGAAGACCCAACAAGTTGTGATGCAGTCAGAGAAGGCTCTGTAAATCTTGCACGGAGCTGTTTTCCTTCCCTGATTTTATCTGCATAAACAGCGAATCAGTGTTCCCCATAAGAGACTATTCATACACATTCACGTCTCTCGAAGATGCATCTTTGTGGGACATAAAAACATGTTCTGTGTAGATAGAGATGCAAATCTTTGCCTTGGGTACAAACATGCTTGAGGTCTAGAAAAGTCTGGAGGCTGAAACTGTGAAAGTCCTGGCTGCCCATCAACTCCTGAATTGCCATCTTTTAACACCACGCAGTCCCAAGCAAAGACAGAAACCGTAACAACATAGGGCTCCCTTGCATTTGCCCCACAAATGTGAAACTGTTTTCCACCAAGAACTTCTGGCACGAGAGTTATGATTCAGATTTCACAAAAAACACCCAAAATCACGTCTCGGCGACGTTTCACGTTTCACCAGCTAACCCCAGGTCTGCCCATCCCAGAGCCTGCGGGCCGGAGGGCTGCCTGGGCTCCCGGAGGAAGCCCGACCCGCGGGCCAGCGGGGCTGTGGCCGCTTGGTCCCGGGCGGCAGCGGCGGGACGGCCCCGTGCCCGCTCCTGCAGCGGGGATCCGGACGTGCCGGGCCGCCGGCGCTCCGGCTGGTTTCCCCTCGCCTTCCTCCCGCCCCGGCCAGCGGCCAGGCCGAGCGAGAGCGAGCGCCGGGTTTAGAAGCGGCGGGGGGAGCAGCAGCCGAGGCCGGGCGGCGGCGGCGGCGGCGGGGCAGCGGAAGCCCTAATTAGAAGCGAGGCCGCGGGCAAGGCAGGGCTCCATTCAGAGGGCGGACAAAGGGAGGGTCTGTGGAGCAGAACCGGCCGGCACTGAAAGGAGAGCGGGAGGGCCCCGCGGCGCCCCTTGCCCGCAGCGCAGCGCCCCGGCCGGAGCGCCGCCTGACCCGGCCGCCCGCAGCACCCGCGCCCCGCACGGCCGAGGGGAGGCCCGGCCGGTGGCCTGGAGGAGGAGAGCGCGGAGCTCCAGCCCCCCAGGTCACCTCGCGGCCCCCGCCGCCAGACGAGCGCCTTTCCACTCCAGCAGCGCCCCTGAATGCGCTAATTAGCCCCCCGAGCCCGGTGCTGGGAAAGGCCACACCGCTCATATGACCGCCACGAGGGGCCTCGGGGAGCGTCGCCGAGCCTCGGTCCTCCCCGCAGGGTGGGACATGGCGGAGGGAGGCCGGGGCTGGGTGCAGGTGCCAGCCCCACGGCACCCCTGTGTTAGGGCACCGCTGGAGCGGCGCTCAGAGAAGGTGCCGGCCCTGGAGGTGGCGTCAAGGTGACGTTCTGAAAGGCTGTGGGGAGAAATGAACAAGAGGCCCAGAACTTGTTTAAGGGCAGCAGTACATCACAATTAATTCAGCGCTCTTTCCAAAACAAAGGTTGTCTCTGGAGTTCAACATGTTTGCAATATTGGACAATAGTGGACAGAAATAGCAGTGAAGTGTCATCTCAAGGGCCACCTCCCTATCTGTTGCTTCTTTGCCTTCCCTGCCAACACATTCAGCGCATCTTCAGCACTGTTTCCTCTTCAGACAGTTTCTCGCTACAAATTCACGTTCTGATTTTTACCAGGCCACATGTGCATCATTAGCATGCCACATGTGTTTTGCTTTCTGCAGTCTTCCCAAGGCTCCCCTGTGAGGCATCCATGGCTGTGATGCTCCACATGTCCCCACTTGGGAATACGCAGCACAGGAAAGCTCGTGGCTATGGGAGACCTAGTACAGCAGCCACATGTTAGGAAGCTGCTTCTGGCAAAGGGAAGAGTCCACCTTAGCTCTGCCCTCTTTCCCCTGGACTTGAACAGCATCGGACTCAAGCCTCAGCAGAGGCCACTCTATCACAGGTACAAAAGCTGTTTCTACAAAAAGACAGAAGAAAGCCACCAGCTATATGAGACCTTAGTGACAGTGGTAGGATCAGGGAAGAGGGGAGAGGGAGGTCACACATGAAGACCAAGGCAGGTGGCTGTGTCATGAATTCTTCCCCATCCCTGTCCCACTTGACTCCCCACGCAAGCCCAAAGGTGGTGGCCAGCAGCTTTGTCCTCCCATGGTCTCCATCATGAACCAGCTGGGACAGAGAGCATCTCAATGCACATCTGCACGTCTGAGTGATACTTTCTCTTTCCCTTCACATTTGGGATCTGCACCTTAGCAGACCCCAAGATCTCTCACATCCTTGCAGTGAGTGTGCACTGGTCTTACTCAGCCAACACATACCAGTTAAACCAGGCTGACATGCAGCCTTTTGTCTTGATGACAACACAGAACAAGCCAAATCACCTGATTTAGCTGGGTGTGCCATCAAGTTCAAGGATTCATGAGCCCCAAGACCCTTCCTCATAGTGCTCACAGCCCTCACAGCAGTGTGGTGCCCTTGGATCTTCAAGCACTCAAAAAACCTGTCAGTAGTCAAAGCCTTTCAAAGGATCCAACATGCTGGTAAGGGAAAAGCAGTACAGCAGGCAGTAAACCAAGGCCATGGATTAACCATCATCTTTGATTTTCGTCCTTCCCTTCCCCTCCCCTTCTTTCCTTATCCAGCTTCTAAAGGTAAGGGCTACCAGCTGGGACTGCTTCCTCACCTGCACCCTCCCACATACATCCCCTAAGCTCCAGAGGCCTGCATTGCACCCCAGAATCTGAGAACAATTGCAAAGAGCCGGGAGGCCTCGTACAGAAACCCAACAACCCTAGCGAGAATGTAATTGCCTCCAAAGCTAGCAGTGCTGGCAGGAGAAGCTGCCTTCAGTACAGCCTTTCCACAATCACACGCGTCACCCAGGTGCACAACGTCTTTTGCAAAGGCCCAAGGGACTCAACAGCTCTGTAAGGCCCTAAGAGAAGGGAAATTGCTATCAGAGACTCCTGTTGACTCCATAGCCCACCAAGGAGGCTGCTGGCTTCTACAGGCCATCCCCCATCTGTTAGAATAGCAGGAAGTTTAACATTAGCAATAAAAAATAAAAAATGCTGGAGTCCAACTGGTGACTGAAGTCTGGTGCCAGGCTTTGCTGCAGAGACATCACAGCTGCTTGCAGTGCCTGCTCAGAAAGAGGTGCTCATTAAACATTTGCCTTAGGTTTGTTTTCCCTGTTTGCTGAAAGCAAACATTCACAACAAAGATCTATGATGGAGGGCTGCAAATCAAAAGTTTGATTTAATAAAAACAAATATTACCAGCCATCTGACTCTAGGCTCTTCTTCCTTTGGCTTCTGCTCTTAGATTTCAGGAGTTATTTGGAAAAGCTTGAAGCCACAGGAACTAGAAGTGATTTTTATTTTCTAATTGAGAACTCTAGATTTTCAACTAAGAGATCAGGCTTTAGAGAAGGCCTCAACCATCCAATACACTCTTCAGAGCTGGCAAAAGGGGTTTCATATGGCAGAACTATCTCATGATGCAGAAAGGACTTTTCCGAGGTGGGTATTTTTGGTGGAGTTCCTGCCTTTTTTCCCAGCTATGGAGATGCTTTCAATAGCTGCAAGTAACTTCCATGCATGAGCCATAGATACTGGCAGATCAAAGCTGAGGAATTCGTCAACGAACTGGACTACTAAAACACAGAATGCTCATCAATGCCAGGCTGCTCAGAGGAAAGCCTTCATCAGCAGAATCCTGACAGCAGATCTGCAAACAGAATTCAGAGGTGCCAACATCCCAGTGTCAGCAACACATGAGGTCTCTAGCAAGAGTGGGAAGCTCGCAGCCAGCACCCACCACTTTGCGTTATATGGCCCAACGGCACGTGGGCTAACACTGATGCTAGTACCATTCAGCTGCAGCTCAGGTAGTTTGAAAAGTTCATTTAGCAGGTTCCTCACATTGCCCTGAAGCATAGTGAGCTCCGTCTGGTTGCAAGCCCATCTACTGCCATACTGAGGGCTGAGCCTTCACGTGTCCCACTGAAACTGTCTCAGGAAGCCAGTGCTCCCCAGGCACCACTGCTGTGCTTGCATCCCACACCAGAGCAGTGCTGCGCAGCATCCATAGAGCAGGACATCACCTGCCTACAGCTCTCTTGGTGGTGCCTCTGCACCTGGGGGCCTGTCTGTCTCTGGGCCTGCCCTTCTCATCATGGCCAGCACCAAGCCAGTCTCGCCCAGCTCTCTGGGAACCTGGGGGGCAGCTGGTCTCCTTGTGGAGCCACACTGTGAGGCACTGACGTGAATTGATCCGTAAGCCGCCCCTGATGTTCTCCACTTCTGATTGCTACATTTTTTGTGACAAATTGATAAACTGCACCTCCACTCAGTTAAAGATTTGATCTCGCTCTCTTAATCCGCTATCAATAAGATATTAATCGTGCACCCGACCTGTTCTGTTCCCCGTCTGCCTGCAAATCCAATAATCATTTCAGAATTCACAGCCGAGTGGGGCACTCCCTTCAAACAATTAATTATAGGGGAGTCTCATTTATTTTCCCTGTAACTCTCTTCCCCCCTACCCCTCCCCTGCCTGCCTGTCTGTCTCCTTCTTCCCCCCTCCCTTCTTCCTCTGCTGAAATTCATGCTCAGCAGTGACGGGAGGTGGGAGTGCAGTTTAGACTGGGAGCTGAAGAGGTCCTGCTGAAGTGCCTTCCATTTGCTGCTCCACACAACAGATTAAACAACACTTTGCCCAGCCCTCAACATTTCTCTGGAGGTGGAGGCCAAATTCACTCCAAAGCTAAAAACCTGAACAATCCCCAGTGATGCATAGTCTCTCTAACACCTCTAGCATTTGCTCTGCCAGTGGCTTGGGATTTCCACCTCTGGCCAGCCAGGAGAGGGTTTATTCATGCCCAGAGCCATGTGCCTCAGGGCAGCTCATATGAGGGACAGTTGGATGAGAAGTCTCTGTGTGGGCCATGAGGATGGATGAACTGATGACAACTGCGCTTTATCCAGCTGACAATCTCTTGACATTTTCTAATAGCCTACACTGCTATCTGAGTGCTTCTTGATTTGGACTTTAGAAATTTAGTTTCTGTCCCTGGTCCGGAGGAGAATCAAGCTTCCTGGCCAGCTGAGCTCTCAAGCAAGGTCTCACTGCACTATTCCTTCCCTGCCCAGCCTCTTCTGGTGCTGCATCTCAACAGCCAGCCCATTTCAGATGATGCTGTTAGGGAAATTAGTCTGTGCCATAATTTCTAGCTATAGCATTCATATGAAGGCCTGATACACAAATTAAAGTCGTTTGTGTCCCAAATTTGCTACCACAAGTGCTGGAGACAAAGAACGTAGCCCATGGAGAGGTAAAAGGTTGCAAAGAACCACAGAGCATGCAAAATCTTTCATTGTCCGTGCTACAACTACCAAGGAAAAAGTGCAAGTTAAAGTGTCCCTCGCTGTCAGAGGACTCACTCCTGAGGTGCATCTTTTGCTTCATCCTCTTTATCATCCTCCGCTTTTACTTCAAACCCCATGGGGGACAGAGGCACTATGACCAGAGATAGGAAGGGCTGGGCGAGAGAAGCTGTCACCAGCAATAGCTGCTGTAAGCATTGGCAGGAAGGACAGAGGAAAGAGTGTCTCTGCTCCTGTGTGGGGACAGGAGCAGGGCTCTGACAAGCTCTTTAAGCTCCCCAGGCTCCAGAAAATGCTGTGCAAAGTGTTTTAGTAACAAAAGTATTGAGAAGAACAAACACTCTAATCCCTTAATGAGCCTGCTGATCCCCCATCTTGGCTCTGGCTACTCTAAAGAGCCACACGCTCCCCTCCTCCCTGGCCCCCGGCCCCCTTTGGAGCAGCCCGCTGTGGCCGCCTCAGAACCGATTCAAGGTGCTCTTCGGGATCCAATCCAATTACCCTGCGTCCTGCTGAGCGGCCCCACAGACAGACTGGCTCTTTCAGGGCAGAGTCTTATGGCCTGTTAATCCTTCCCTCATTAAAAGACCTTGTTCCTCCCTCCTCAGAGATGAAAAAAAAAAAACCCACAAAAAGACCCTCAACCCCACACTGGGAAAAGTTTACGCAAGAGAGCCCCAAAGCGGAGCATGAAAGCTGGCCTGGAAGCTGCGGCCTCTGCCCGCTCCCAGGGGTCACCTCTATGCAACGCAGGAGTATCTCTGCCTCCTCCTGCCCTCAGACCGGGCTCACCCATGAAGAGGATGGGCAGGCAGCCGTCCCTCACACTGTTCTTGCACTGTGGCTTTATTGGCTTCTCTTTAATGGGCCTGTCATTAAGGCAGGAGGAAGCTGGGTGGGAGGGTTCCCATAAAACCAAGTCCTCCACTAATGAACGCAGCACCTGAGGGGAAAGGACGCAGGAGAGGGCGGTCGTTGGTCACACAGAGCTGAGCTGGCTGTCAATGGCCTCGCAAGGACAAGGTTCCCTCCTCAATGGGAGAGGAAATGTCAGAGCAGCCCCCTCTGCCATCCACCCCTCTGGTACCACATATGCAGGAGGGACCAAGATCTCTGTCCCAGAGGGTGGCCATTCCCACACCTGGGAGTTCTCCTCAACACTTAGCTGGAGGGATGAGTCAGAGGTCAGTCAGCTGCAACAACCTCCTAACAAATGTGTAATGCTGCTGTGATTTTGCACCTCTCCCGCTTCCTTCTGTTGGAAGCTGCAGTCACAAACCCCAGCGTTTTCCCTCCAGCTGTGCATGCTATCTGATCAGCTCAGGTTCAAATCCACCAGCTGTACTGTAGGTACTGCTACTGGTACCAGGACTCATTAGCCCATCGATAGAGTTTAATGAAGAGTAGGATCACTCTTCTTCAGAAGGAAGATCCATCTATGTATAAGCCAGGCACTCCCTGCAGAAGGTGTCTTCAACTTAACCTATTACACATGACAAAGGGAAAATTTGGTAATGCTGAGAAAATATTTTGTAGTCATGTTTTCCAAAATAAATTATAGTTCCAATTGTTACTCTCTGGTAAGCTGCATTTATGTCCCCACCAGAACACCACAATGCAGAATTTTAGTCCCAGACCCCAGGATTGGGACTGAAGAACATTGCTAAAGATGGAGACAAACCTAGTAAGTTTGGCTGGATGATAATAACAAAACCAGAGTTAGTTTTTATCTCCTATCCAGAGATAGGATAACAGCAAGGACTTCTCTTTGAAGATAAGGAAATAAAAATGAACCAGAGTAAAATTAAGGGAGAAACTCCCTGACAGTGAAACTTACTAGGAATCTTCACTGTTTAAAGCCCTAAGAAGATTGCACTGAGGAAAAGGGCTACAGGGGTGCCACAAGAGCCTGAGCAGATATTGCGGTACCACACAGAGCTTGGGGATCACAGTTTTATTCTTGGTCCTGATACGAGTTTGTAGTACAGCCTCACCACATTAAATTCAGTGCGTGTTCAGATAATGCTCCCATCCCTCCAACTGCCAACATACAGAAGTCACTTGCCAAATTTAGCACAGCCAGTCAGGCTTTCAGTTAGAGGTAACCTAAGCATCATGAGTTCTGGGCTCAGGAGAATGTTAATTCCACAAAGCATTCTCAAAATTGAGACAGGCTCGCAATTCATGTGAAAGCTGCCATGGAGGTGGTCAGCCTCCCTCCAGAGCTGCAAGAGTTCCTGGCAGTCAATAAATGAATGAAAAGGAGCCACAAGACTGAAGCAACTAAGTTTTGTGGGGCGAATGGCTCATCCCAACTTGGGCTAACACAGGAACTGGTGAGTCAGGTTCTGCTCTGGCCATGCACTCTAAGGAGCAACATATCTGTGGCAGTCTGACGCGATGGGGCTCAGGATTACAGGTGACTGAGAAGGATTTCAACAATAACAAAAGGCATGATTAGGTCTTCCTAAAATCTTGCTGTTGCAGAAAATTGCAGCATGCACTTACTTAAGCATGTTTTCACAGTAGGTATCTGATTTTTTTATTTTTTTCTTATAAGACAGCAGGGGGAAGTGAACATATTAAGGTGAAAGGGACGTTTTTCATTGGGGTTTTGGTTTAAGTTTTTGGAATAAAGGATGAAAAAAACATTCAAATTTCTGACAACTTTTTTCCCTCCTCAGGGAAAAACAAAACAAAACAAAAAAACAAACAACAACAACAAAAAAAGGCAAAAAACCCCACAAACAAACAAACAACAAAAAAAAAACAAACACAAACCACCACAACCCACACCCCAAAAAACCTTACCAGTCTGTCACAGGCCCCAGGGAGGTGAACTGCATGATCTAATTGGGCATTATCTCAGTCTTCTCAAATTTCTCTCTTGTCACACAGTCTGCTTTTTGACCTATGCCAAGAGAAACAACGTTGGCATGCATCCTTTTTGGCTTTGACAGAGCCTTTTTCTGCTCAGCTCTCTTCCACAAATTCTTTCTAGTTATGCCATCTCATCTATTCACTTTGCTCTTGCACATTTAACACCGTAATTACAACACACAGGATTAGAAATCAGACTCACCTTTTCCCACCTAAGGCTGTTTTCTTCTTGTTCTTTGTACTCCCTTCAGTAGGACCAATGAAACCCACTTGTTCATTTCACTTTTTTTGTTAATGGTCAGGTTCATCTTTTATTCTTTCTTATTGAACCCAGCCATCTGCAGAGAACTACTTTACTCAAGAACTTGGTCTCTGCTTACCGGTTGACTGCCATCAGGTGATAATTCCTCCCCATCTGTTGTTTGAAATTATTTTCTAAATCATTTCTGTGAATGATTCCAACTATCTTGGTCAGCTTTGACTGGATGGAGAGGTTACACACTCCATTTCTTTCCCCATGAGTCTTCAGTTCCTTTTAAAGTCAGGTCTTGGGTGACAATCCTGGAATTTTTAGAACAAAGCAATTTTCCATTAGATTCCACTAAATTTTACTTAAAAGTGCCTTGTTCCACAAATACTCTGACTAATAAACCTGTCTACTAGAACACAGTCAGAAAGTACACACCTAAGAGAGAAATTCCAGGGAAATTTAAGTTTTTTGTTGGATAGTGCACTAACTGAAAATGCATTCTGTGTGAAGATTTACTTCATTATAGGCTGAGTTCAGCAATGCTGCTGCAAACACAGACCAGGTCCTTTGACACAACACGGAATGCTGAGAGCTTTGGACTCGATCCAGCAAAATATTTAAGCACACAGGCAGCTTAAGAAATTAAGTGCATGGTTAAATATCTAGCTAGATCAGGGCCAAACCATTTGGCATCTCATAGGATGGCTCCATAAAAATGTTCTTCATTTTAAAAAAGCTCATGTTTCATCAAAAATATATTAGGGATTACCAACTTCCTTTTTAGATGCAATTTAACATGGCTATCTAACATAATATCATGCCTTTAATCCTTTTCTCTGGAGACAGTTATTTAGAGGAAGGGTTCTTCTTATGTCACTCAGCTACAGCACAAAGCTAATTTCTTGCCAAGGTGTCACCTGGGAATCCCCCCTGAAGTTGTTACCGATCTTGGCACATTCCAGCAAAGAAGGAAAGGTGGTCTGAAGGGCACAAATATGCAAAGACTCGTCATTTACAAGGGGTATGTTCCAAAACAGTGTTCGTAGCAGGATGCCAAGGGACTGGCCCAGATGTGGAGGTCAGATACAAGTGTATGAGCCAGACTTGCTCTCTCTTTGTCAAGCAATTACTTGTACTGTGTTTAGCACAGACTGTGAGATAAAGATCAGAGCCCTCTGTGCTACCTACCAGCATGAACGCAGAGTTACTGTCCCACAGACCTTCTGTCCAAATTATCACGGCAAAAACTGGGAGGAGAAACTGAGCTTTGCCAACGGACAGAGCAAAAATCTTTCCTGTCTCTTTTCCCAGAAGCAGTTACAGGGACTATTACTGGAGAAGACTACAAGACATCAGCAAGATCTCTTCCTTCATGCTTAAAATACCACCTCACAAGTTTAATGGAGCTGATACATGGTCCACCATGTTTTCCTCTGCCCACTACTACCTTTGCCAGTCTATCCCTGTACCTAAGCCCTGGGGACACTGGAAGCCCATGGGGGCAGAGAGTTGCATCAGTATCTCCCAGAAGTGATAGGTCAAGAGGAAGTCAAGTCAAGCTAGATGGCCCTTTACTGATCCTCCCTCTTAAGGCCATAAATAGCTCTATCCTCTGTGACCCTCGGCCTCCCACAGCCCTTCCCCACCTCTGCCCCCTCCCCAGCACAGGCTGCTCCTTGCCCTCTGCAGATCATTGTCTCCCTGTTAATTGCTCTGTCTAGGAGGAACAGGTCAGCAGCTTCAGGTGAGAGCCAGAGAGAGCTGTTAATAAGTAAATGATAAAAAAAAAAAAAAGTTACAGAATGAACTTGTTTCTTTCCAGAACTTCCCTTGTCGTTTGGCAACCATAACTGCCCTGTTGCAAAAGGGCTCTTTTTATCTCTCCTTGGCCCAAAACTCTGACAGTAACATTAAGCTCAAACATGTGATCCGCAGCTCCAAAAAACAGTGCGTTTGCATGCATGCACGGGTCTTGCCAGTTTAGAGGCTGCCCTGATGGCCCCACTGAATCTCCCTGTCTATGTCACTAAACAAAACAAAGCAGGAGACAATATGCCCTCAGATCATTCCTACTGCTTAACTACAGGCTCCCTGGCTGGGGGGTGGTTCTGTCTCTCAGACAGTGCACGGCGACAGCCTGTGACACCAACCAGCCCCACTAGACAGCACAGACAAAACCTCCAGCACCATCCAGCATGCCTTGCACCCCTGGACACCATTACTTTCCACACCTCAGGGCCCCATCACGTTCTAATGCCCCTGAGGTACAGTGTGGCACGTTTCTGTGATGCCCTCTCTCAGCACGAGCCATGCAGTGCCACACAGGAGCTATGGTGCTGCAGAAACAGCAGTCCCAGCCATTGCTGCCGTCTTTAAGTGTTACATAACACATGGAACTCATAGGAAACCTCTCAAAGCCAAGTACAACATGAAGGATGAAGCACTTGGAGTGCACACACGCCACCAGCTCCATCCCAGAGGAAAGACTCCTAGGAAGAAACTTCTGATGTTAGGAGACCTGACAACAGACTTGTTCCCAGCCCTAAAATCAAGCATCAACCAGAGGGCCTAAATTTCCCCTGGAAACACTACTCTGCACTTGTGCCATCTGGCTTATTGGACGTGCTGTGGCTCCTGCCCTGCCCATGGCACAGTCATTCCTGTCGCTGCCCCTTCCCAGGAGGAGGTGCTGTAAGGTGGTGGCCACACTCCTCTGCTCTCCACCCTTGTGAGCCTAACCCTGTAGGGTCTCATATTCCTTTGAAACCTGAGTTGTGTTGATGGATATATTTGCTGGGTGCCTCCCGTCTCTCCTGGGCTCAGGCTGCCCTGTCTGGAAGTTCTGTGAGGGAGAGGGGTCTGGAGTTTAAGAGCGTTATTGTTACCGGAGGAAGGAATTTTCGGTCCTATAAATCAGAGGCGGGCAGGAGTAGGGCCAGCATACTTGGGCTGTGTGAACAAACTTCATTTCCTGGGAGACTGGCCTTCAATCACCCTCTGTCATACTCCACTGATCAGAGGTGGACATGAGAGGAGTTCATTAAGGTGGAAGAAAAATAGTATAATAGGTCCTCCCCATGCATGCACTATTCCCGACCTCTGGGGGTGGCAAGACATCCCTTCCTTGTGCTAAGATCCAAAACACATACACACAGAGCCACTCACCCTGAATATGCTGGTATTCCTCTGCCTAAGCAAATTTTCTTCTAAAAATGGACACCTCGAACACAGACCAAGTTTTTTTTTCTGGCTACTTTTCAGATGAACTCAGTTCCACTGTCTGTTGACTCGCTTTGTAATTCTTGGCTGCACTCTGTCGGAGAAGAATCAGGTCCAGCACTTGAGGCAAAAGGAATCGACAATTTTCCGAGCAAAGCAGAACACTCGAAGCTCCTTGTTGATTTTGTTTCCTGGCTTTCTGAATGGATCTTTTTTTTTTTTCCTTAGGAGATTATCTCTTCTATTTCTCTTTACCATCCTTCAGCACTACTGGCTTTGATTGGAATTAGGAAAAGGGGAAAGAATGTTAAGTAGGCAAAAATTAGAAAAATAAATACATTTAATGAAAAGAGAAAATATTTTGAGTTAAGGATATGGAAAAACCTCGAAGAGGAAAGTTGTGTACAAAAAGGTAAACGTTTTCAAGAGCAAATTGTGAGCCGGCCTCCTGTATGGAGACACAGAAAAGAGCTCTAGTAAGGCCCAAGAGATTGAGCTGGTGTCTAACATGGACTGGTCCAGTGGTGATACTACATGGAATAAAAGCCTTTCAGACTTCTGAGCTTGGCTGGGTTAGTGCCATCCATTTATGTGCTTGTCACAGAAAGCATAACCGAAAGAGAAACATAATTTATTGCTTTGACCACTTTAAAAACATGTTTCCTAGCAGTTCTTACGTTCGTAAGATACAAATACAAACCAGAGCTTGGGCCACAGGATTCAGGAAACCGACGCAAGAAAACAAATGTTAATTTGAAGGTGCTGCCCAAGTACAGCTTCAGGGTAGTGGACAGCTGGTACTCTCACTTCCTGTGTGATAGAGGCACATGTTGGTTTAGGGAGCTCCTTGCAAGAAGTTTTAATCGATGTCTAGTTATGCTGCTGGACTCGGCTCCTGGAGAAATTTGTGGTTCTGTCCAGGCAGACAAGGCACTGCCGTCCTTGGTTCCAGTGTCTTACCTCCCTGTATGTGATGTATAGAAGGACCAAATCCAGCAGGAAATGATGAGAGGGTGTGAACTGGTCCTGGAAAACAGAGGACTCTGGAATATAAAGAGTGCACTGTGAAGCAGGAGCCTCTGCTCATGACCATGACTTCACATGGCAGTGCCTCATGTTCCTCACTTTAGCGCAGTTCTGCTGTTGACATTTGTGCACATCCCAGCAGAGGCGGCCAACTGCAGCAGGAGCACTCCTTCAGTCTCTGCTGGTTAGGGCAAGTGCAGAGACCTGCATCTTGGTGAGCTTCCAGGGGCTGAGGGATACGCTGATTCATTCAGTGCACCCACTGTGAAGATCATACCAAGAAAATTCTTCTTTCTTATGAGCTCTTATGGTCTCCAAGGAAGCTGGCAAGGTACATCTACAAGCAGGTGAGCAATCCTGAGCAGTAGCAGACTGCTCCTGGTTTGAGAAGTAGCTCCTACATTGGTGGGTATAAAATGCGTCATTCCTGGTTAATATCCAGGGGCTGAAGCTGGATGGTGAGGCTAATCAGGTAGTACTTAATCATCCCAGAAAATGTTGGAGGATATTCTCAGAAGAATTCTTGTAGGGACAACTTGCTGCATAGAAAACATAGAACTGTCTGGTACTGACATCTCCTCTAGAGAGAGAGATCAGACATTTCAGTGTCATTTGATGAATAGTCACTGGAGGATTTTGCAGGCCTCACAGATGAAAGAGGTTGTTGGAAAACAGGACTATGGGGTGGCTTTTCCACCCTGATTGTTCATCACCAGAAAGGCTGTTTGCAAACCTCTCTTTATATTTTCTGCACGAAATCTTTCTGAATGGACTTTTTACACTAATATCTAAAAGGGAACTTGTACAGTTGCTAATGGATATATGCTTCTGTTGGCTTTGAAGCTGCTCAGCATATCTGCATTAAAGAAAAGTTCACTGCGTTTGTTGAGAAGTGTCAGAGAAGCAGATGTATTAACTCTAAGATCTGCTGGACTGAAAAGCAAAGGGCATAGAACAACTGAGCTAAAAATCTAAGGCCATCCCTGCAGCAGAGAGGAGAGAACAATATGCAGTATTGATAATACACTGGCTGGGGTCAAGGGACTGTGGCTGCAAATATGCAAGAGTACTGTCAGAACAAAGTATATGACAGAGGTGTACCTTATACCCAAACACAGCTATATGCCCCAGCCCACTCCCACTACATCAGAGCTCTCTTTGGGTCATTAGTGCTTGTTTTAATTTATTTCACCAATTTTATCGCTGGAAACACACAGTGATTTACAACCTTTCCTGAGTGCACAGATTAATAAGTCTTCTTCTCACTTCCCCTAGAGACAATTAGCACATAGCCATGATGGGAAATGACTGTGAGAAACACGCAGGCAATATGCTGTGAGAGCTAGACTTTAGGCTGAATTCTGCTTACACACAAGGTCACTTGAAAGCCACTACCCATGCTTTCCTCACCTGGAGAGAAAAGCCACCCCCATCATTGAGCAGAACACACAACAAAATGGACTGAACCACCCCTGGGACACATCTGATCACAGAGTGCAGTTTGAATGCAGAGTTCTCTGGAAAGCTGGCCAGGAGGAGGCAGAGACCCCAGCCTCCTGCATGTTATACCACTGATTTTGTGTGTGCCCTCAAAGCCTCTTCTGCCTGCCTTTTTGGAGTTGACCCCGCTTTAGGTGGAGGTGAGTCCAGACACCTGCAAGGGTCTCTTCCAATCTGAGCTGGTTTTTGACTGTGACACTCTGCTCTTAACACAACAGGACCCCAAGTTGTAATTCTGGGAAAGAGTCACAGCAACTGCCCTTAAGGCTACAGACTTGACTTCCAGCTTCAGAAGGCTTTACTATTAGATGAAACATAAGTAACAGATCGGGGGGGGGGCGGGAAACCACAAAAAAAAACCCCACAGCAACAAACCCAACAAAATAATATGATAATCTTCCTCTGTTCTTTCAGGTATATCTGTTGCTTTCTTTCCCAAGCCATCACTCTCTTGCTTCCAGGCTGCTACCTCCCTGCAAGCACTCCTGCAGACTTGGATTTTAAAACAAAAACGAAGAATCCAAACTCACTCTTTCAAAATCAAAGGGGAAAAAGATGGCAAAAATACGCTGACAATTTTCTCACAGGGTTTTTTGTTTTGTTTTGTTTTTAGCTTACTGAAACTTCTTTCCTCCATGTCTGATAAATCAACAATATTTTTATTCTTCAATACAGAAAAAGATCCAGATTCTGAGAGTGAATATTCAAAAAAATGTATCAAAAATTTTAGCAAACTTATAGTCCTTTTTATCTCCACAGGTAATTTTTAAGCAATCCTTTCCGCATAAGTTCTGATGAAGATGAATATGGTAAACCTCACTTTACAAGCAGGAAAACTGATTCAGATACAGATAAAACCAAATATGGTGCTTCTGCCTCCCTGGGGAATCTTCTTTCTTACTGCAGACTCCCATAATTAGCTACACAGTGTGCTCTGATCAACTTGTATAGCTGGGGCTGTAAAGGTGCTGTTAATAACCCAACACTTCCACTGCTCAGCTGACCCACACTCATCACCTCGCTAAAGGGAGTCCCGTAGGAAGCTGACAGACCTTTCAAGTGCCCTGAGACACCACGTAGATGGTGCAGAGCTGTGAACACAGGAGTCACCAGAGGTGACAGAGGAGTGTGTCCATCACTGTCCCTCAGCAAAGCTCTCATCTGCATCTGCCTGCTCTCATGCTTTCTTCCTGAGCATCTCAGTCTCCTGAAACCCCACCTCTGAGCATCTTAGATTAAATCAGGAAGGTTTGGGAGAGACTCCTGTGACATTCCAGCAACTCTTTGGAGTTTGCTAATCTCCTCTGTCTCCTTTTCTTTTCCTGTGCCCTGGTGAACGTGGCCATTGCCCACCAGCACTGTGTACTCGCTGCCTCACCTACAGCTGTAGCTCACACGTCTTGTGGGGCATATTCCACAGCAATTGTATGACCTCTTGAATAGCACTGTTGTGATTTTGCACCCCCATTCAAGTTCCAGTGACAGCATTGTCCTGCAGATTATCCATGGCTTACATGGAGCTCATTGCCATGGCAGGGCTCATATGGAGGTTTGTAAGGACAGTTTCTAGTGTTTAAAACATCACCGAGGAGTTAAATTTCTCTTTGCTCAGGCAGAGCCTGTCCTCTCCTGAGAGTGTCTCATCTCATCTCTTTGCTCAGGTTGCCCAGGGTTGCTCCCACCCTTGGTCTCCCTAGATCCCCTTTTCCTTTCCCAGAGCAGCAGTGAGGCTGAGGCAGTGGCAGGACTACAGTGTGTTTCTGCAGAAGATGATGGGTCAGAGAGGCCAAGGGGAGCGACTTTTAGGGTGTAACAGCGCTGACTGTGTTGCCTTTCCCTCCTCCCTGAACCCAGCCCCGCTGATAGGCATTAGTGGGTGGGAGGCTGGCTCACTCCAGAGAGCCTTTGACATAAAGGGAGTTTTCACCCCACCTCTTCATCAATCAAAACTTAAACTTATTTGTGCTTATACGCTACTTCTTAAGTAGAGAAAATAAAAACTGGGTTTAGGAGAGTGCAAATATTTAACAATAAAAAAACCACATTAATTTACCCTTTTTCATTTCTACAGAAGGATCCTTAATGGAGTCACATGACTCTTATTCTAAGTGATAAACCACAGGTCATAAAGCACCACTTTATCACTCTGCACAAGCAGTATAAATAACAGCTATTACCCAACCTCACTCCATCTGATAAGCTCGGAGATTTTCTAATATACATTTCTGATTTTTTTAAATAATATTCATGATCATTTCCTCTTGAGCGTTATGAGTCTCTGGCTATGTGGCCCTTGAAACCAGGGCCTGCAAGCCCTTGTACCATCTCCCTGATTTATGGCCGTGTTGGTCGGGACTGACGCCCTAATGAAATCTGTGACACTGCATTAATGGGGCTGTTTGTTACCACCAGAGTTCAGCAGCTGGCTGTAGTCTCAGCGCCGTGCTCAGGATGGTACAGGCACAGTCTATAAAACCCACCCGGTGGGCAGCAAACCTGCCCCGCCGCGCACACCGCGGCACCAGCGCGCGGGGGCTGCCCGGCCGGCTCGGTGAAACCTCGAGTTGCAGGCCGAGGGTCACGGCCCCGCACCTCCTGCCGCAGCTGCACGAGCACACGGAGCGCGTGACAAGCTCGGGGTCTTCCCCGGGCCCACGGCTACGCACACAGACACACGGCTCTCAAGCGTGTAATTAATACCCAGCCCCCGGTGCGGAGTCATTGAGTTGCACCGGCCACAGCGACTGCGCGCCATCAGATTACCACTAACAAGCGCGTGCGTGTGGAGTGTATCCGACACGCATCCCTAGAGCCTGCAGCAGCCCCGCGGCCTCAGCGCGACCTGTGGGCAAGGAAACGGTGCCCACGCTTCTCCACCATCCTGCCCAGGGCTGCTTTCCCTCTGGCTCCAGAGCGAGGCCACAGGCCAGCACGAAACACCTGCCTGCGGTGTGTGTGTGCTTCCACGACGCTTTCCGGTGTGATCTACTTCCATCGACTGAGACATCCAAGTCAAATAGCCACCCAGTTCTCATCAAATCTGATGGCAGTTTGGAGGATGATTCATGTCCTCAGCTCAGAAAAACTGAGCCAGCATGTATGCAACAAAGATCTTGTGTATCCACTGCACAATAAAACATACCTGCAAGACAGTTATTTTAATACCAACATGCCCTATATAGAGATACATTATCGTGAACTCAATCTTGGACCTACCATGGCAAGCAGAGAGAACTCCAGTTTTCTGTAAGCAGGTTGTGTTGGTACCTCTTCTTGGGCTAAGTAATCACCCTGAAGTTTTTACCACAGGCACATGCTTGAGTGTCTAGATCTAATGTAGACCGACTGAAGCAGTTCCTTTGTGTTGCAATCAGCTACCATCAGCATGTGTTTTCTCTTGAGTTTTATTTGCTTCTGTTCATCCTTGTTTCATTTTTTCCTTTTTTAAAATAGTGTAGGAAACAAATGCAAAGATTTATGTTCATGCAATGCGGGCTCCTATGCAAGGAAATAAAAAATCCAAAAGTGACTATTTAGCCTTAATTCTGCCCTAGGGTAAAACTCTGTCAGCTGCTATAACCGTATATTACCTATCAAATAATTCAACGCAGCACACACTTTCCTCCACCTTAGGTACATACAAGGAAGAGTCTTAGTTCCTGTGTGCTTTATTTTACAATTTTAAATGCAGGACTATTCGTTGAATTGAAAGCTTTCTTCAGAAACATTTTGATGTGAAAGGTGGCAATGTTATGGAATATACTGTTGTGCCTTTAAAATGCAGTGCCTCTTTCAGGGTTGCTTTTGTAGTATTTTTAATAGTCAGAAATGGCTTAACAAGAAATCAGGAGTTTGACGAATTCACATCTTCTGGAATTATTAAATAATTACAAATAATAAAGCATTGAGCTTAAAAATGGCAATTTAAAATCAGTAATATTGATATGGCTGAGTTTCATTTATCCTGGAAAGGAAACAGCTTTGACAAGATCATATTTTTTGATAAAACGAGAGTGATATTTTTCTATCAGGTCTCTTTAATTCCAGTATCATAAAAATGTGGTAGATCTTTATTGATGGACTTTAGCTGGTGCATTCTCTTCTCTACAGCATATATATGTTAATGATTTTCTCAGCACTGACATACAATATGTTTAACCAGATGATTTTTCCTTTCACTCAGAGTTACTTCTCTGAGCAGTAATTTAGTGGGCAGTTCTCAAATGACAACTCTGAGAAATACACACACCATGTCTTGTTAAAAGTGTATTTTAATGATGTCTTGCTTGACCATGTTTCCTTTTTGTAGAATTGTAAATAATTCCTACTCTTCTTGTGATCTGTAGCTGGAGAGACACAAGACTGGAGGAGACCAGCTATTCAATCAAGTCCAGTGCATTTGCACTTTGCAGCAGGTGTATAGTCTGAAACAAACCACAATTCCCTTCTTATGCCACAAACCTCAGAATAACTCAAACCTGCTTGTGCTAAAAAGATACACACAAAAAAAAAAAAAACCCAAACCCAAACCCCAAATCCTCTGAAAAAAAGTAATAACACATCACAGGGAAACAGCAGAAGATACCTGGAGCCAGAGCATCACCCACTGCTGCGAGCCGCATGGGCAGGGGAGTGTGGTACGTGAATAGGCACAGCTGATCTCAGCACATTGCAAATGTAACTCTAGTCAGGCAGTAGATGTGCTCTCTTTAATGATATTACTGAACAGATTACATAAATGAGTGAGAATTTATGTACAGAATTTGCATGTGTTTGCAACTGATCTGAAACTTATAAATACATTTCTGTATTTACACGCACAAGTAAATTAATATTGATTTCCAACCAGCAAGCACCACCAAAATGGCATTCAAGTGCATGTTTCCAGGTGCAAAGTATTTAGCTGGAGAGCAAAGCAGCAAGTTTGCAATGAGAACATTGAAAATGTGGATGCAGTTCTGGAAAGAATGACTTGCACTGTTGGTATTGCAGCAGTGCTGGAGGTTGCAGGCACCTTGGGCAATCCTACTGCAATCCTGCTGGAAAAGAGCTCTGCCCAGCATGTGCTAGTGAGACAAGTGCCTCAGTTTAGCAACATGGGTCTAATTCCCAAGTGGGTGCTTATTCTCTCCCTGGAGAGCTTTATTGGGTGTGCAGCTCAGCTCTCCGGGTTGGCCATTGAAGGTTTCCAGGCCATCGACATGAGCTAGCCCAGGGACATTGTGGTTATTGCACGTACCGAGTCTGCTCCTGCATTGCTTCATTTTCAAACCCCTGCACAGCTGCCATCTGCATGCCCTCAGCACCCCTGCGCCCCATTTTCACACTCCCCAAGCTCTAACACATCCATGCATTCTCCAAAGAGGACTCTCTCCCTGACTGCCCACATTCTGGAGCCTGTATCCACTCTTTCCCTCGTCCCTCCTTCACAGCCTCCTACCTTTCCTAGACCTGGGCCACTACCTGGGCAGACATGCTGTGTCCCAAAGCACCATTCCTCACTCTCCTCCTGCTGTGCACCCAGTCCAAAGTGAGAGTGTTGGGACAGGGCTGTAGAGGGCAGGGGGAAGAGTAGCTGTTGGAGCTGCATGAGTCAAGTCTAAACCCTCCTCTCCACCAGAGAAGGCTATTACTTTACCAAGGACTGGGTTTTTAGCCAAGCTATTACAATCACATCTCTCTGGATTTCTTTTGTTTTTTCCTTCTCCTTTCCCTGAAACTCCTCCTGATGTTTGGTGCATTTTTCTTGGGAATGCTTTTGTTGTTTTTGGGTTATTTTGTTGCTATTGTTGCTTGCAGTCACTAGAGAGTTCCCTTCCTCTGGTTAATGGCTCATTAACTAGCTCCCTCCATGCAGGAGTAGGGCCTGGGAAGTGCTGAATTCTAGAAAATCCTCACCAGAAAGGAACCATTTGCCAGCAACAAAATCCTCTTTTCAGAGGCCCCTGTGTTATGGGGCAGCAAGGGGAGACAGTCCTTGGATGGGAGGGGTAGGGACAGAGCCCGCAGGAGTGCGGGGCACAGGCGTTGTTACTGTTTCTTGAAAAACGGCGCTGGCTCTTGGGAAGAGGGGGAGAGGAGACAGGAGCTGGATTGTTAGAGGATTCAATGAGCTGTGCCCAATGTATTCGAAAGGTGCTTAAGACAGCCAAAGCTCCTCGCCAAACATACACTGCTGTGAGCAGCGCAGCAGTGCCCACGGGCTGCAGAGAGGCAGCCCAGCTCCCCGCCCCTCGCACAGCACACCCCAGAAACGGGCACCATCCCCCTGCCCCACAGCACCACGGCATGGCCCAGGCGTCAGAGCTTCCACCCGTGCTCACCTGGACTTCTGGCTAGCCCAGAAGAGCTGCCCACCTCAAACCCTTCCCCTCCCTCCCATCTGCACCCTTCCAGGTAGAAAATGACTTGCAGCTTTAGGTTGTCCCAATCAAGCAACCCAACAGCTAGGTTAAGAGAGTGGGTTCAGGATTTTCCATAGATATAAAAAAGACAATTCAAAACAAGTCTTGGGATTGACAGGACTGGTGAAATCTGTGTTCTCTTAGCTTTGTGTCTTGATTCCTTCCTTTGTCCTCCCTCCATCACCACTACAATAACCACAGAGGACAAATTCTCCTCCAGTGCCTCGCACTGCCCCAGAGGGACCCTCAGCTTTCATGCTGTCACTGGCTCCAAGCCATGTGCTGTTTGGTCACTGGGCATGAAGGGGTGGTGGCCAGCAGAGAAGATGGAGTAGTCCTGATGCTGGCACCAATGTGAACCTCGCTTCTTTGCCCCATCATTATTTTAAACACATTTTGTAGGCATAGAATAGTTTAGTGGTCTCTGTCCATGTGTCAAGTATGGCTGACATTGACAGGTAGGTTAAGCATTATGGAGAGGATGGGGACAAATGACAGACAGTGCAATTGCCTCTGCTGGGTTACCTGAGCTTAAACTTAAAAAAGGTGATAGTTTCATTTCATCAGTGTCAGAAAGTACCCTCACCTGCAGCTGCAGAACAAAGCACAGCTCAGGCTCATGAACATAAGCAATCAGTTTGTCACACTTTAATCAGGTAGCTCCCATCAGCAAAACTGCAGAAATCACTTTTCTTAGGGGTCTTGTGGCTCAGCTTCACTTCAAAGATGAATTTTCCTTACCCACAAAGGCTGGCACCTCTGGGCCTTCTGAAATACCCTGGAGGAATCAAGATTTAACCTACTCCCATAGCTGCTCAGCTTGCCGAACGAGGTCCACAGGCGCAGCAGAGACGTGCAGATCTTGATGTCACATTGGCACTGACTGTGGCACTGCTTATGATCTAGCCCTGTGGCCATAGTCCCAGCACGGCCAGTGCCCTTGTTACAGGGCATTTTTGGGCTCTGTGGTACCAACTCACCTACAGATTATCACACCTGATAAAAGCAACAGTTTCCCACCGTGCATATTTCATACACCTCCAAGTTCATCACAAATGAAGCAGTGATGATTACTGCCATTTTAAAGGCAGGGGAACTGAGGTATTTCATGATGCGTGACCCAGGGTCTCCCAACACACTGGTGGCAGGGACCAAAGAGACACCCAAGTTCCCTACATTTCAGCGCAGTGTGCAGGGGCTGGATTATCTCTTGGGCAGGATTCACTGTGTGATGCCCACACTGGTCTCAGGCGAAGCTTTCTAAGCCTGGCTTTACACTCAGGGTGGTCTAGGACTTGAGGGTGGCAGGGCAGAAAGGAGACATTCCCCGACAAGCTTTTGCCTCACAGAAAGACGTGAAAAAAGTTCAGCTCAAGGTCCTAGTGAAAAGGACGCCTGCAGGGCCACCCGCACCGCTCTCTAGCTGCTCCCAAGCAGTGAATTCATCTGGCTGAGGTTCTGGGGAAAGTGAAAAAAAAGTACATATGAGGAGACAGAAGCTAGCCCCATCGACCACTCACAGTGTTTGACATTAAAAAGTGCTGACAGCAGAGAGGGAGGAAAGGAATGGACGAAGGGACACTTTCATCTCATGACAGTCTCCTGCCAGCCCCAGCCACTGCGTCTCCCTCTCGCCCCCCCCTTCTGGCCCCTTGCTCTCCTAGCCATTTTATTAAATAGGGTCACAGCCCGCATTACGGTCCCTCCCACGGCCCTGGCAAAATGAAAACACTCGCCCGTCCCCATGACCCCCACCCTCCCAGATCTCTGTCTCCTTCACTGTTTCCCCCCACCCCAGAACTGAGATCTCCACCCCACTGCAACCTTGGCGTTTCACAGCCCAACATCAAGGCTAAGGGCTCCAGGGAGGAGGAAGGTCTCCCCCGTTTTTACCCCCCCTCTTACATTAATTATCTCATTTAGTTGAAAGAAAAGTCCAAAAATTGAGCTTTCCCTTGGCAATTTATGAGGCTAGGGAGTAATTTATGGCTTGATACAACTTTATTTTGTTCCTTCTTTACACACACACGCGCACACACATAGACACAGATAAACACACACATACATACACTTAAGGAGACACTAAGCTGAATTTATCACATTAAGTACCTGCCTGCTAAAAGGACAGGACTGGACATAATTTACAAGGCAGGATAGGGAAGGGTTCACATGGGGGGGGGAACATTTAGATGAGTTAATGTTTGAAAGTTGGTCTTTGAAGGCAGGAGGCTCCTCTAGACAGAAAAAGAAAACTTAACTAATTAAAACTGATGTATCAGTTTCAGAAGAAGAATGTGCTGGGAATGAAACTGTGCATTGGTAAAAACAACAGTCAGGAGGGTTAGCTGTGGCAGTGTAGATACCCCCAGGGAGATGGTCCCGATTTCAGCATCAGACCAACAGGGTCTGAGCTCTGTCTCACTGGGGCAGTAGCCAAAGGCCCCTGCCGAAGTGACTGGTCTGATGCAGGACACAGCTTAGGTGCAGAAGCAAATGTGGGTCATCTGTAGGGTTTGAATCATGGCCATGGCATGCCAGCAATGTGACCCACTGCGCTCTGCTTGGAGGAGGAGGGAGGGGTTCTTGGGCCACAGATGTGCCGCCGGTTGCTTCAATAGTGATCAAGCACTGTAAATGGCCAAAGGAGAGGACTCGCCTGCCCCAGAATGCTGACCAACAGCGCAGGCAACAGAAAGGAAAGAGGGCACAGAGGGGCAAGTGACTGGTCCAAGGCCAGTGCAGAACCACCGTTGTGGCCAGCATTCACAGCTCCCCAGTCAGCCCTTCAGCCTCGCTGTGTCTTGCTCGGTGAGTTCCAGAGGGAACATCCTGGCTTCATCTCTGCATTTTGCAGTATACCTTCCTGAAGTGTCCTCCTCCCACTTAGGGATACCCCTGGGGGCTTTCCTAGCACCTTCCCCAGTTCTCCAAACCTCTGGAACAGACACCTAGGGGGGAGGTCCCTCCAGGCACTACCCAGGAAATGTGAAGTCTGAGTAATTAAGTATGCTGAGATGAGAAACATGTGCAGAGCATCTCAACTGATGTTCGATTTTCTTTTGTGCACCTGAACTTCCCTAACTTCACAACGCATCTCTATCTTCCATATAGGAATCTGAATCGTAGAAGATACCCAGTGACTTGGACCTGGGTCACAATGCAATTAAATCCATCAGCCAAGGGCCAGGTGAGCCCCCTGCAGACAGAGAGTTCTTCCACTGCAGGAACCTGTACCTGATGTGGTTGGGCACCGACTTTAACCACTCTTCCACTGCCTTTATCCAGGACTGCACACATGGTTTCCTCTGAGTCATAGAATTCTATTGCTCTTACAAGCCTTAAAACCTTTAAAATATTAGGAGAAGAGGTAACTGTAGGTGTGGAGGAAAGAGGCAAAAATTAAAAAAAATAATTAAAAAAAAAAAAGAGAGAGAGAATCATAAAAAATATTTTAGAAATTCCCCTTACCCAAATGCATATTCTTTCAAAATGTGCCTTGATGAAAACTGGTCAAGCCACGAGTGCCCTTTTAAAGTGTTGGGACTGCATCAGGCAGAGGGCCACCAGACAATAAACAGCCCCTGCTTGTCAGTCCACACAGCAAATTTCTGGAGCCCACTGAAAGAAGCCCCAGTAGGTGATTTGTATGTAAACACAGAACACCCGCTCCCTTTGGTAGGGAAGGTGTTCTTTGTCTTACAGCTTTCCCTGTAGACATCAGCTTGTTTACAAATCTCACAGCAACCCACAGCCGTGGCATTAAACAGGTGAAGAGAATAACGCTTTTTTCTTATTGATCTAGGGTCGGTTTCATTTGTAAGCAAAAGGGCAGCTGTCAATAGACTGCATGATCTAAGGCACCAATCTAGAGAAATCTTAAGCACGTGAGCGCCAGGGAGCAAGGATGGGATTCAGGGTTGTTGAATTGGGGCCAGCAGCCTAAACCAGGCTTTATTTCATGTTGCATCATAATTCTATTGTGTGAATGAGAGGGGAGCATTAATAAATGGGAGGATGGAAGGGGAAGAAGAAGAAAACATGTCTGTTTCTTGTCCAATAATGTTAGCAGTATATTTATAAAACTGAAACAAGACTAATCTTCACTCCTCTGTGCCTCTCAGGAAGACCTGTCCATGTTGTCTGTTTTGTTTAGATTGTGCACTCTTCATGACAGAGATTATCTGTATTTTGTGTCTTGTAAAGCACTGGGCACTTTTATATAATAGTAATAATCTACAAAAGAGCAAATAAAAATATCAGAGCAAACAAATGATGTTGCAGAATTGTTTCTGCCTAAAAGGAGCAGCAAAATTCCAGTTAAAAATGCCCATGTCTACCTCGATAATAAAATGTATGCGTGTGATTGTGCAGGTGAACGCACATATGTAGGTGCATACGGCAGGGAAAAAGAGTCAAGGAAGGAATAAGTTCATCAAATCTCTAAGTATGTGGCACCTCAGCATCATGCAAGCTACCCTGGGCGCAATCAAAGCCTTCCGACACTCCGAGGGACTCAGTGGAAGAGTGCAGGATATTGAGAGTGACAAGCCATCAGGACCGCACTATCAGGCCAGCAGGGAAGGGAAACTGAAGCAGGGTGTCAGTTTGAATTGTCATTATCCCTGTTCAGGAAACAGCATCAGGCAAGGCAAAGTAGTGGCAGGAAGAAAGGAGGTTGGGACATCTGGGGACTAATCCCCCATCCCCCAGGAATTCTGCACCCATTCAGGACCTGGGACTAACTGACTTCTGCGCCACTCCCGGTCCTCCCTTTGTCATCTTGGGAAGGGGGGTGACTGCTCCCAGGGTGCTCGGGGTGGGAGAGCAAGGGGGCAGATGCATCCCTGTGCCCAGGGAAGGCTGTCGGGCAGTGGGAGGAACTCTGCGGTGCAGTGGGAGTGTGCAGCGCTGGGCAACGCCAGGGATGGAGGGGAGGAAGGGAGGGTGGGGAGGGGATGGCCTATAATCCCCTTGGTAAATCCATGCCTGAACTATAAAAGGATAATCCATGTGCAACCCTGGCCCCACTTACAGGATTTAGCTCTTAGTGTAGAATACTAATATTTGGCTGTTTGTTTACCCCTGTGAACTAATTTGGCAGATTCTTATGATTCTCACAGGGAGAATTTATTTCGATTTTGATATTACTCAAAGCCTTGGGTCCTGGAGTCATAGGATTATATGCAAAGCTCTGAGCAGACTTTTTTAATCCTTTTTCTTAAGAAATAACTATTTGTTGTGGATGCAGCAAAAAGCTTGAAAGCTGGCCTGCTGTTCCACAACACAATGGCATCAGAAAAGAAGCCACTTGCTAATTCCTTTTTTTTTTTTTTTTTTTTTTAACATGGTGATTTTTAAGCCAGTTTTGCAACTGTGAAAGGTGAATGGGGATCAAGCCCACGATTTTTGAAGAGTCGGCACAGTCAGGCCTGGCTCTGCTTGTAGTTTCACACTGGCTTGGTGAGCTTCTGTCTCTGCTTTCCTGCTCCTAACCCAGTGGCACTGCCTTGGGAGAGCAGTATCACAGGCAGAAATTAGATCCTTGAGCTAAAAATAATGTGCAAAATTTGGGGAAGAGGCAGGCACAGGAAAAAAAAGAGTATGCGTTAGGATCAGGAATTCAGCCTTCAATTAAAAAGTAACTTTCTAACCTTGGACAATGCAGAGAATGGCTTGAAAATGTGATGCATGCATCCCCTTAACACAAAAAGCCAGTACAAGAATCCCAACTATGTTATTTTTATAATCTTGCTGGTTTGAGGGCTTGCTCTGTGATTTTTGAGCAGTTAAAGTCGTTAATACTAGTGGGGAGAAGTGTCCTTTCTTTAAATGGAAAAACCAGCTTTCGTGGTAAAGTGTAAAGAAACGGAAGGAAAACAACAATTTTCTCTAAATATATTTGTGGCTGTTCCACTCCCACTCACTGTTCTGAAAGAAATTGAAAGTTGCAAATGTAATCACAGCTAGGAGCAAGACAAAACTGGATATGTGCTGAAGATTTGACTCTCAGTTTATGAAAATATTTATTTTTAATTCTGTGCCCAAGATGATTTCTTTTGAGAAGATTTAAGCACATGCCTGAAGTGGAGTAACTGCAGAAGGAGTCCACCAAATCAGGGACATGAGGAGAAAGCTGACAGTAAACCCAAAATTTATTATAAAAAAAAAAATTCTCTCCCTCAGTAAAAACAGAAGCATTGCCTAAAAACCCAAACCTTCATAAATCAGGCAAACAAGACAGGCAGATGAGAATCTTATCAGGCAGTGGAAATGAGGCAAAAGTAATTCAAATTATTCACACGTTTTGAAACTTTGCTGGACTGAGAAGAGAGGGTGAAATCTTGGTGAATAGATCAGGAGCACAGGCAAAATTTGTGCTGCAAACACACTAGGTACAGGTCCTAGAAGTCCAACAGCAGAAAGTTTTTAGAGGACGTATGTGCATCATTGCTGGCTGCCTGATTTTCCTCCTTCTCAGATCCTGCAGTGTCTGGCTCTCTTGCACGACTTCAGCTTCTCGGGCTGCCTCCTTCCCGGAGCCGGCCGCAGAGCCAACTCCCGCTCCCCAGCTCAGCGGGGTCTGCCGTGTGCCGCAGGGACGGGATGCTCGGGCATCCACAGCCCCTCCTGCAAGTCCCACCAACACCCTGGAAATCTACGTGCGCCTGAATACACTGATTTGTTGTCATTTTACCCCGCACTCAGATGCTGACAGCCAGTTCTATCTCTGGTTATAGCTATTAATAATTAGTCTATAGAGATTGAGAAAATATCTTTTAGGTGAGTGATATTTTCCCAAATTTGTTCCAAAGATAATGTGAAGGGAAACGATGTGTTCATGCACATTGAGACAAAGAGAAGGGAAGGTTTGGCTGTCTGATTTTTTTAGTGGTTTGGATTCATTCCTGTGTCCTCCTCTTTCTGTCTCGGCTTGTATTCTGGTAACAGGATAGAAGAACCACAAACATTACCAAAAACTGGGGGGAAATGTACTACACCAAGGATTCAAAGGGAACCATTTGTTTAGTTATTAAAAGGATTGAGACGTGACTGGCTTCCCATATATAAATTTCTTCCTAGGGAAGACATACCAGGTGCTAAAAAACTCCTTAATCTGCCAGAGAAATCTGTAACAGGAGCCAATGGATAAATGCTGAAGCCAAACAAGTCCAATTAAAAATAAAGTCCTGGACCTTTTAGAATTTTGTTTCGCTTTGTCCGAGGAAGTCAGGGTGATTAACCATCAGAGCAGCTGTTACGGGAAGCACTAGAATTTCCCTTTCTCAACATCTTCCGCTCAAGACTCGTATTCTTTCGGGAAGAAAGTTATTGTGTTCAGTAAAGGGGTAGCAGGGGGACAGTCTCTACTCTGTGTTATGCAGGCAATCCAGTCACATCATCAGAAAATGCTTTGTGAGCTCAAACTGAATAAACAAGTTAGCACCCCTCAGCTTATTTTTAAATAGGAGGCTTCTTTTTAAAAAATTGGGAAAGGGAGAATAAAAATTCTCAGCAATTGAATAATTTAATAATTTTCCTTATTACACACACACACACACACACACACACACACACACAAAAAAAAAAAAAAAAAAAAAAAAAAATTAATAGAAGCAGAGGGATCTGGTGCAAAAAGGACGCCAGGATCCAGGACAGAGCAAAGCAGAGGGCTCACTGCTGTCAGGGCTGGTGGGATTCTCCCCCAGCACTGCGAGCCTTTGGGGAAGGAGCTGCTCAGGCTCCATGGAGAATCCTGCCTTGCTGATTTCCAGCTGAGCAGCTTTCCACACTCAATGGCTGTCCCTGCTGCTTTCATGCAGGGATGTACTCTAGCTCAGAAGAGAGCGGTTCTGTTTAGATAGCCCCCAATCCTAGCTTTACCTCATCCCTTCCAGCAGAGTCACTGTAATTAAGATTTGTTAAGGTTTGGAAGAAATCTCATTAATCAGATAAGATCTGAACTTTATTTTCTTTTTAAAGACCCAATTTGATCTCTCTTGCTTGTGGTAATTGCTCTCCTCTTCTGACATGGAAATTCATTTTCCAGGCACATAAAACACAATAGATTTCCATTGTCAACAGCAGCAACCCCAGGAGACTTGAAAATATTCCTCCAAAGGCTAAAAAGGGTATTGGGAGCAAATCCAGACACAGGCGGGGAGAGGGAGCATGAGACAGGGTGCTGTCAGAGAGATATGGGGTGGAAGGAAGGGGTTTGTGTGGCCCTGAAAAGAGGAGGGATACACCAGGGGCAGGGGGACAACAGAACCCCCACTGTGACCCTCAGTAAGTCAGGTTGAGCCAGCAGGTCCTACTAAGGGACCCAGCACGGAGAGGAGAAAAGTTGTTGTCACTCCTGGTTCCTGACCCGGCTTGGTAAAAGCATCCTTCTCCTGAGTTTATCAGAAACCAGTACTTCAAAGAGCGATCAGAAAAGCCTCCTCGACGGCTGACATTTCACATGAGGCAGCACCAGGATAAATGACACAGTGTGAAATATACTCCACCACATCAAATCCTATCCATCAGCAGGATTCCTGGTTTCTAAATGTCAGGTATAGAACGGGAACTCCTCAAGAACGTCTGAACCAGAGGGTGGATTCCTTCCCTGCCGCCTACTCCCCAGCGCCCCAACTTCTCTTGGCCTCCACCGTGCTTTGGTGGCTCTGCCTTCCCATCCAGCCCAAGCCCAGGCAGCCAGGTGCTGCTGCCAGGCCGGGAGATGTGTACCGATAAGGCACACACCCTGAACAGGGCTGGGTGTACCTGTAGCACTTCTCACCCGAGAGACTGCAGTCCTCAGGAGAGGCAGGACAGGGGCACATGGCAGCCCGCTGATGAATCCTTCAGCCAGGGCACAGCATGTCAGCCCAGCGTGTGGCCATCAAAACTGGCATCACCATCTTCCCCCTGCCCAGGGCCCTGTACCCTGCCTCCCCTCTGTCACGCCGGTCGCCCCCAGCCCATGTCCTGCTGCTTGCACCACCCCATCCCTGAGCTTGACCTGGACCAGGAGGGGCTGAGCCCCAGCTGCACCATGAGGCCAGTGGCTACAAGCAGCCTCCCTTGTCCTGAACTGTCACAGCAAGAATAAAGCTGAACCACAGTTTTCCAGCGCTTTCAGGGGTCCACACAATCCTGCAGCAGCAGCAGTCCCTGTCACAGCTCAGCCTGGCCACCTTCTGGAGATGCTGAAACTTTGGTGGAGCAGAGATGGAAACCACTAGCAGGCACATTGTGGGCTCCCAGAAATGGGCAGTCCCGGGCAGCTGGGCCACAAGGCTGGCTGTGGGTGGCCAGGGTGGCCAAAGCAGGGAGAGTTCCCTGCACCACCGGCCACGTGGAGGCAGAGAATGGGCATGGTGAGTGCATGCAGAGGTACTAATAGAGACCTAGGGCGAGCATCCCAGCCCTGCCTGCTCCTCTCATTCTCTTTGCAGAGAGAATCTGCAAACATATTAATCTCATCTCACACACAAACCCTCCGTCCTGATCCCAGAATCCATATATTAGGAGATTTACATAAATTACCAGCTATCAATAGGGCACATGAGGTGCAGGGGCTGAGAGCCAGCACCCTTGCCAAGAATACAGTACAAGAGGATTGGAAAGGAGGGAGAGGGAGGGGGCTGCAGAGAAGGGCTAGGAGCACAGACCTGGTGAGCAGAGGTCTGGAATGGCAGTGTCTGGCTATGCTCTCTGGGTCTGTGAGTCACTTGCTGCAGCCACTGTATGGCATGGCTGCAGTAGTAGGTACATAACTAGCAGGGGAAAGTGTATGAGCTCTTCACAGCACTGCTTTGCTTTATTCAGGGCTTTACATTTGACTAGGTCAGTGCTCACCTTAGCCACTGGCATCTCCACATCTCAGGAGCGTTGGGGAATCAGAGCTGTGTGACTCTACTGGGGTATTCAACACATCCTTGACTCCCTCATTTCTACCTGGGGGGCTTTTCCTCTGCTGGGAGAGGAGGAAGGTGTAAGTCCAGCCACTGACCACACCACCTGCCCAGAGTCAGGATGCTCTCTGCCTTAGGTGCACTGAAACAACATTCAGTCTTCTCTGAGCTGTGGGAAATACAGGTGATGCTTGGTGAGCATTGTGAGAGCCTTGTGCAGAGCCCTGGCATGCAGATGCAGAGAAAAGCACCAGAACAGATTCCATTCCAATGTGTTTCCCGGGACAGACCCGTTCTGTGAAGGGGGTGATGGCCGAGCATGGGGCTGACCCAGAAGTGCTCCAGTTGACACAAGGACACAGCCCTGTAATGCTGTGCATTTCTAGATCCATCCCCTTGTCATCTGCCTGGGGCACAGCCCCGTTCCCATGACCCGAAGTCTCAGACCCTGGGCAAGCCTCGGGCGAGCCCTGGCTCCAAAGAGGGGACAGAGATGGGTCCTTCCTTCCCTGGGCGGGCAGTGCGCCTGGCCTCTTCCGCAGCATCTTCTGAGCGTTCCCGGCAGCAGTCCCGGATCCCCCTGCCTGTGAAGAGCCCCGAGTCGGGGTCCCTTTTGTCACCAGCCCGCGGCCGCCCCGGGCTGAGCCCGCTTCTCCCGCAGTGTTCTGCTGCCCTCGTGGGTCCGGAGCGCTCATTGCAGCCCCGCACCCGCTCCGGCCCCCGGCCCCCTCGCCGCACCTTCCCTGCAGAGAGCCAACGCACAGGTTGTTCCCTTCCCTTCCCTGACGGGAAGAAGAGCAGGGCGAAAAAGGCAGGCAGCTCCCTGTTTTGGGTCTGGACCAAGGGAAGTGGGGCGGAGAGCACTGAGAGGGGCCTCAGCACCCAGTCCCAACCCTGCTGGTGGTGTAAAAAACGGCACAGAACAAGAATGCCCTAGAAACCAGAAACAGTGATCACAGGAGTTAGAGCATCACCTCTTCGGAAAGGGGCATCACGTGTCATCTGTCCCTCCACTTTTCCTGTGGACAGGCAGGCAGCACAGCTGAGGCCAGTGTGTCCACAGGCTGCTGGGACTGTTCCATAGCTGTGAGTACAGACAGGTACTGGAAGCTTCTCCCAAGCTGAGGTGAGGTACACTCCAGTGTTATTTCCAGGGCAGAGAAAGATAGAAAAGTAACCTGTGAGGCAAAGAAACAAAGCAATGCAAGCCATGGAAAACAGGTCTGGATTTATCTTCTAGAGAATCGGATTAAACAGGGGAGAATGTTTCTTTCGTTTTATGATAGTGGGGGGAAGGGAACGGGAAGTGAGGAGAATGAGAGTAACCAAAATTAGAGTTCACATATACAAGATTTCCTGGCAGTGTGACTAGAGTACACACAGACCTTAGCAGGTTTGATTTGTGCTGGTATATGACAACATATGTGGCACAATGAAAATATGACTTGCACCATATGTTTGTACTTGTACAGCATCTAGAGCAGCAGACAGCATCCTTCCTAATGCCAGTGTTCAGGTGTAGGCACTTGGTCCCACGTACCTCCCAAAGACTCTCGGGTACGATCGAGAAGAGTCAAGTCTAACCCAGGTCTAGCAGATAGGTTCCAAACCGAGGCTGAAACTGGATTCAGATTCATGCCCGGTGTATCTGACACGAGGGCTCTGTGCCAGGGGAGAAGATTTTCACGGGAAAGACGCTCCTAAGGTATCTCAGTTCAGAATCAGGTTTTTGGCCCCGCCGATAGCCCGAAGCCCCTGCGCAGGCCGAGAGCATCCCCGCTGCGCGGCTGGCAGGGCGCGGTGCCCGCGGCAGCTCCGGAGCGCCGCACGGAGCGCGGGCTCCACGCCGCGGCCGTGCCGGGCAGCACACGGCAGTGCACGGCGGCACACGGCAGCACACGGCAGCACACGGCAGTACACGGCAGTACACGGCGGCACACGGCAGCACACGGCGGTACACGGCGGCACACGGCGGTACACAGCGGTACACGGCAGCACACGGCGGTACACGGCGGTACACGGCGGTACACGGCAGTACACGGCAGTACACGGCGGCACACGGCAGCACACGGCAAGTGCACGGCAGCACACGGCGGTACACGGCGGCACACGGCGGCACACGGCAGTACACGGCGGCACACGGCAGCACACGGCAGCACACGGCAGCACACGGCGGCACACGGCGGCACACGGCGGTACACGGCGGTACACAGCGGTACACGGCAGTACACGGCAGCACACGGCGGCACACGGCAGCTCACGGCAGCACACGGCGGCACACGGCAGTACACGGCAGCACACGGCGGCACACGGCAGTACACGGCAGCACACGGCAGCACACGGCAGCACACGGCAGCACACGGCGGCACACGGCGGCACACGGCGGTACACGGCGGTACACAGCGGTACACGGCAGCACACGGCGGTACACGGCAGCACACGGCGGTACACGGCGGTACACCGCAGCCCACGGCGGTACACAGCGGTACACGGCAGCACACGGCAGTACACGGCAGCACACGGCAGCACACGGCAGCACACGGCAGCACACGGCGGTACACGGCAGCACACGGCGGTACACGGCAGCACACGGCAGTACACGGCGGCACACGGCAGCACACGGCGGCACACGGCAGCACACGGCAGCACACGGCGGCACACGGCGGTACACGGCGGTACACGGCAGCACACGGCAGCACACGGCGGCACACGGCAGCACACGGCGGTACACGGCAGCACACGGCAGCACACGGCGGCACACGGCGGTACACGGCGGTACACCGCAGCACACGGCAGCACACGGCAGTACACGGCGGTACACGGCAGCACACGGCAGTACACAGCGGTACACGGTGGCACACGGCAGCACACGGCGGTACACGGCGGTACACGGTGGCACACGGCGGCACACAGCGGTACACGGCAGCTCACGGCAGCTCACGGCAGCTCCGGCCGCACTGCCCGCCCTCCCCGGCGCTCACCCCACCGCCTGTCGCTGCCACATACCCCTAGAGATGCCCGTTCCGATCCCTGCCGTGGCCGTCTTTCCTACCAAGGGGTTGGTTTTGTCTGTCTGCCTCCGTTTTAGCCGGGCTTTTTCATTGCTCTCCCTCTCCACTTACTCAAACACCTTCATCAACACCACTGTCCCCGAATTTGATCATAACCCAGACACCTCAAAACCGGCCCCTTTGGGTATGAGCTCTCCTCTTTTGGACGTACAAGATGGTTCTCTATTTGTTCACTTAGCGATTATTTGTCTGCCTTAAAGCGCTTGGAAAACACTGCCATTGTCAGGTCCCGGGGCTTTCATCTTCCACCACAGCCGTCCCCTTTCACTGCAACCCTCATGCAGAGCCATAACATGGGATTTTCCCACGCACCCCTGCTTTTTTGTTGTCCCGGTGCGAATGAGCATTTGCAGACACGTCCAGCATCAGGCAGATACACCTTGTCCAGTGCCTGGAAACGGCTGGGCAGGATTTGTCTGGTTGTGCCTTGGGTGCAAGACCAGTATTTGACAGAACCTTTCCAGGGCAACATCTGAAAAACCAGCAACAACAATCCAGTCTCTTGGATGTGGGAGACAATCCCAACATCAGCAGGCGTCAGCATCAGCTCTGTCCTGCTGGGGAAGGAGCAAGAGAGTCTGACAGCTGTACAGCGACTGCCAGAGGTGACAGCAATGCCTTGGCCACTGCACCGAGAGAGAGCTCATCACAGCTGCTCCTGAGGGGCAGAGCCCTCCCTTGCAGACCTGGAGAGTCACTTTGGGAAAGGCAGGTTGTCATCATAGCATCAGAGAGTGCATGTACAGAAAAGGCAGCAGCTGGCCTGATGGCAAATTCTCCTGCAGGACAGGCCATGCCAACCAACATGTTGCAGCAAGGGCAGATGCAGCCCAAATAAACCAAAAAATCAGCAGAGCAGCTGCAGCAGCACCCAGAGGTCAAAGGCAGCTTGAGTATTGGGGGGCAGGGGAGTGTGACCCTTTCCAAACAAGTTTCAGATGTTGACAGAGAAAGAAAAGAACCCACAGTAAACACAGACAAATTCAGTCAAAAATGGGATTCACTGATGGAGGCCTTTCAGCTCTGGAGCAAATTCTTCAGAGCAGCAGTAGATTTTCTGTCCCAGTGCCTTCAAACCCTGACAGAAGGCCCTTTGGGAGGGAGGGGTTTAGACAAAAGAAACAAGGAGAATTCCCTCAGTTACCCACCAACTTACACCAAGTGACTGAACAGCTGCTTTTTGACTTAAAATCTCTCCCTGGCTGTGCTTGAGCTGCACAGCTCTTTCAGGTGTGACAGGCAGACCTGCCACAAGTACCATAGCCTCCGCGGGGTGGGGACAATGGGACAAGTGACTCAGGCGGTTTCATAATCTGTCATAGCAATAGCCACCACGTGCACTCTATCAACCCTACCATCTCTGGTTTGCCTGTTGAGCATCAAACCACCTGTTACAGCAAGCAAATAAAGTTTGCTGAGGAGCATTTTTCTGTTCTTGACGTGCATAAAGGGCACCACCATCAGTTGCCTGTCTCAGAGAAGAGTTTGGGTCACAGGAGCAGTGGAGGTGACTGTACCTACTCAAAGAGAGAAGTTTTCTGGTTCAGCAGCTGATTACAAACTCTCTCACATAATTTCTCATAGACTTTCTTCCCTCATAGGGTCATAAGACAGAAAGCAGATCCATGTGTCATCCTTCAAAGGACCTTCACCAGGGTGACAGCAACTGTACTGTAATCCTTGGGGCACAGAAGCAGCTGTCAGTGCAGGCAGGACCTTCAGGGCCAGGGCAGATACCAGTTGTCCACTGGGAACCATAAAGCCCTCCCTCTCTTGGCAGTCCTCAGAAGCACCTCCTGCATGTAAACAGCTCAGCAAAGGCTCTCCCAACTAAGCCCACATTTTCCCAGCAATTCCCTGGGGAAACTGGTACACATCAGCTCACAAGAGCAGGGTCCTGCCTCAGCCTGTAGCTCATATGCTCATGCTGAAGGGCAGTTCTCTGACTGAGAGCTCCCCTAGAAGCCCCCTCTGATGCCAGAGACCTCTATCTAGGCCAAGGCATGCCTCAGGCAAGCACACCATAACAAATACTTCCAAGAAAATCCAGCCATCACACATTTACTTCCATCTGCAATTGTATCCCCTCAACCCTGGAGCACAGCTCTGTTCCCTTCACCCAGAGGCTTCATGCCTGATCTTACCCCAGCTCTAGGGCAGGATGAATGAAATTACCTCTGATGCATCTGAAATCCAGGGAACTTGAAGCAAACACAAACCAGAGTGGGGAGCTTTGACCAGTCCACAGGTCCTGAGGATGAGTTATCATCTAGCACCATGCATGCAAGGTTCACAAGAGGTTTATGGATGGACAGAGAAGAGGGCAGAGAGTAGCAGGGACTGATGATACCAGTGTACCCAGAAAGGGAAAGCCTTACTGTTTAGTCCTGTCCTTCCCCATGGAATTTGGACATTACATCTCTGCCCCAAACCCAGCAGGAGGTAAGAATTGCTGTTCTCACCAGAAAGCTGAGGGCTGTAGGCAGGTAGGTAGATGAAGAATTTGTTGCTCTGGACACCACAGGTACATGGTCTAGGAGACCTCTGCCTCCAGATCTATGTGCTGACCAATAACATCAAGCTGGCAAAGGACAGGGATTAGTAACCCCTTCTTTCATCTGAGGGACGGAGACTCAAACCCACTGGGTTTAATGCTGCAGGAGCATGGACATACCCAGAGAAAACAAGAAGCTGGCAACAAGCTACAGTCCATAGGTAGTAAAGCAGAAAGCAGAACAGGCAGGGAGCTAGTTCAAGCAAATGCAGAGCCCTTGATTTCCTAGTTGTACAACTTCCCTGTGGTACTTACGTATCAGGAAGAGCAAGAATGCTTATAGATGCAAACACTGCAACTGCCTAAACCAGCAGGTGACACAAGGCAAGAAATACAAGCCTTCTTTCTAATATACCACATTTAAAGAGATAAGATTAAAAACAAGAATTTCTTAAATGGATAAAAACCTATACTGAAAATAAACTTTATTTAATAACAATTCATTAAAAGCTTCTCCCACCATTATTTTCACCAGTTTTATTCAGAGCTGAATATGCGAGTGAGGCAGGCATGCTGTCTTACCAAAATCCAGCCCTAGGCAGTTTGCCAGATGAAGCCAAGGACACCATCACATGCCTGCCTGTAATCTCACCAAAGTTACACTTTGTTAATGATCCAGGTACTTGGGTCTCCATTTCCAGGATCATATACAAGAAAAGACATGTTCTCATGGTTGTATATGAACCAGTCTGAAAAGTAAAGATCCCGTGCAGAGAGCTGAAGAGAACCTACTGCTCCCCACTGTGTTTCTTGAATTCCTGGAAAGCAGCCACTTATGGCCATGAAACACTGATTTTGTTTATTTTTATTTCACTTGGGCAGATCTTACTCACAGGTTAGTTTGAGAAAATTTCTCCCCAGAGAGGATTTGAATCAGCCAGGCTCTGCTGGGCCAAACTGCCAATATCCTTGGTTTTCGTAGTTGGTGCCCTCTTTACTCCTTCAGAAGCTGTTTTCCCATTAACTACTGTGCAATTTTATCTCCCAGATCCAGGACTGCAGGAAAGTCACTTGAGCCACCAAAGCTATATTCCTCCTAGTATCCAAGCTACTTTCCTGTGTCCTTTGGGAAAGGTACAGCCAGGTGACATTGGCAAGGCGCTTTCCTCCCCCTACTCACAGGTAACATTTTTCCTGTCAGAAAAAGGGGAGTCAGCATACAGCAAGAGAAGAAAAACACCTTTCTGGTAGTCTTGTACCAGAAAATAATTTTCACATGCTGGCATGTTCTCTGTAAGTGGTGGGATCAAAGCAGGAGGTTTGGAAACAAATGCCTTGCTCAGGCAGTGAGTCCCACGGTTTTAGATGTGCAAGATCCAAGTGCAGTTCCAGTAGATGACAGAGCTCCTTGGCAAGGTGCATAATAGTTGCCCTAAGGATTTGGACTGCTGTGTTTTCTGCAGTAGCTGGAAAGGTGCTAGCCTGGGCAGCATAAGCAGATGGAGCCCAAAGGCACAGGAGATGAACAAGACCTGGCTCTCCCTTTCTGGGAGGCCAAGGCAGCCACTGACCTGCAGTGCCTTCACAGCTCCTGACCTGAGCCAGGCCTGATCCACCTCGCCCATCAGTTCTGCCTCATTGACCACACACAACCTCTTCCAAATGCTGCTGTAAACAGCAGGCTCTTGGAGGGGGCTGGAAGGTGGCATTGGTAAGGTTCATGAGCCACCTCCTGGCTCCCTCCTCTCCAAGCACAGCCACACTGCCATGTGGAGGAAACCTTTGGCAGCTGTCTTGTGCTGGGAGACAGGGCTTGCTGAGCTTGGCTGAGTAATCCCAACCACTCCTGTCACTGCAGCTGCATGCATCCTTGTTCTCCCAACCTAAGGATCACTGCCTCGCTGAATCACCCCATTAAATTGCTAATATCTTATTGTTCTTTAAGATTTCGAAACTTGCTGCGAAACGTTTACAGATAATTTTTTTTTGCCTGCAGTCACTGTGCCTAATGCCCAGTCATTGAGTGCCATATGTGTTTATATGCACTGCAATTTTCCACTTGATTACATTTTACCACAAACACTTTCATCCACTCCGCAAAGACAGCAGCAACACATCCATAATGCTCAGAGCAGCCCAGACAGACAGAGCTCAGACACAAATGTCTCCACTGGATGGGCACTGCAAAATCTGAGATTCTTAAACCAACGGACCCAGTCCCCAATTCTGAAGTCTCCAAGGGCACAAACACCTCAGTCACCTAACAAAATGTGCAAAGTTAACTTCATGCTCCAGCTTTCCCATTCAGCACCAGGTGCTTCTTGTAAGTCTGGAACAGCTACACAATATGGACATGCTTGCCAATAACCAAGGAGTTCTCAGATTTTCCAGGAGACGGGGGATGACACAGACTTCTACAAGGTTGATTAGCACCTGAACCTGAAAAAAATCCATTGGGACAGCAATGGTGCAGCATGCAGCACAGACAAGTTCTGAAATTAGATCCTGAACCCCAGAAAGTGAAGTCAAGTTCTCATTCACACTTCATCTAACTGGACCTAGTCCAGCTTGTCCATTGTGGGGCTTTCAGCTCCTGATGGCTACACCTTCACATCTGCAGCTAGGCAAGTCATCTTTTCCCCTCAAATGGCACAAAGCATCCTGGCCAGAAGGTCAGCCCTGCCTGGGGAGAGGGGGTTCCCTTAACTCCAGCTGGCCCAGGGCCACAGCAGTGCTGGTGCGACCAGGTCACCGTCTTCCAGGAGAGGAGAGGCAATATGATCTACACAGCAACATTGGCATCCCCATGTGAGCTCGTTCTTTGCACCAGTTCAGCACAGCACAGAGCAGAGAATGCCTGCTCAGCTGCAGCAGTGAGCCAAGCCTCGACACTGTGCTGATGTGGCAATGCTGCTTTTGATTCAACAGTCCTTGCCCCGCAGTGTCCCACCCTCTCCACTGCCCGGTGTGGACGCTCACTGTGGGGAAGTGGCAAACATCTGCCATCTAATGATCAACAGCTCTCAATCCATTACCATCCACCTGAGCCCTGACAGGCTGCTGACAGGCTCTGCTGACAGACATAAGGCTAGTTTGGCGAGGAAGCTCTTCATACCTCTGGAAACTAACTGAAGTAGCCTACAACATCCACAAAAGGTTTTACATAGAAAAATAGAATAATCCGATATTCCCTTATATCCAGGGTTATCTGGGATAACCCCTGCCTTCAGATCTATGTGCAGACTGTTTCTTGTGCTATGTCCAAGAAAGAAATGTTACTACCCCTTACTGGATGCAAACTGTCAAGGGATAGGGCATTTTCTGCTGCTAATGAACATCTTCCATCCTTGACCGAACTCATGGGAGCAAACATAACCACCCTACACTGGAGAAAAGGCACTAAAGCTGTTAGTGGTCACTAGTTAGGCAGCCCAAAGACAGTGTTCCGCACCCTGGACCCATGAGCACAAGTCTGCAGAAAACGAGGCAAATGAGTGAGCCTAGCTGCCAAGAAGGGCCACCACTGTTCTGCCAAGCATTTACAGCCTCTCTTTGAACAACAGTGATTAGCACCACCAGCACAAAATCAATATTTACTTGAGAGAAAGGCTGGTTGAGAAAAACCCAACAGTGACCTTGGCAGAGGCCACTCCCAAGACATGGGGCAGCATGTCTGTCAGAGGGAGCACACACCGCCTGAAAAGTGCCTGTTAACTCCTCTTTTGTTTGAGACTTCCTACCTTCCAGACATCTGATGTAGTCAGCCCTCAAGGGGCAAAGGTGTTTATTCCACATGAGTTCACTGCCCTCCCGTGGGACTCAGGCTGTATCAGTTTTTAGGTCTGTACCTAAAAGGCAACCTTTTTGAGTAGAAAACAAACAAGAGGGGTAGGAGTGAGATTGTGTTTTTTTCCCTTGGCTGCTTCACTGAACCCATTCAGCCTCCTGCTTAAACTCCCATGCCTTTCATGTAGGGCAAGAGCTCAAGCTCACATGGCAAATAGTAAGAGGTGTGAGCTTCCTAGACTCACTTGGGAGCTACCACTTGCCTGGCTGCTCACAGAGGAGAAGCTGCATTGAGCTTTGGGGGGGGTTGGCCCTGTGCTGCTGCCTCCATCCCACTGCACGATGTGGTGACTTCAAAGCATAGCTCATTCTATCCACGCTCCTTGGTCTAATGAAGAATTGGAAGAGTCTCATGCTAGAGGCTTTTATCTGGGAAAAGCCTATTAACTCTTTTCTAGGCTCAACTCAGGGCTTATTTACTTGTTTAATGCACGAGACTAGAGAGGATCCCTTGAGTCACTGTATTCAGCCTTCCTGATGTATTCCTGCCGTATGATATTGACCACTTTGTCCCAGATCTTTACATCACACTCCATCAGACTTCTAGCACATCACCTACAATTTCTTTCTCTCCTTCACAATCTCTTCTACTTCTGTAAATGTTAGTTACAATCCATTACCCTGCACAAAGGGTCCCTAGATATTCCCAGAGCCCCTAAGCAGAATGGTTATTATTACCTCTTATTCCCACTGAGGAGGATATCAGCTTTTATGCATAAGAGAAAAAGAATAATTATAAAAGTACAGCATCCCTCAGTTCCAGGTTGATGGGACAGTGGGTACTGTAAAGCTTGGTAACAGCAGATGACAAAATCCTTTTGGGAATATCATGCACCTGCTGTACCCTCTTTGCATCCTAGTTAGGTAACAGGGGATTTGCAAGAGAAAGTACTGTGGCCCAAGACGTTCTCAGGTGAATGGAAGGCATCTTCGTGACAATGTGACAAGTCCAGGTGAACCATGACAGAGATTCAGAAGCAACTTCCTTCCTGCACATGACAAAAGGGAGTTTCCCAGGAAGACTTCCACATCCATCTGCTAAATCATTCCCATTCTTTTTCCCTTGATGATCTCAGCCTGCTCTTCTTTCTCCTCTGACAGCACTTCCCTCCAGCCCCTCTGCTGGAGGCTGATACTTTCCTGTGAAGTCCAATTTCTTCTCAACTGCCTCTGTGCTGAAACCAAGATTTGAAGGGGAGCCTCAGGAGATGGAGGAAGCAAAGTATGAGACATTCAAGCTATAGTGAAATGACATATTCATCACAGCTAATGGGGGCCCACATGGCACCCCAACTCCATGCTGCCCCACTGCCCATTTCCCAGCTGACTCTGCTGGAGTTCTCCCCCTGCTCCCCTCCCCATGTTTCTGACAGTGTCACTCCAAGCGAAGTGGCTGATCTGATTGGCGAGAGAACACGAGGGGTGTCAGAGAAGGTGCTCACAGACATTTCTTGGCTGCCTCAAGGAAATAAAGGCCATCGCTGAGCCTGTCAAAATGATTAATCGCTTACAGGGAATGAGGGGGAGGAGGGAGAGGGAGGGAAAAGGAACGGGAGGAAGGAGAAGAGAAAGACAGATGGGATGGGGAGAGCTATAAACAAATAGCAAAAGCAGGAGACACAGGATTGCCTCTGTGCTGAGGAGGAATTGGAAGCAAGAGACCCCAGGCTGTGCTTGGAGTGAACTGGTGGCAGATGAATGGGTCCTTCACAGCCCCCAATTCCACTTGGAGATTCCTTCTTCAGGTGTGCACCACTGCCAAACGCAGGCTCAAAGAGCACTAAGATCTGCTCCACCAGAGCCAGTGTCAGACCTGACAGCCCAAGTAACATGGCCCTGTGACGTCTCAGTTCTACAAATCTCTGCGGTTCCCGTGAGCTGACAGACCAGAAGCTTATTACCTCAAATGCCAAGCAAGGCCTTGCCTCCAGCTCCACAGCCTGTATTGTCTGGCATTTGACCCAAGTACCCACCAGCACCAGTAATTCTTTGCTGCCAGAAGGATTTTAACCCAATGAAACACAGATGGTTGGGAGCAGCTTCTGAATGTCAGAGGTCCTGGTGGGGGAACTTGCAGCAGAATCAGCCCATTGCCTGTTGTACTAATCTCTTCCACAGAAACTACCCCCTTGGATGCTATTATAACCACATGTGCCCTCTCGGTGGGCACAGGGACCATCCTTTTATAGAAGCAAACTATTTGACCTCACCCCTTTAGCTGCTTTCAGCTCAGCTCAAGCCCTCACACAGCTCACTGCATGAGGCCAGCAGCGCTTAAGCAGCTCAAGGGGCACAAAGCATGCAGCAGATCTTGTAACACAGATTACCTACACACAAGAGAGCCTCCCTTCCTGGCTTCTTAAGAGGTTAAGTCACACCCAAAGGTCCTCTCTATCAAGGCACTCAATAACAAATTCTGACTATTCAGGAAAGAAAAAAAAAAATCACAGCTGACACTGAGACAAAAGTCACTCTTGTGCTCCTGCCATCCAGTACAGTGACATTTCCTACAGCAAGGGCAATGCCCTGTCATGTCAAAGTCTGGGATTGCTCAGGGTTTGCTGCAAGTTTGCGAAGTGAATTCTGACTCCACTACCTACTACACCACAACCTATCTTCCCCCTCTACAAAGAGCATGAGGTCCACTCCTCCAAATGTAAACAAGCATTAAAAATGTTGCTGTGAATGAGAAGCACCCTTCCTCTTGCGTTCAAGAGGGAATAAAAGTCACTACCTGACATATCTCCCCATTCTAAGCAATATGACCAATGATTCTCCTAACTTCTGTGACAATGAGCTCTGGATAAAAAGCCCTGTTAGATCCTGTCCTGAGATCTACTGTTCTTTCATTTAACTTTCTGTGGTGAATACTAGCCACGGGAAGAGGCTGAAAATCCAAGCTGCTGTCATTTGTCTGAGCTCAGAGCCAGCTGGGAATGAGACAACACAGCTTCAGCTCTTCCCTTTGTATTTCCAGTTGCAGAAAGAATAGTCACCCTGATAGAGACCTTCACCTCAAGTAAATGACCCAGCCTCGCAAAGACAGGAACTGTCACTGAAATCAATGGATACAGTAAGCTTAAGTCTTCAAATGAACCAATCAACATTGTACGCCCCACAAATGGCCTGTCATGCCCTCTCCCAGGTTAGAGCTTTTGATTTAATCAGAGGCAATGCCTCTTCATGCAAACTATACCAAAATGTTTAACCTAACAATACCATGGATGACAGCTGTAACGAAAACAGGTAACTCAGATTTCATATGTACAATAATTTGATGAAAGCCCACAAAATCCAAACAAATGCATACAGTGGGTTGTGCATGACTGGATGATGAGGTAAGACAGCAAATGACAGACACAGAGAAGTCACCACTGCCTTCATTTCTTTACCTGCCATGCAGTCCATCAGGTTCCTCCTTGCTCTTGCAGAAAATGACATTATCAGGAAAAGAGCCTGAAACTGCTTTCATGTTGCCTATCCTAAGCTTTCTGCACGCCAGTCAAGGCCCCTGCCTGCTCACTTCCACACCACAGACCACATGCAAGATGTGGAGAAAGGAGACAGAAAATTTAAGACATTGTTCTGTGTTTTTTGCTGTCAGTTTGTGGCCAGGCACGGAGATGGAAGTGCAAGTTGTCAGTGGGGGAAGGACTGGTCTCCCAGATATGCTCTCTCCCTTACTAAGTAGGTATCTGAGAATCACAGAACAGGACTGGAAGGATTTTGCCACACTGCCTTCCTCCCCAAGCCTTCCAAGACAGACATAACGCTCTTTGCTGCTCTGTACCGAGGCAGAGATGGGTCCGTGGAGCAACAGGACACTTAGTTATGCATCTTGTGGACTTCACTGTGGCTCTAGTGGCTGCCTCCATTGTTTGTGGGATATTCTCCCCCCCTTCCCTCCTTCTAACAAAGATTCTGATTAATGATCGCTCATTCCTAATTGTCAAATTTCTTTTCCTTCATCCTGTGTCTAATCACCAGTGACAGAAGCCATTACGCAAATGAGAGCAGACGACTTCCCACAACTGTTCTCGTTGGTAAAAGCCTTGTAATTTAAAGCTCTGATTTGTAGAGGAAAGCTGCGTTTCCCCAAGGCGTCCGGGCATCTGTTCCACTTACACTCCAAGAGCCTCGACTTCCGCTCCCTCCCCCCACAATTAGTCCTCTGCTTGCAACAAATATTTGACTTTTCGAGGCAGTAATTAGAACTTACTTTGCATGTGTTTGTCACAGTAACAGTATCTTTCCCTTTCCTTCTAGGCAGCGCCAATGCAGACAAGTGCCCAGGGAAGATGGTGGCTTCAGGCTTCCAAGGACATTGATGGGAGAGGTGCTTTCTGTTCCAAAAGCAGGAACAGGAGATGAAGACCAGAAGCAAGAGTAGGGAAGCTTCTCATACACATGAGGCAGAAATGCCTTTCTGTAAGTGTAAAAACATATGAGCAAAGGCAGTACCTCTGCTGCAGTTGCTGCTCTGCTTCCAGGGCTGAGAACATGCATTAACAAAGGCCTGCCAGGAGATTGCTGAGACCCTGAGAGCACTACCCCCATTCTAGGGCTTTAAAGCACAGTTAGCTGTGTTCAAGGTCAGCTTGGTCATTGCTAAGAGCCATTGCAAACAAAAATCTTGGCCCAGGCCTACCCCCGTCTCAAGAGCTGCTTTGATGCCAAGGGTGCCCCCCAGCTGAGTTAGCCTGCCCCTGCACTGCAGCTGTGTCTGACACCTCCTCTGCCTGGGCCTGATCCTCAACTCTTGCCTTTGCCCTGGACTTCATTTACCACTCCGAATTTCCCTAAGCTGAGCATGACCCTGATCAACAAGGGGGTGAACAAGTGGGTCAGTTGTTCAAAAACCCATGCGCTTCTCTTTACACAGGGAAGATCCTGCAGCTATGATTTACAAGGATGAAACTTCTCCTCAGAAGAACATCCCACTTCTAAAGGAACAGGGAAATGAGGTGAGAGAGGAAAAAAAAAAAAAAAAGAGGAGAAGAGAAGAGAAGAGAAGAGAAGAGAAGAGAAGAGAAGAGAAGAGAAGAGAAGAGAAGAGAAGAGAAGAGAAGAGAAGAGAAGAGAAGAGAAGAGAAGAGAAGAGAAGAGAAGAGAAGAGAAGAGAAGAGAAGAGAAGAAGGGTATTAAGGGACCTAAGTTAATAAAACAAGAAAAAGACTAAAAGTGAAAAATCTTGGCCTCTGACCTAGTTTTCAAATTACACCATGCTCATCCGTCAGTTTCCTCTCTCTGCTCTTTGCACAACCTAAACGTTTCTGAACTTTGTGATGCTACCTGTTATCCAAGAGGCAAGTGCAGAGCAGAAAGGATCAGACACAGCAGACCACAAAGTTCAGTGCAACAGAAGCAAGGGTGTTCAGAGAAGATGTTCCCAGCAGGCACAGCAGGGAAGGGTGAGCACCCACAGTCAGACTTCCTGCACTTAGCTTTCCTACTCCCTTCACATTCACCCCGTCCCCCAAGGGAGAGAGGAGAAAATGCCATTTGTGGTACCCAAGGCTGACGCATCTCTCTCTCCCACCACGCCAACATCCCTCACCTACTATTCGGCTCCTCCCTATTTTACTACATCTTAGCCATTTGTTCAGAATTAGTCAACATTTCACCAATGGTTAGATTTCAAGATTGCTGTAGTTAATATTGCCATAAAATAACCTGTGTTGACTAGGTAGAGAGGACTTCACCTCCCAAGGCTGCTAACACACATCACAGGTACACACAGGAAGCTTCCCCCCAAAATCTCTGTTACAATGTAGATGTAGTTTGCTCTGTCACGCAATCAGAGTATGGTGACATCATTCAGGTCAGCAGGGAGGGGAATTTTTCCCTTCCCACCAATACTTCTTGTTGACAGGGTACAAGGACATCATCTTATTCCCAGCTTTCCTTTCAGGCTTATGGAAGTACTATGGAGAAAGTTGTGACAACACATAATAACGCAATTGGTATTCTGTTTTGAAGGCAGTTCTGGAGACCGACAGCCTTCACCGGTGAAGAACACAAGTGGAGTTGTCAGACTGAAAGGCAACTTTATATGCACATGTCCTTATAGAGCTCTTCCACACAGCCACTCACAAAATAAAAGCCACGCCATTCTGTTGTTCAACATTGGTTGTATTTAAGAACTACACTTCAGAAGGTACCATGTGTTTGTCACACCCCACCCCCTGCACACACACCCCTAGCAGAGAACACACAGCTTCCCAATACCATGGCAAGGGGCATTGAAAGCACAAGGTGAAAAGGGAAGGGGGGGGGGGGGAGTCAGTCCATCAGTGCATTGTAAATGAGCTTTCACGAAGTCAAGTGCAGCAAAACCTGTTCAGACACTTTAAAAGTTAGACCTTTGGCAAATAAAAGGAAAAAAAAAAGGATCCTAAAAGTTCTGTAAGTACCATTCTCTCTCCACATGGGATATGAACTCCCACCCTGAGCTTCAAGAGTTGATGGTGTCTAACAAGCAGTACTGAAGACTACCATGTACTGAATAAATAGCACAGAAATGGGCTTTAATTTGAGCATCTTTCAATAAAGGGCATGTGCCCAAGATTCCTGGGAAGGCCTTGCTTTTGGCTAGTCAGAAGCCTCTTCCCCAGTTGTCCAAGGGCTGTGCATTGATAAGCATCCAGCTGAGTGACCTTCGTCTGGATCTAAGCATAGCTCTGGAGAGTCTGCCACATGGCAGTCAGACTACTCAGTGACACATATTTCTTGAACAAGGACCCTGTAGCTGCCAATTAAACTTCATTTATTCTGACCAGAAAAGCAGCCAGAAAACTTGCCTCAGGACCTCCTGTTTGAGAAGCCTTTCACTTTTGTGAACACAAGCCCACTACAAGTGGTGCATAAGCTGTCCCAGCAAAAGATGGGACCTGAGACCAAAGATGGAGCACTTATCAAGTAGCATGTTACACTTTTATCAGAACCCACATCAAAACATGCCCAGCACAACAGGGAAAACACTGGCAAGTCTCAACAAAACAAATCCTACACTTTCTGGGATGAGATACGCGGGCTACAAAACAGCCTCTCCCACCTCTACCTCTTGGGACCCATTACAACCGCATCAAAAATACAAGACCTTTGCACTACCCCCAAACCAGGGAAAGCAGTGCAGCACACCTCAGGGAATAAAAAGCCAGCTTCCACCTAAGGCTTCTGCATGGAAGCATAAGCCTAAGGCTTATGGCATGGAAGAGAAGGAAGAAAGCGAAGTTATTTTTAAGAGTGATTACTGAGGACTCAAACAAGAAGTTGTCACTTCCCAGTCTGCCATGTGAAGTCCCAGAACACAAAAAGGATCAAGATAAACTTAATCACACTTAAACAAAAAGTCCTGAACTCTTTCATATGACTGTACAGGGAAGAGAACCACACACTGGCATGGATTTAACTGATAGACAGGAGCCACGCAAAATCACACAAACATGCGCACCTGTGCACAGCCACATACGCTTGAGTTCTTGCAGTTTCAGTAAAAAGGGCACTTTCCTGTGTTAGTCTGAGGAGCCAGCACCCCTGGTGGGGAGAAGTGAGGCTCTGTACCTAACTGACACTGTGTTTTGACAGCTGAGCTCAGCATCCCTTGGAAATTTAATTTAAAAATGTGGCTTAATCATTCAAGACTTGGAGAGTGCCCTGGCATTTATGCATCTCTCTTCATAATGCTACATCCCCTTTTAACCATACTGCAGCTTCAGAAGAGCAGGAGAGAAGCCTTCCCGCCCCAGAAAAAGCTGTCAGAAAGGAGATTTATCTAGACATACAAGACAGATGTTATTTGGAGAGCATAGGATTTGGTGCTCACACACGAGATAAATTCATTCTGATCTCTACCCTGTACTACATCCAAAGCATAGATGTTTTAGGCTGAAGTAACTGAATCATTTGTCCAGCTGCTCAACACACACAGGCCATCTCACATGTTTGCTTCCATTAATACAAAAAGGTGCCAGAGTTGAGCGGGGACAGGTCCTCTAAAAACAGAGGACTGTGAAACCTAACATTTCCGAGCTTATATCCACTGCTGGCACCAACACACAAACCCAGCCAGGAGGTCCAAACCCCTTGAGGCCGAGGAAACAATATTGCTCCTGGTTATCCTCCAAGCTCTTCTTCATATGCCTGAAAATCCTGAAGTAACACATCCAAGTGCCAGAAGCCATGCTCCTTGTTGTGGCAAACAGGGCAGAGGGAAGAAAATAAACAAGTTAGTGAGCATGAATCCAGCTTCCAATAAGTGCAGACTCTTTCTTGGGAGGTTCAGTTAGATGAGAGTGGAGGATGAATAGGGTACTAATGGTTTTGCAGTTCCAGTAGCCCCTTTATTGTAGTGGGGCCAGGATAGGCCAGGAAATCCATCAGTCTGTTAAGTGCTGCGTGCAATACTAGCGCTCAGAATCTTCCATTGCTTGTGAACAAAGCAGCTCCAACATCAGCCAGGGGCACCAGGCATTAGTCATACCGGCCCTTAATCATCATATTCAACAAGGGACCCACCTGTCCAAAGGAAAAACAGGTCATTAGCCAGGATAGTTAGTACAGTACAGAGCCTGCTCCCTCTGCATCACAGAGCCCAAGATACATCTAATCACTTTCAGAGTATTTTCTAGAAAAACACTGGGGAACCCACAAACACATTCTTCAAACACCCTACCAAAACTGCAGGGTTCTCTGTCAACACCTGACTTCAGGTGACACCAAAAACATTCCATTCAGAGTAGAAACATGCTTGAAACATTTTCACTTCCCACCCAACATCTGTGATTTCTAAGTAGATGCTATTAAAGGGAGTCCATAGTCACCACGGGTTGTTTTCAGGGCAGAGAGGGAACATTCTCACTCACTGAATCCTCTCTGGTCCCTGGGGTCAGTAAGAAGAGGGGCTACGACTGATGATTTTGCTAAGGTTTTTTTTTCAGTCAAAACCACTCCCACATCTCAACATTGCCTGATCATGTAGGGAAGTTTAGAATGTTATGACAGTAAAATAATCTCAGGGGAAAGGCTAAAGAGGAGTTTCTGCACAGTGGTATGGATTACAGACCATGAAAACATTTCTATCCTGGACCCGCATTTCCACTTTCAGATGATCAGATCTTCACAGGCATACTGTTAGCACCTCAGTCTTTTTAGACTTCTTACCTCAGGGGTGGGTTGTTGGTTTTTTTGTTTTTGTTTTGTTTTGTTGATATTCCAGATGGTTAAGATTGCAAGGAATTCAGAGATGAGCAAGACACAAGTTAAAGATGAAGCACATGACTTAATAGAGGAGACTTCTGTTATTTAAGAGACTTGGATTCAGCAGGTGAAACAGTTTGGTTTTTGGTTGGTTTTTTTTTTGCAAATAATGGGTATCATTGCTGCACAGAAGGCTAAGGAGTATTTGGGAGCAACACCTTCCTGTAAGTGCCCAAAGTCAAAGTACATTTTTCCCCACATAAAAGAACAACTGCATCATTGTTTGTAGTGGTCCTTTCCAGAATTATAATTTTAAGAGCTTGCCTTTTGTAAGCAAATGACCTTCTGAAGACTGCAGGAATAACCAGCAAAAGAGCAATCCTGCTTTCTGCCACCCTCACTGTGGCACCTAGAGAGCCAGATAGCTGTCATCTCAAGTTTTGCATTATGCCTTAGCGATTTCAACAGCAGTGATGGTTCTTTTCCATACCTCTTGTGGATTTCCTAAGGCTTCTCCTAACATCTTCTCAATGTTCCTCATTATTGCCACTTTCTGATGAGCCTTTAATGGATACTCAATTCTCTTTGGGGTTGGGGCACCCTGAAATATCAAAAAGAGCTCATTTGCATGCTTCCTCTATTGGCAGCTTATTCCACCTTCCCCCAGTCACCCAGTTCTTCACACACACAACTCTGAAGAGGGAAAAGTAGCTTCCAGAAGCAAAGGACTTGGTGCCATGAAGTTCTCATATTAACAGTGTGTGCCAATACATCTCTACCTGAACAAATCCTCTGGGAGGATTGGAGCTATCCAAGCTGCACTTGTACTCACCTTGTACCAGAAGTTCACAGTGATGGTAATCCCCCCATTCAGGAGAGACTCAATGTGATGCCACCTGCATGGAAATCACATAAAAAAAAAAAAAAAGAAACTATTGCTGTAGCTTATAATGACATACCTTGGATGATGAGTTCAGACAGCACTAGACAAGCCTTGCCCTATACCTCCTGCATCAAGACCTCAAAACTTCTGGAAAGCTCTCCTTATTTAAATATAGATCCTTTTCTCACACATGTTAGTGAGTACATGACACAACTAATGTGGAGTCAGGGAGAATTACTATTCCCAGCCAACAGACAGGAACTGGAAGCATACTGGCCCAAGATATCACAGAAAATATCACAGTTGCTGGAGAAATAAAAACAAAATACACTTAAGACCTAACCCAACACTAAGTAGAAAACATTTTAAACCACTGGTTTTTATGACAGTGCAGTCCTGCCATCCTTCTTACCAGTACATAGGTATGTACAGGACATCCCCAGGACCCACCACCGTCTCATAGCCAACCACATTCCGGAAGTTTGGAAACTTCTCGTAGTCAGGATTGTCAAAGTCCACCTAACAGAAGAAAACATGAAGAAACTCAGGAGAATTTCCTGCAATGACAGTTCTTATTCTTGGCTCTCAGTGTCAAATCATCTTGGTCCTCTCTACATGGGTTTTACATTCCCATTTGTATCTTAACTTCATTGTGAGGTCCTGCAGTACCCTCCAAGTACCATATAGGTAAGAATCTTGCAATTTGTTTGTCAGCAAATCCGTGTTTGACCAAGGGATCAGTGAAACAGAACAGAGAAGTTAGCAACTGCAACCCCACTGTGCTATCAGTAAAAAGGTTTTTATGGCCCTAGCACTTGCGAGTTGGGACCAAACACAAAGATAAAACCACCAGTTCTTCCACCAATGCATTCTGTGAAGAACAGAGGTTCTGCAAATCTGAACAGAGGTTTTGCAAAAGCTCAGCAAGTGTTTTACAGCTTTAACTCCAGTGCAGCTTCCTCCCACCTAGCATCTTTACAAATGCCCATTTTTGGCATGGAGCAGAGAACAGATCTGCTACTCTCACCTGGCTCTGTCTGTCGCACGGATGGTGCACAGGATAAGGGTAGAGGCATTCAAACTGATCAGGAGGAAACAGGATACACCTCTTGTAACCCTTAATCTGAGCAAAGAAGTTCTGTTGCTCGTCATAATGAGCTGGTGTCACATTCCCTACACAGAGAGAAAAGATAAGACACTTTCATGTACAGGTATGAAAAAGAAGCAAGTTACATTCCTTGCTAAAGACAGAAAATATACTCCCACATATTCAGAAACTAAACAAGGAAAATGACAACAGGAATGTTACAAACTGAGCGCTCTATCAGTCAGCCGTTATTGAGCAGTTGCTACTCCACTTAATTTCCATTCCAAATCCATACTCAGCAACTTATGCTCTACAGGATTAGGGTCTCCAGCTTGTTTCAATGAACAGCAGATGCTGAATGTTGATGCGAAGCTTTTTCATAAAACATTTTGTTTAAATGACAAGTTGTGGAACAGACTGTCAAAGATTATTAGTCTGCAGAAAAAGAGTTCCATGGCTGGATATGAAAAAAAGTCCTAGAAGTTTTACAAGAAAACAAGTAAACAATCTCTGTCACTGGAGCTCCCCGTAACACCCGCTCCAGTCTGATTAACAGTGCTTGACTGCTGCCACTAGATCTTAAATTTAATCAAATCTTTAAATACAGTGGGGTGTTTTGTACCCCTCACAACTGTTTTTCAGGCTGTTTGCCAATTCAGATAGTACTCTCTTGGCCAGCAAGAATTAAGATAACAGTTAACCCCGTAATTTCATTAAATAGATCATACAGTTACATGCTGCTCTAAAGACATTTCTTTTTCTAGCACATGCTGGTTCAAGACAATTCCTTGGTTCTTGTGCATAACCTGTTAATAGGATTTTAGTGATTATATGGCCTGTAAGAAGTGTTGGTCCACTGATTCTATATTATGTTCTCTCAGCTAGTAAAACAAGCAGCAAAGACAAACTACTGTAGGTTGAGTATGACTTGGAGCAAAGGGGAAAAAACCATCCAAGTTTTGTAATTGAACAATTATAATTTGATATGTTGGCCACATTGATTATAGGCCCTCACACTTCACAGAATGGAGTACATTTCTTGAGTTATTGAGATTACTTTCTAAAAGAATGTTCTCCTTGTCAGCAGCCTAGTGATACCTCTGTCTTCTAAGGCACCTGCCTCTAAGTCAGGCTCCATGGATTTAGAATTCTATTCTATCCATATACTTTTAGAATTTACCCATATTCAAGTTTCCCACTGTACTCTAACCTTTCAAGAAAAAAAAAAAAAATCCAGTCTTGATCAAAAGAGAATTCCTCCTCACAGTGCACTAGCTCAAATAAGAAAAAAAGGCTTCACGAAATAATCATATTTCCTCCTGGGCAGACATTGGACATACTCAAAAAAGCCTGTAAGTCTAGCACTGTTCAACTTGCAAACCGTTCTGCTTTTTGAATCTAAAGTGCCTGAAGAACTGCAAACAGTAAACAGATCCCAGGATATGATAAGTAGTTACTAGAAACACAGTCCCACAAGCATCACACAGAGCCTTTCCATAAGCACATTACATTCAGGCATTCACAGTACATCCCTGACAAAATACAGACTATTCCTTTCCTTGTTTCCTCTTTATAACCCAAGCTAAGGTGTGACAACAGTCTCCTCCCAACACAAAGCTTTAAACTACCTCCTCTGAAGGAATACACAGAAACTAGGGGAAAATCCATTTGAAAGACCTTCTGGAACTGAAGTACAGAACTGCTGATGTAATCTTCTCCCTTTCTCCTCCAATTTGAGGAAGCTATTTACCTTCCATGCCAATAAGAAGCAAGTTAGAAGTCAGTTGACCCCAGCCACGTTTCCCTTGCTGCTTGTTAATCCAGTTCCAGTTGAAGCCAAGGAAATCCACCACAATCTTCCTTCCAACGGTGTCATTCAGCGTTTGCTGCAGATACAGCCTGAATTATCCAAGAGAGAAAGCAGAAATCAAGTATTAAGCTTTGTCATTAACACAGACATACTCTGTCTCTTCAGAAAGATTTCAAAACAGAGAAGTACTTCCTAGAGATTCTGTTCTATCACTATACAGCTCAACAGCTGTAGAAGGAAACTGTTTCAAAAAGTCCCCAAACTTTGCTCTAAGGTTTCCCAGTACAGATCTCGGTTCAACTTGAACAATTACAAGGGGAAAACATAATTTTAAGGAAGAACAACCCTCTCTCAGGGCAGGAGGAGGAAACTCTAAACAGACCAGCCATTATCAAATATGTCTAATCCCTAGATGAATGACACTCGTCTAATTCACCTGCAATACCAGTTACCTCTTCTACCAGAGCTACATGAGGGAAAAAGGGGGCTCAGGAGAGCCTGCACATTTCAGTATCAAGTTACTTAAAGCCATGCTGACATTTAGACATAGAGAATCAGAGGAATCAAGCATCTGTACCAACAAACACAGCATTACAGACTGCTGTCTGCAATGCTGGAAGAAAATGCATTTTTAAGAGCAAGGACTGCATTCTCTCTTGGAAAATGCACACCCAAAGCTGAGAAAGAAGAGAAATGCACAGATGACAAGTGGGCATGGGTACAGTGTTGCTTTTAGAGGACTGTGGCTGAAAACACTAAGGGTTTAAGTACATCTGCTGATAGTTATAGTCCATGTCCACTTGAACCTCCTCTCAGAAACTCACAGCTCTGTTAGTGGCACAGTCCATCACCACCAGTACACAGCACCTGCACAACCTGACCTCATATTTCCCAAAGAGGGCTAGCTCCAGCTGCCTTAGGATTCTGTGGGAAAGCCTGATTACCCTAGCCTGTACCTTTTCATAAGACAACAGGCTTCTCTACCAATACCACAGTCTGCCAAAAAAAAGTGAAGCTCAATTCTTACACACCCTGCCTCACACAGAGGAAGAAAAAAAATAAATAAATTCCCACAGCCAGTGTGAACAGTTTGTTTAGTATGAACTTTTCTCATAAGGTAACAAGGCTGCTGTCAACTACAAGCCCTGCAGGAAAAGCAGATTATTAAAAAGAAACAAACAAGAAGTCCAAAAAATTCAAGACACATTAATCATCAACACCCACTGAAGAAAAACCTACCTCCTACTTAGGTCTGAAGAAAACAGAGAAACCTCCACACACCACATATCACTTACCTCTCAGCACTCCCTTTTTGTTGTATTTCTTTGAGTCTGTCCACAAACTCGGCAAATTTCATTTCTTCCCTACTTGACTTGGGTTTGAAGTTCTTAAAATTGGCCATTTTCTTCTCATCGTAGTACAAAAACTTGTGTGTACTGGCACTATACACTGAGAAGTCCCCATTGCCAATGTTTTCCTGGAGATAGTCCAGGTCCCATTTCAGAGCAGGATAAACCAGATTCGTATCTGTCAGCACCACTGGCTCCTGGGGAGAAACAGGAAGTTTATTGATTCAAAGACCTCTTGAACTTAGGAACAATCAATAGGCATTCATTATTGCACCCACAAAAACTCCCTTTCAAAATGGGGAACTGGAAAAGGCATTTGAAGTAATCATACACCTCGTTCTGGGGAGAAAACCAAGCATGATAGGAAGTTTTAAGAAAGTGGTGTCCTGAGGTTACAGTAAGCTCCTGGTAGCAATGGGACAGATTGCACTATCTACTTAGCCAATCTCTATCAGCGAGGTTAGACAAACACCAGCTGGCAACGCTGCTGGGCCTGCTTGGTCCTGCCACGTAGCCAGGAGACACAGTAGATTCTGGCTGGTCACTTCCAGCCTCAGATGTGAAGGTGTAAATGCCAGCAAAAATATCCCTCTGAATCCAGAAACAGAACTCATCTCTTTTCTCAGAGGACTGCAAATTACCAGCCATCAAAAAACTGACCATCTCTTCCTACAGCAAAAAAAGAGAACCACTACAAAAGAAAGACAAAGGACATCGCCTATCTTCTCATCTACCAGGAGTAAGCAACCTAACCAAGGCCGTGCTGTGTTCCCAACCTGTGCATACACAACTTCCCTTCTTGCAAACTTTCCTTAAAAAGCCCAACTACCAAACCTACCAAAATGAGACTGAGTTGCTATAGAATCAATACAAGAGCCACCGCTGCAAAGGAACCTTTACATCTCTGGTCGCTCGCACTGACAAAATGATCAATATGTATGTGCCCAGGGTTTTATAAAACGTTCCCACAACTTCCATCCCGACAACAAAGGGCTTAAAACAAACGTCTCCTGCGAATTTCTCAACTCAACGCTGTAGCACCGAAGAAAAATATCCACCACAGCAGAGAGGAGCGGGACAGCGGCTGCAACGGAAGCCGCGCGGTACCCCGGACGGACAGGGCCGGGATGAGGAGGTGACTGCGCCCGGGATCCCCCTCACCTCGTTCTCGATGAGCTCCTCGGCGCGGGGGTCGCTGTGGCTGAGTCGCGGGATGGGCCGCGTCTCGAAGGAGTAGCGGCGGAACTGGGAGTCGTTCCAGCCGGGTCCTGCCGCCACCGCCGGGCCCTCCCGGCAGCCCGCCGCCGCCGCCGAGGAGGAGCAGGAGGAAGATGAGGAGGAGGAGGAGGAGGAGGAGGAGGAAGAAGAAGAGGAGGCGGAGGAGGACGAGGCCGCCGCCATCGCCGCCTCCACCGGAGAACCCGTACCAAGGAAGCCGGAAGCGGAAGCTGCGCGCCCATGGCAACGCCGGAAGCGGAGGGCGAAGGTGGAGGGCAGAGCGCCATGGAGAGGGAGGGAGAGAGGGAGCGGCCGCGGCAGCGCTCCCGCGCGGGCGGGGGCTGCAGGAGGCTCCGCTGCCCTTCGCCCGCTGTCCCGTTCCAAGGCTCTCGGACACCCCGGGGAGCTGGGAGCACAGGCCGGGAAAGACCCGCTGCAGGAAACAGAAAGGATTGTCTCTGCAGCCTCGTTTCCGGGCCCCGTGCCGCCCAGCGTGCATTCAGCCAGCAGCCCCTGCCCCTCAAAGGCGGGGGAGCGGGCTCAAGCGCTGCCCCTCGGGCGTTTCCATGGCCCCGATGGGAACGGCACTGCCCGCTGCTTCGGTCTGCCTACGGGCAATGCACTGCGGAGATCTGCGCCCGAAACGAGAGGGTTAATTAACGCTTGCTACAACAACAACAAAAAATACAGCACTGCCTGGTGCAACTAACACCCGGCCTGTGATGGCGGCTACATCATTTTAGCAGCATTTTATTAACTGTGACTGAAGCTGTTGAATTATTTTCTTATTGTATGTTTATTATGTGAGACAAAGTCTACTTTTGGCTTTTAATCTGCAGACAGTAAGAATGATGATCGTTGTTTCCCAAGAATGCGCGCCACATTAGGCATAAGCTCTGGAGAAAATTTTGGTCTCTGGCATTCAGTGGTTTTTATCTTACAGTAGCTGGGATTTGTTCTGCCTGTGCAGAACTTTGCCTTCATGAGAATGATGCAATTTCTCTTTGTCCTTCCAAAATTTATTAATATACTCAGTTTCTAGGAAAATTAATGCCCTCTCACCTTTTAAATTTACAGCATTTCTGCTGTACAGGTTACCAACATTTTTTTACAGTGTATTTGCAAATGTATTTCGGTGCTTGGAAAACTTGAAACACAGCTGTGGAAAACTTAAACATAATTCAAAAAATATATACCCAGTGGTGAAGAGCTGATGCAAGAAGTAGCTGACCACAGTCCAAGTCTGCAGTGAGGCCTGAGCCCAAGACAATGGGAACCAAGGTCCCCACTTCCAGTGCTGTCCCCACACTGCTGTCCCCACAGCACTGTGGGCTGCAGAGATGGGACAGACACCAAATGCTGCTCCATGGAAAACAGCAGCAGCATCTGCACTGGAAGGTTGGGCTCTGAGTTAATAACTTTATTAGATAACTAACTTCACTGCATACTCGTTTGCAAGGGAGTTGGCTGAATTAAGACACCATCCCTAAACTGACATTAGGTCTTTCTTTAGGATAAGTGAAAGAATCCTGTTCTTTATCTGTGACAAAGCCTCCATCTCAGGCATGCTGTATCTCAGATATATTTTTGTGGTTCACCACTACCTTCATTCAATTATTAGGTTTAAAATTAATGTTGTTATTAGAAGGAATGGCTTTAATGACAAATGGTCTGTGATAGTTTTTGAGCTGCAAAGGATAATAATGTAAATCGTTACAGAGACATTGCCCATTATGGTTGATGTGAATAACTGAAGGAAAATGAGTTCAACTACCACAGAGTTTATATAATGAAGTAAACTGCAAAATCCTTTAATGCTTATATTGATTTTATTTACAATAACACATTGCTTATGTTTGAAGAATCACATTGCTAAATTAACATGCCATTTCTGCTGTCCACCTTCCCCTGGCTCCATGGAGATAAGACGATTACATTTGGGTATTGAATAATAATATTGATACTGATACAAAGAAGGCGATTTGCTTGACGCCGCTGGGCGCGGCATTGACCCGATTGAGCATCGAGAGCCGGCTGCTCTGCAGGAGGCTCCCCGCGTCTGGAAAGCGGTCCCTGCCATAAATTCCCATTGCCCCGCTTCAGACGATGACAGACAGAGCAAAATACCGCACCGAAGCCTTTTCCGTCCATTAACCTCGTGTCGGTATTACGAACCAGCGGCGATTGATTCCCGGCCGGCGGGGCTGGTGCCCGCCGCAGAGGCAGCCCCGGGGAGGCCCCGCCCCCAGCCCCGCCCCGGCGCTGACCCCGCCCCGCCCCGCTGCCCCCCGCCTCCGGCCGCCGCGCCTGCGCGCTGGGGGCGATGGCGGCGGGCGCTCTCCGCGGTGTCCTCTGGCCCCGGGCGGCCGCCGGGCTCAGGGCGGCCCGGGCCGCCCTGGCGGCGCCTTCGGGGGCGCGGGCGGGTGAGCGAGCGGGGAGGCTGGAGCGAGGGGCCGGCGGCGGGGCCGCGGTGTCTGGGGCGGCGGGCCGGTGGTTGCGGGGTCGGGGCGGGAGGGCGGCGCGACCTCCCCGGCCTGGCTGCGGCTGCCGGCGAGGCCCGCGCCCACTCTGCAGCGTTGCTCTCCCGCAGCCTCGGAGATGTCCAAGGACATGATGCCTGGGCCGTACCCGCGGACTCCGGAGGAGCGGGCAGCCGCTGCGAAGAAGTACAACATGCGGGTGGAGGACTATCAGCCCTTCCCCGACGACGGCCTAGGGTGAGCTGGGTGGCGCCGTTGTTCCGCAACCGGGAGCGGGCCGGGACAGTTCCTTGTCTTTGTGGGTGGCTGCTGCAGGCTCGTAGTCCCTAGTGAATGCCTGGCTTTGCTGTTCTGTGAGCTTAGAGCTTTGAAGACACTTTCGTGTTTTAAAATAGGAGTGAATTGAATGAGTTAGAGGGCTGTGTAAATAAAATGCGAGAGACTTCATATCCTGTTGTCCTGCAAGGCTACGACTTGCATATGAATGTTGAGAATAAAGGTTTCAGGAGATATTTAAATGTTCTTCAATATGTGCCAAGATGACTAGCGTTCCATATTTTAGTTAAGCTTGCATTTTCTTTCATCTGGTGGAGCCCAATAAGGCCAGTTTGGGGAATGCGATTTGTTATGGTGACTGGTATCAAGGTAATTATTGTTGTGCTAGTTGTTTTAATGCATTTCAAAAAAAGTATATGCATACAAGCTATAAAAACAAGACAGTATTTGATTTTATTTCCTTAGGCCTGTCATAGACTGTCTCCTACAAATTATATCTAAATAAGTACCAAACATAAGTTCTTTATGTTTGGTCTTTTGTTTGTTTCTCATAGGTATGGTGACTATCCCATGCTCCCTGATAAGTCTCATTACGAGAGAGATCCTTGGTACCAGTGGGACCAGCCAGACATGAGGCACAACTGGGGAGAGCCGGTAGGAACTCCAGTCCCACTTCTCAAGTTGCTCACCAGTGCTTCTGTTACTAAATTCTAATATGTGCCTCTTGTTACTGCTTTCTGTTGAATCCTTTGTGTAATTTCATCATCCGTGCAGGTGTGTGTTGCCTGTGCAAGCAGGGACAGTCAGTTTAAGACAAAATTAGGCTATGGCCATCTGGGTAAATACTGTGAAAGTGCTGAGGACAGTTAACTTATTACATATGAGAAGGGAGACTTTACAAACCTAACTTTCCCTGCAGGAGTAATTTTATTTGCCTGATCGGACTCAGTACAAGATCCTGGTTCAGAATTGTTTAGCAAAGAATCCACTGTTCGAATAAAATCCTTTTAGTGCAATTGAAGTAGCTACTGTTGCTTTATTACTCCAGGGCTTTTTTGAGGTAGACTGCAAACAAGGATGCTCTCTCTAAAGGAAATTTGCAACATGTCCTTAAGATAAATGTAAATAGGTCATCTGTGTTAACTTTGAAAATATAAGCTCCTCAAATTCTTTTCAGGAGTAGCTTTTCTCTCAGTGAATTACTGTAATATGCAGTTGTTGAGCTTGGTAATTGACCTATGACCTCTTTACTAAAAGCAAGAGTTCATCTAGGTATGTGTGCTTAATGTATTGTAGTAAAACCTTGTCAGAGCATTTCAACGTGTGTATCACAGCAAAGTGCATGTTTTAATGGCTGTAAAAGCACATGAAAAAAACCCACACTGATTCTGTGTTGTAGTGGTTGCTGCAGGAAGGCTTGTGTACAAGCCCTTGCACATGGTGTTGGCAATTGGGAACGAAGAGGGTGTATTCCAGGTGTCAGCAAATGCCTCTGTTTAGGCATCTTTGATTTCTGCTCATTCTGGCTCTAGGTTTGATAGCTGTGGGGCTCTAGGGGAGCTAGAGCTGTGAATCTTGAGCAGCTCTTGAGCTACATTTATTAATGTGAAAGGAGACTATAGGCTGAACATGCTTGAGACTTTCCTATTTATACTTCAGGGCATTAGCTAGCTCTTGTTGTGGAGTAACAGCAGGTCCTCTCCCTGTTTTGAGGGACCAGCTTCCAAGTGTCAGGTAGTTGCTTCTTTGTTTGAAATAGCACTACTTCCGTTTGGGTATGTGACTGAGCTTCCATTAATGAGGGTTCCACTTTATACCATGCCTTTCCAATAGTCCTGGGGAACAAAGCCGAGGTGGAATGATTATGCATAGAAATAAAAACTGCTGCTATCCTATATTTAAGCATGTTTTCTGGGATAAGCATAGGATGAAATGTAGAGTCTTTAGAGTTTTACTGTATGCAACAATTTGTTGTGACTGTAGGTAAACCATGTACTTCCTCTGTGGCTTTATCTCTGTATTTGAGTGGAGATGAAACAGCTTCTGGCATTTTTGTGACTGCTGTAATGTACCGCTTCCCTTGAGTAAAGCAGTTTGACCACTGTTGGTAAATGTGCAATTGTTTTCCTTTGCTCTTTAGATGCACTGGGACTTTGACATGTACATTCGGAACCGGGTTGATACATCCCCCACTGTCGTTCCCTGGCACATCATGAGCAAACACTTCTTTATCTTTTTGAGCACAATGCTGATCATGTTTGGTCTTGGAGCGATCTACCCATCCTACATGCCTGTGGTGAGTGAAACCTAAGGGTAAAGGGCGGAAAGGTAGCTGTATTTCTTGTCATTGCCAGTGCCCATAAGAGTGGTTTTGCTGAAGATGAGTGATGGGTGTGGATGCAAAACTGCTGCGCAGTGGATGGGCCAGTGGATGTCCTGTGGCCTCATCTGGCCTGAGTTGTTCTCTTGACTGGCCTGGCTCTGCTCACAGATGCTGCTTCATAGCAGCAGTCCCTGTTCACAGGGAACTAATTTGAACTATACTTCTTACAGTGTCCCATCTTTGGTCTAGGTACTCTCTCCTCTGTGTGTGCATCACAAGTGAGATGCTTCTCTTGCCCTGTGTTTTTAATTATATCTCATGAGCTGTATCATTTGGGGAATGTACTCTTGAAAAATATGTCTGAATACACAAGCAGATTTTGCAATATATTATCCTCATGCTGTGAGATAAATTGTTGATTAAGATTGAAAGCAAGACCACCTTGATGTTTCTGTTAAAGACAATCATTTATGCAAGTGTCTTGGTTTTGAAAAGACAGGTGTCTGCTAAGGAGAGGCAGGCCTCTCTAGGAAATGAGGAATTTGAATCCTTCCCTCCGTGTTATTATAATTTGGAAAATCAAAAATAAAACTTTTCAGTCAGAGCTATGGGTAAAAGGAATAACAGTCCTTTACTAGTAAATATAACAGGACAGACAAAAAAAACAACAGTAATTATAACAATAGTAGAACAGAACCAAAAACCCCGAGGGCACACGGTGGAAGCTCCGGCGCTGATGGCTGGAAGCCGGGCGCGGTGGATTGTACTCCGCAGGCAGGGGGTGTCCTCGGCAGGCAGAGGTGGCAGTGCCGGAGAAGCCGCGGCGGCGGGACCCGGTCTCACCCAAAATCCAGCAGGATAGCGAAGAAACTCCGAATTCCTGGATACTCCAAGAGATGATAGAATTCCCAGGACCAGACTCCTTCGTTAACTGTGGATTCCAACAACCGTGGCCCGCTCCGTGCTCCCCCCCCGGAAGAAGAAGAGAAAAAACCGCGAGATCCCCCCACCCTCCGCTCTCTCCGGGAGCTTTTTTCCCTCCCCCAAAACTAAGTTATCAGTTCTTTTGTCCAGGTTAAGCACTCAGCACTTAGTCTCCTAGCAACTTGGGAGGGGGGAAAAAATTCCACAGAGACTTAAACCCCAACATTATCCACCCCGAATTTTTTCCACACCAACATATTATATTGAATTTAAATCTTTAAATAATATACATATATATACATGTGAATATAAATACAGACACAGTCACAGTGTTCACCGAAAAACAAGGTCCCCTTGAGGTATGCAGCGGGTCTCTCCATCCCTTTGCATCACCCACCATGTGCAGCCAGGTCCCTGAGCAAAAACAACCCCAGGAGCGGGATTGTCTTTGGTGGAGGCAGAATTAATCCAAACAGTTTTTCCCAGCATTCCTCTCATATGTACTACAGGAACTTTATCTCCATCTCTTGTTCCCAGGGGCTCAGATTGGGCGGGGCCTGCTCGGTTGGTGGAACCTCGAGTGTTCACTAACCAGGTGGCCTTTGCTAAGTTATTCTCCCAGTTCTTAAAAGTCCCCCCACCCAGTGCCTTCAAAGTGGTTTTAAGCAGGCCATTGCATCGTTCAACCTTCCCGGCTGCTGGCGCATGATAGGGGATATGGTACACCCACTCAATGCCATGTTCTCCAGCCCAGGTGTTTATAAGGCTGTTCTTGAAATGAGTCCCGTTGTCAGACTCAATCCTCTCAGGGGTACCATGTCTCCACAGGATTTGCTTTTCAAGGCCCAGGATGGTGTTCCGGGCAGTAGCGTGGAGCACAGGGTAGGTCTCCAGCCATCCAGTGGTGGCTTCCACCATGGTCAGCACATAGCGCTTGCCTTGGCGGGTTTGGGGAAGGGTGATGTAGTCAATCTGCCAGGCTTCCCCGTACTTATACTTGGACCATCGCCCGCCATACCACAGGGGCTTCACCCGCTTGGCCTGCATGATGGCAGCACACGTCTCACAGTCATGGATAACCTGAGAAATACTGTCCATGGTTAGATCCACCCCTCGGTCTTGTGCCCACTTATAGGTGGCATCTCTACCCTGGTGACCTGAGGCATCATGGGCCCATCGAGCTAGGAACAACTCTCCCTTGTGTTGCCAGTCTAAGTCTATCTTTGACACCTCTATCTTGGCAGCTTGATCTACCTGCTTGTTGTTTCGGTGCTCCTCATTAGCCCGACTCTTGGGGACATGGGCATCTACATGACGGACTTTGACAGGTAGCTTCTCTACCCGAGTGGCAATGTCCTTCCACTCATCTGCAGCCCAGATTGGTTTTCCCCTACGCTGCCAATTGGCCTTTTTCCACCTGTCCAGCCAACCCCACAGAGCATTGGCCACCATCCACGAATCAGTGTAGAGGTAGAGCTTTGGCCACTTCTCTCTTTCAGCAATATCCAGGGCCAGTTGAACAGCTTTGAGTTCAGCAAGTTGGCTTGACCCACCTTCTCCTTCAGTGGCTTGTGCAACCTGTCGTGTGGGGCTCCATACAGCTGCTTTCCACTTCCGGTTCATCCCTATGACGCGGCAGGAACCGTCAGTGAAAAGAGCATAGCGTGTTTCTTCTGCTGGCAGTTGGTTGTATGGTGGAGCTTCTTCAGCACGTGTCACTTGTTCCTGCTCCTCTTCATCCATGAGACCAAAGCTTTCACCTTCCGGCCAGTTTGTAATTATCTCCAAAATCCCAGGGCGATTTGGGTTTCCAATGCGGGCGCGCTGAGTGATGAGGGCAATCCATTTGCTCCATGTGGCATCGGTGGCATGATGGGTGGAGGGAACCTTTCCTTTAAACATCCACCCCAGCACCGGTAGTCGGGGTGCCAGGAGGAGTTGTGCTTCTGTGCCAATCACCTCTGAGGCAGCTTGAACTCCTTCATAGGCGGCCAAGATTTCCTTCTCTGTGGGAGTGTAGTTGGCTTCGGACCCTCTGTAGCTTCGGCTCCAGAATCCCAGTGGTCGGCCTCGAGTCTCCCCAGGCACCTTCTGCCACAGGCTCCAGGACAGGCCATTGTTCCCGGCTGCTGAGTAGAGCACGTTCTTCACATCTGGTCCCGTCCTCACTGGGCCAAGGGCTACTGCATGAGCGATCTCCTGCTTGATCTGGGCAAAGGCTTGTTGCTGTTCAGGGCCCCAGTGGAAATCGTTCTTCTTGCGGGTGACCAGGTAGAGAGGGCTCACAATCTGGCTGTACTCAGGAATGTGCATCCTCCAGAAACCTATGGCGCCTAGGAAAGCTTGTGTCTCCTTTTTGCTGGTTGGTGGGGACATTGCAGTGATCTTATTGATGACCTCAGTGGGAATCTGCCGCCGTCCATCTTGCCACTTTACTCCCAGGAACTGGATCTCTCGGGCAGGTCCTTTGACCTTGCTCTGCTTGATGGCAAAACCAGCTTTCAGGAGAATGTGGATGATCTTCTCTCCTTTCTCAAACACTTCCATTGCCGTGTTCCCCCACACAATGATGTCATCGATATACTGTAGGTGCTCCGGAGCCTCACCCTTTTCCAGTGCAGCCTGGATCAGTCCATGGCAGATGGTGGGGCTGTGTTTCCACCCCTGGGGCAGTCGGTTCCAGGTGTACTGCACGCCCCTCCAGGTGAAAGCAAACTGAGGCCTGCATTCTGCAGCCAGAGGAATGGAGAAAAAGGCATTAGCAATGTCAATTGTGGCGTACCATTTTGCTGCCTTGGACTCCAGCTCGTACTGGAGTTCCAGCATGTCCGGCACAGCAGCGCTCAATGGTGGAGTCACTTCGTTCAAGGCACGGTAGTCCACAGTCAATCTCCATTCTCCCTCAGGCTTGCGCACAGGCCAGATGGGGCTGTTGAAGGGTGAGTGGGTTTTGCTGACCACCCCTTGGCTCTCCAGCTCACGGATCATCTTGTGGGTGGGAATCACGGCATCTCTATTTGTCCGATACTGTCGGCGGTGCACCGTCGAGGTGGCAACTGGAACTCGTTGCTCTTCTACCTTTAGAAGTCCTACTGCAGATGGGTTCTCCGACAGTCCAGGCAAGCTATTCAATTTCTTAATGCCCTCTGCCTCCACAGCTGCTATTCCAAAAGCCCACCTGAATCCCTTAGAGTCTTTGTAATAACCATTCCGGAGGAAGTCTATGCCCAAAATACACGGGGCCCCTGAGCCAGTCACAATTGGATGTTTCTGCCACTCCTTCCCGGTCAGGCTCACCTCGGCTTCCAACAGAGTCAGTTCCTGTGATCCCCCCGTCACCCCAGCAATGGAAATAGGTTCTGTCCCCACATATTCCGATGGTATCAGGGTACACTGAGAACCAGTATCAACTAAAGCTTCATATTTCTGTGGCTCTGATGTGCCAGGCCATCGGATCCACACCGTCCAATAGACCCGGTTTTCCCGTGCCTCTCCCTGGCTAGAGGCAGGGCCCCTCTAGCACCGGTCATTATTCCCCTCCTGGGCATACATGGTAGAGGTTCCTTCACGGGGATCTGACATATCATCCTCACTTCTATAATACCTGGCAGCCTGGTCATGCGATGTTGAGGCTACCTTCATCTTAGTGGAACCCCCTCGGTTAGTGTTTCTCTCCTTGAGCTCACGCACCCGTGCTGCCAGGGCAGAAGTGGGTTTTCCATCCCACCTTCCCATGTCTTCCCCATGGTCACGCAGAAAGTACCACAGGTCAGCTCGTGGGGTGTACCCTCTCTCTCTAGCTGGGGGCTGTTGAGCTCTGACTCTGGGGCCTGTAACTCGCACCGGTGCCACATGGGAACTGTTCCTCCTCATCTCCTCCCTCATCTCCATCATCTCCTCTCTGAGTTCCTTAGCCACAGCAGAGACCTGAGCCTGCATTGGGCTACAGATGATACTCTCATAATTTCTAAGCTTGTTGGCTACAGAACCCACTGTCTCTCGGTTGGTATCAGGATGAATTGTTGCAATGTATGTGGCGTATTGAGATGGTCCTAGAGTTGCCAGATTCCACAGCATTTGCCCTGTGCACTTGACTTTGTCGGGGTCATTATCATGCTGTCCACCCCTCCCAAAGAGTACCTCCAATACCGCCACTTCTCTCAACTGTTGGATCCCTTCCTCAAGGGTCTTCCAGCGCATTCTATGATGGTGCTCCTGCATTCTGTCTCTGTGGACAAACCTCTCCCGTACACTCATTAAAAGCCGCTCCCAAAGGGAAAGGGGCCCTGGCTCCCTTACGAATACCTGATTCACACCTGAGTCCTGGGTCAAGGGTCCCAAATTCCTTGCCTCACTACTATCTAGTTGCACGCCTGTACCTATAAGGTCCCAGACCCGAAGTAACCAGGCTGTATAAGCCTCACGTCCCCGCCGTGCAAGATCTTTTTGCAGATTACGGAGACTTTCATATGTCAGGGACTCAGTGATGATCTCAACCTCTGACTCCTCCCCGGGTTGTGAGGGCCCTCCTTTCTTATCCTTGTTGCCTGGGTGCTCTGATTTCATTTTATACTTCTTTGTTTCCACAGGGGCCACTGCTGCTGGCTGTGGCTGCCCCTGTGGTTCAGCTGGAACCTGGACAGTTGTAACGTCTGTGGGTTCTGCTGCTGCACCATCAGACTCTCCTTTGTCGGGGCAGGGGGAGGGTTTCCCAGCAGCTGGGGCTAATGAGGCTACTACAGGGGAAAGGTACTCCCTCAGCATCTGACCCATCTCACGGATCTCCTTCACCAAATCTGGGTGGTTTATTCCTGAGGCAGGCTGTGGGACAGTGTCAGGCTGTGGGACGGGCTCAGGCTGTGGGGCAGGGTCAGGCTGTGGGGCAGGGTCAGGCTGTGGGACGGGCTCAGGCTGTGGGGCAGGGCCAGGCTGTGGGACGGGCTCAGGCTGTGGGGCAGCATCCTTATTCTCTAGGGTAGGTATCAGGGTGGTTATCCAGGTCAGTCTCCCCTTATCTCTAAATGCTAAACAGAACAGGCATACCAGCAACACCAGCCACTGTATGATGTCATTAACATTCAGAGATTTGAACCCTTCAAAGACTGGTGGGGTAGGCCCAAAGAGCTGGGTGAAGGGTTGTGAAAAAATTTCCCCCGGTGTCATTTCTTCACAGTAGGTACCGTTGTTAAAGTAACTCCAGAAACACACAGTTAGTGTATGATAGCCCTGAATCCATGTCCCTGCCTTCCAGAGGAAATTAAAAATCCACGATTTCCTCACTTCGTTAACCCATATAGCAAGATTGATGACAGCCACAGTAACCTTAGTTACAGGGCCCATGTTTAGAAAAGGGCCTGCAAATGGGAGAAATACGGCCACACCCACATGCCACCCAAACCAGGTTAAGCCAGACCACATGATATCTAGTGCACAGCAATGTAGGCACTTAAGAACTGTTATTCCTTTTTCTCTCAATGCCCCACGATCTGGGCGCCAAATTCTGTCTTGGTTTTGAAAAGACAGGTGTCTGCTAAGGAGAGGCAGGCCTCTCTAGGAAATGAGGAATTTGAATCCTTCCCTCCGTGTTATTATAATTTGGAAAATCAAAAATAAAACTTTTCAGTCAGAGCTATGGGTAAAAGGAATAACAGTCCTTTACTAGTAAATATAACAGGACAGACAAAAAAAACAACAGTAATTATAACAATAGTAGAACAGAACCAAAAACCCCGAGGGCACACGGTGGAAGCTCCGGCGCTGATGGCTGGAAGCCGGGCGCGGTGGATTGTACTCCGCAGGCAGGGGGTGTCCTCGGCAGGCAGAGGTGGCAGTGCCGGAGAAGCCGCGGCGGCGGGACCCGGTCTCACCCAAAATCCAGCAGGATAGCGAAGAAACTCCGAATTCCTGGATACTCCAAGAGATGATAGAATTCCCAGGACCAGACTCCTTCGTTAACTGTGGATTCCAACAACCGTGGCCCGCTCCGTGCTCCCCCCCCGGAAGAAGAAGAGAAAAAACCGCGAGATCCCCCCACCCTCCGCTCTCTCCGGGAGCTTTTTTCCCTCCCCCAAAACTAAGTTATCAGTTCTTTTGTCCAGGTTAAGCACTCAGCACTTAGTCTCCTAGCAACTTGGGAGGGGGGAAAAAATTCCACAGAGACTTAAACCCCAACAGCAAGGAAGCCCTATTTCTGAATTTACTTTCCTCATACTCTAATATTCTAGCTGAAGCACTTAAGAAATAAAAATTTAGGTCATAAATTACAAGCCTTCATTTGGGTGGGGGTGGAATGGGATGAGACATTTTCCTCTTACCCCTTAATTTGCTTGGTGAATGTGGTGAATTTTCCACTCTCTCTTCTTGTAGGGACCGAAGCAATATCCCTTCAATGACCTGTATCTGGAGAAAGGAGGAGACCCCAATAAAAAGCCACCAGCGGTGATACACTATGAAATTTGAATGTTGTTCAAGTGCTACATTTCCATCAGTTCTGCTGGGGAAGGAACCTTGTCTAGTGTTCACTGGCATATGTTAACACTTGTTCTTCAATGTTCAGCTGCTAACTGCAGTGAAATATATCAGTGAGACCTACTGTGCTAGTTGTCTTCTGTTGGTTTGAGAAGGCTGAATTATAGCTGATGAAATGGAGTGACCTTTGCTATTTTTCTAAATGGGATAGTATCTGTGGGGCAAAGTAATGAGTGCAGACCTAGGACTGCTGGTCATTTATGTGTCTTGTGCACAAACATTCCTCACCTGTGCCTGCTTATGTAGGAAACATCTGCCTGTAACCAAGGCATTTAATGCAGGTGCTCCTGGGCATTGAACTGAGTGTCACTGTATGCTGTAAAATGACAGGCAGAAACAGACTGGCAGGTGCCAGTCCTTGGGAGTCTTGTACTGCGTATGCCCTTACTGGGAGTTAACTTAGATCTCTTCCAGGTCTAGATGCCCTCTGCAGTGAAGTTTGCACGAGTAGGCAGCACTCGTGAGGCACAGAGCCTTGCAGTGTGTAGCTTGAAGCTGACAGCAGAGCTGTGTGGACAGCAGGGGTATGAAAAGGCTGATGAGCAAGTTCAGCTCTGGCCAGATCTGCTTTGATCCAAGTGCACAGGTGCCCATAATTTTACCTTTATGGCCTGAGTTCATCCACCTGGCCTGGAGTTACATCTGACCCATGAAATCTGCCTATTTTGCTGCAAACCACTGGTCTTGGACTTCCTATAGCTTCAGCAACAGTTTGCTTGGGAAAGGTATATATACAGTTAAATAAAGCTCCTAAATTTATCCAGATCCACTCTAACATAAAGGTTTTTTCCTTTTGTTGCTGGAGGAGGCAGTGCCTTTACTGATTTACAGGGAATCATCTCTCAACTCTGCCATGCTATGCCTTAACCCCACAGCTAGTTACAGGAGCAGGTGATCACAGAAGGCTGAAGGCTTGGGCCACTCTAGGTGCTTCCTATAAACTGGATGCTGTGCTCTGCTCTCAGCACCCTGTCACAGCTTGTAGTTCTGTGTTTTAAGAGAAGCAGGTATATAAAGGCTAATTCATGATTTCTCCATCTGTACAGGTTTTAATCCCCAAGGTTTAAAGGGATTGTAATCTAAAATTCTAAAGAGACTGCTAACTTGGTTATTGTATAGGGTTTTTTTATGAAGATATATATTAAAGGGAAATATGGGATTGAGTGCTAGGACAGTTTTATTTACACCTAAATATTTGTAAATCCTTTGGAGGTGCTGAACAATCAACATTCCTCATATCTTTTGTAAGCTGTCACCATCTCTTCTTGTTACAGAAATGGTTGCTTTTAAATTATAGTGAATGATGTTTTATCCCAGAAAGGGTTTTAAGTGAGGAGGTTTTTTTTGAGCTTTGGGGACCTTAAGACTGAATTCTGTTTTGCAGGATAAAACACTCCTTGGGGATACTTGAGTCGAGAATTACCATTCCACAGCACTTACATGAGAGCACTATATACAATGTTATGAGAGTTGTAAGAGTCTTAAGTAAAGTGAAGGTGGTCAGAGCAGCAATGGGAGCCCTGCCTGGGTGTGTGTGGTAGAGTAGCACTTGCACTGAGGCAGGGCTAGGCCCATCCAGCACACTGTGCAGCGTTCCAGTGCTGCTGCCTGATTTGGGGACTCCCAATCCCAATTAGTTCTAAACGGTAGCTTAATTATGGTATGATATGGGCAGATATGGCTCAGAAATCCTAGAAAATGTAATGTAATGTAAATTTTTTTTCTTAAAGCAGGAGAGATGTAAGGGAAGAAGGCCTGGGTCCTTCTGCATATTCTTTCCTGGCAATACTTATAGAAAAATGCATTCCTTCCCCTTCTGCACGCCCCCAGGATGCATTAAATTTTTACCTAAGTTAAAGTTCTGATGGGGGAGGGGTCATGGCAGCCGCAGCAGAGCCAGGCTCCGGCAGTGGTGTCCTTGGCCTCCGGTGTGAACCGTGCGGGGCGGCCGGCCGGAGCCGATGCAGGTACGCTGAGGAGGGTGCAGCCGCCCGGGAGCGCCGGGCCCGGCGGGGGCCGCAGGGCGGCGGGGCGGGGCCGGTCCCGCGCAGGCGCGGCGGGGCGGGGCCGGCGGCGCTCGGGGCTCCCCGCGGCCACCGTCGGAGCGCCGGGCTGCGGGAGCGAGCGGCGCGGGAGGCACGGCAGCCAGCCGGTAAGGGCCGCCCGCCCCCCGACCCGGCCCGGCCCCGCCCCGCGCCCCTCGGCCGCCGAGCCGGGGCGGGGGCCCGGCCTGCCGCGCCCCAGCCCTGCGCCCCAGCCCGGGGCTGCTGTGCTGACCTGCCCGTCTCGCTTTCGGGACTCCGCTCCGGGTTCCCGTGGCCCCGTCCTTGCCCCGGGAACCTCGGCTCCCCTCTCCCGTGTCTCCTCCGCCGGCCGGCTGGCGGCGGGCCGGGAGCGGCCGGGGGATCTCAGCTGTGTGACCTGGGCCGCGGAGAGGCCTCTGGCGTAGCCCAGAGCCTGTGTCTGACACCCGGTGTCCGAGGTCAATGCTTTCCTGCTAGACCCTTGCTCTTTTTCGCCATCCCACGGGATAATGCTGTTGTGTAGACAAGCACACTTGAGACGTGTGTGCGCTGCCATCTGAGGAGCGCTGTGCAATGGGCAACAGCTTCTGAAACTGCGCAGAGCACAAGAAGTTTCTTTATATACCATTGGAGCTGTCATGGAGGAATGTGCTGAGCCCTGCCCTGCAACAACCCCACCTTGCACACACCAGTGATTAGCTGAGATTAGCTGGGTGTCTCTGCCTTCCGTAATCGGGGTTTATAATAAGCACATACGAGAACAGCCTGGCCATGGGGAAAACTGCGGAAGGAGAGTGTCAGACAAGTGCAAATGGAAGGGGCAGTACAGAGATTTCAAATCAACACTGGGATGTGGAAACTGTAGGGACTGTTTGTGTCTCAGCCATTGTATTGTGGCTGGGGGATGTTTTTCAGGTCCTAGGGTGTCTGTTTGTCGCCTGGGTGACCTTGGACAAATCTTTTTTGTTCTGCCCAAATTTCACTTTTAGTTAGCTGTGGAGAGGTCAGCCTGTCATGTCCTTTGTGTGCAATGCTGGAAGTCCAGTATCAGTAGGAGCTGTTCAGAGAGGAATGGTTGGATGTCCAGTGGCAGGAGGAGGACTGGGAAAGTCAGTGGGAGGGGATTTCTGATTGACAGTATTTGGGTGGTGCAAGACAGAGAAGGCCTCACTAGAGTGCTATCAGGGATAATTATGACAGCTTTGAGGGTCAGTTGGCTCTTACAACAACCGTGGTCTTATTATAATGTACAATAGAGCTGTAAGTATTTCAGGTTAGCAAAGGTGAGGATTTTTTGCCTCCAACAGCATTGTTTGCATGGGAATTTTCACTGTTTAGTTGCATGTTCTTCATTTCTCAGTGGTGAGGTGTGCTCTGACCTGTCAGGTTTTGCTTTGCAGGCATTGTTACCCTTAAAGGTCTATGCAGGAAGCCATGTCTGGGGAAAGTTGTGGTGAACTGCTGTTTCTGTCCACTCCCTTTGGTGCTGAGTTTCATTAATATATTAGATCTGTAATTGGATAGATGTCTGTAGAAGAAGGGTGAGGAATTGACATGATTAATTAATTAAAGTCCTGAGAAAAGCCTGAGCTTTTTCTTGGAAGTCTTAGATGCTATTTTGAGAGATGACAGCAGGTGGCAACCTCTCCCTAAAAATGCTAATGTGCAAAAGTTTAATACTTGCAGATTTTTTTCAGGCAGCCAGAAGAGTTTGCTAAAGAAGGGCTTTTTCCTTCTTTAAGGATTATTAGTCCTCTTCTGTATACAGATATACATACTATATTGAAGGATCACTTCTCTAAAAGTAAGGCTCAAATCAGGCATTCTTTTCCTTTTCAAACTCAGAGCTCACTGACTTCAGGAGGAAGTGCTGCTGTATCTGCAGCTCTTCAGCTGCAGTGGAGCTGGACTGCTCAGATGTTTTTAAGAGATAGTTGATATTGTGATCTTTTAGCTTTTTATGCATCCTCTGTGGGCCTTCTCAAGTCTGTTGGAACCACTGCTGGTTTGCCTTTAGGGCCAGGGACATGGTGAACCTGTTCAATACCTATGATCGAGCACTTCTACAGCTGTTTTGTTGACATTGAGCCACTCTAAATGGAGTGTTGTTTGCTTTCTCCATTTGGGTGGGTTACCATGACCAAGACACTTTACCTTCACATTCTGTCCTGACTTCAGTTTGTGAAAAGAGAACAGTAATGATGCAGTAATTGACTTTCTTATGTAAAACACTCTATTGACAAGAACAGCCAAACAATTGATCAATTCTGTTCAGCACAATTTTTGCAGGTTATCTTTATTTGCGCATTAAATGTAAATTATTTCAGCCATGCAGTCAGTCCAGCACTGAGGTAAGGAGGAGGAGCTTGTACCATTTACTCAACTCAGTTTGTGGTAGTTGTACTTTTCACTGATTCCTTACCAGTTAATTTCCTGTAGGGAAGAGGTCTGTTGGCCATTGTCTATTGATGTTCACACGGAAGTTGCCCTATCAAAAGCCAAGAGGCAGTGAGGCCTGAGTGTATAGCCAGCTCCTACAACTGATAGATTGTAACTGGAGGAGGAAGAGGCAAGAAAGGGAGTTGTAAGGAGCACAGCGGCTGTCCTGCCCCCCACAGTGGTGGAGTCAGCTCGGGCCTTGTGCAATGGACTGTTGCTAGAAGATTCAGCTCACTTCTGGGGATATTTTCACTCCTCTCTGCCACTGAAGGGAGGAGACCTGGACAGAGTTTCTGTAGTAGTATGGGAGGCATGAATAGATGCTGGAACATCTTGAGAGATGCACTGCAGAGAGAGTGTAGTGGACCCCTAACAAGTACCCCACAAAGTGTATACTGAAGATTGGAAAGTAAGCTTTAGAGATTTGTTATGGTAATGAGGAGATGACCTTTACACCTCTATTTGTAGGAGGCATGAGGAAATAGTTGCCTTTTTTTTTTCTAATTATACAAGGGTTCTGTTCAGATTCTGTTGGGCCTTAACTAAGTTGGAATAAGCTTAATGTGAGAATAGCAGCTGGCAGTTTGAGCTTTGGGAGATACTACTGTGGACTAATGCTAAAAAACATCAAGTAGTTTCTCATCAATCAGCATATTCTAATAGTGCATGGGAGAGAGAGAGAGAGAGAGAGGATATCCTTAACTTCTGACTCATAAGGCAGAAGAAACCCTAAAAAAAAAATGTAGAATTATTAGCTGGGAGGTCCAAGCCCAAGAAGGAATGCTGACCAGACTTCCCCCTTCTGTGGACTCTGAGAGGCCAGTTTCTTATAAGGCCTTTCTGGGCATGGGCCATGTGATACAGGTTGTGGTTTACACCAAGGGTGTCAAGTAACCAGGATAGGTTAATCACTGCAAACTGACAAGATGCAGAGGGCTTTGCTGTGCTGCCTGCTGACAGTTTTACTTTATTCAGCATGATGTCATCTGAGGGTACAGTTCTGTTTAGCTAGAGTTAAAAGACTGCAGTGCAGCCAAGCTCAAAAAGTTTAGGCACTGCTGATGAGAGTGACCCCACTAGCCTGTGAATGTCCACACATCATTTATGATGCTTAGAAGGCTTGTTTGTGGTCAGGACTGGAGTGCTGGGCTCTTTCTCCTTAGTAAGAATGGTATCCTACCCAGAACAATAATTATTTGTATTGTATTCAGTTGTCTTTATATTCCGTTTTGCAGCCTCCCAGCTGCCTGCTGTTGTTTGATTATCAATTAACCTGCTACATTGTTGCCCAACTAACCTCTCTCTCTCTCTCTCTCTCTCTCTCTGGAGACATGGGGAAATTTTGTTCCCGTTTTACAGGTGTCACTCTATCTATCCTGAGTAAATAAAAAGAGTTACTGTCAGTGCTGAGATTGAAACCCAATAGTTACTTGTGGATTACTTCTTCTCACCTTCTAGCTTTTGTTGGTTTGAAGAGAAAATCAAATTATTTTTTTTCCTTTCGCATTTCAGAGGAGCAAGAACAAAGTACATTAACTGAATTGGCACACAATAGCGTTGCACTTTGTTTTCTGTTGCCACGTCATTTTTCTGCTTGGAATTTAGCCGGCCCTGAGATTCCTTCTGCTCCCTTTTTGCTTATGTATATACTGACATTAGCTTGTTTGGAGAGAGCAACTAGTGCTAGATAAAAGAAACATTTGTTTAAATTAATTTCTGTAGCTGATTTAAACCAGCCCGCAGTGAAGACTTGAGTATGTTAATTTAGATCCCCTTCTTTTTTTCTGAAAGTCTCCTGTAATTGGAACATATAAAAAGAGAGCTATATATGAAAGAAAACCTGGGGTCAGACAGTGGAATTGTGGTGGTGGGGATTTAATAAATTCTTAAATATCCTGATTCATTCCAGTAAAACTATTTGCTGCCTCAGGAAGTAGCAATTAACTTGACTCTTTTGGGAGCAATGTGTTCTCATGTTTCTAATGTGAATATTTTCACATCAGCTGTATCTCTCTGTTCTAAATTCTGTGTGAAATTTCTTTCAGAGTCTAGAAAATGAAGCTAAAAGAAATCGAGCGAACGGCTGTGCAGGCATGGAGTCCGGCAAACAACCACCCTATTTACCTAGCAACAGGTAAAGTTCTTCACAATTTGTGAATATTAGTTCTGTGACTCAGAGCAATTTTTTCTGAATCACAGAAAAAAATTATGTAGAGTTTTATGGGTTTTAGCTTTCAACAGTTTCCACCTTGATAGTGTCTGGAAAATTTACAAGCAATATACCAAAAACATTACAGCTTTTATGTTTTTTTAAAGTAACTGGTAGAGAATCACTTCTGTGCCCAACTTTGACATTTTAAACATGAGTGATTTTTCAAAGGTTGAATACACAAATTTTTGATTTCTATTTAAGACTGTATAGACTCCAACACTGCTTGCTATTCTGCATTACACATTTCCTATGTGTGTGTGTGGGGGGGAGTTAATTCAAGTAACGTTCATATAAGGTCACTTGTACTTGTCTGTCTTCCTTCATAATCATGTAGCTTAACAATCATATACTATAAACCTCTTCTCCCTGAAGTTGCCTGTTTCAGTTAACATTCCATTTTCAGTACTTTTGCAAAACCTTAAATTTTATTTTGTTGATTTTATTAATTAATCACTATTCTTATAGTGATTTTATTTCCTGAAGCAGAAGGTGAGCAGGTTCACTGAGTTGGCAGCAGGTAGTTTGTCTGTGTGGAGCTGACAGTTCCAGTGGTTTTGTTGGGTTTGCATGGTTTGTTGGTAAGGCTCTGGGAGCTGGGGTGGCTTCTGTAAGAAGCTCCGGCTGTGTCCCCTGGAGCCAGTGCCAGCCGGGGCCAAGCCCAGCGGTGCCAGTGGGAGTGCCTCTGGATAACACAGTTAATAAGAGGGAGAAAAAATGCCCTGTGTAGCTGAAGCACAAGAAAGGAATGAGAATACGTGAGTGAAACAATGCTGCAGTCACCAAGGTCCATGCAGGAGGTTGGGCTGGAGGTGCTTCAGGTGCCAGAGCAGAGATCACCCTGCAGCCCATGGTGAAGACCTTAGTACGGCTGTCCCCCCCACAACCCATGGAGGTCCATGGTGGAACAGATACACAGCTACAATCCACTGTGCTGGAGCAGGTGGATGCCAAAGGGTGCTCTGGCCCTGTGGAAAGCCCATGATGGAGCTCTTGGTAGGGCCTGTGGCCCCATGGAGAGAGAAGCCCATGCTGGAACAGGTTTGCAGGCAGGACTTGTGACCTTATGGGGGACTGAGGTTGAGGTAATCTGTTCTGAAAGACCACCCCATGAAGGGAACCTGCACTGGATCACTTTGTGAAGAACTACAGCCTTTGGGCAGGATTTGTATTGGGGAAGTTTGCAGAGAACAAGGCCAGAGTTTTGGTTGAACCAAAGGTCTTGGCTTCAGTTTGCTTAAAATCAGAAGCTGTGTAGTTTCATAATTTGTACTGCTTTTTAATAGTCCTTTGGGCACTTTCCATTCTGTAAGCATCCCTTTGGTAACTGGGGGACAGTTTGCCTGGCAGTGTCCCAATAGGCAATGTTAAATCAAGTTGTAGCTTTTATTCCATAAGAATAAGGAGAAAGAAGGAAGCTACCAATTTGTGACTGTTAGCTGTATGTGGTGTGTTGAGGCATGTTTAGTTGGTTACAGTTGAAGAATTTATGCTGTGGAGTAGATTTACAAGGTCTGATTAAGACATGTCATAATTGAGGAGCAGTATGCAGAAGTACTTGGGATCATAACTGTAGCTGGATTTCATGATGTCAGTGCATTTGTAATTTAGAGAAGAACTTAATATCAAAAGTCATAGTTGCTTGGTGGAGGCTGCATGAGTTGCACCTATCCCTGAAAGTTATCTGTGTAACAGTAACCTTGGTGACCAGAATTTCCTGAAGAATTTTTAATTTCTTCCGAAGTCTTTGACATAATTGTTGATTTGTTTTTTTGAGGTGTTAAGACATGTCCTCTTTTGAACTGTTACAACACCAAGGTTGTGTTGACTATGAAGAACAGCTTTTCAGTGCCTTACTTTTTTTGTATCTTGTGCTTTTGATAAAAATGCCCACTTGTGTTACCCTTGTACTTCTGCTAGGAACATCTGCCCAGCAACTGGATGCATCCTTCAGTACAAATGCAACCTTGGAAATATTTGAGGTTGACTTCAGGGATCCCTCCCTGGACATGAAGCAGAAAGGTGTACTTCCTGCCTCAAACAGGTACTAGAGGCTCATAGTGATAAATCAATCAATGAATCTGCCAAGGGTTTTCTGGTGCAAGAAAGGAGAGGAGGAAATAATGTTTACAGCATATAAAGTGATCTTTTGAATCAATAAATCTCTCTTCAAAATGGAACTTTTTTGTTGATACAGATCATATTGGGTATAAAAGTAGAGGAGTTGGGCTATTAGGGAAATGTGAAATTACTTGTATGGTAGTCAGTCAACTGAGACATTTTCTATAATGTGAATTTGTTGGGACTAACAATTTGCACTGAAGAGACTATAGAGAGAGCGAAACTTACTTTCCAGCTTTTTAAAACAAGATGAATTTTTAGGCTCATCAGTGTAGGTGACATCTGCACCCAAACACAGCTTGGGTTTCTAACTAGCAGATTTTAAAGGGTGTAAGCATATTTTTCAGATAACAACTCTAGAAATGAAGACACTTGGATCCTAACTAAATTTCAATAAAGTGTAAGCTAGAGGATTTCACCCACCAAATCCCATTTCAGGTCCTAAATGTTTTAAACAAACAACAAAACTGCCCAAAAAAATAGAGACAAGCTCTTCCTTTTTAAGTTTTCTTCAAAAGTCGTTAGAAGGAAGCTTTTTTTTTTTTTCCATGCAAGAGCCACAGTCCTCTTAAAAGGGAGATGATTATTTAAAGTGCAGACTGATGGATATGTTGGATAGGTTGAAACATGGATGTGAGTTTTCATAATGAAGAGGGTGTCTTGATTTCCACCAAACATCATGACCTATGCCAGCTTTATTTTCTTCTTTTTTTAGGTTTCATAAGCTGATCTGGGGGAACTTTGGAAATGGGTCTGCAGAGTCCTCTGGAGTGATCATTGGTGGAGGGGATAATGGGGTCCTGACAATGTACAGTGTGCACCACATCTTGATTTCAAAGGGCGACCCTGTCCTTGGGCAGACAGAGAAGCATTCAGGTCCCGTTCGAGCCCTTGACTTCAACCCTTTTCAGGTGTGTAACATTAAGATACCAAAGGAAAGTTAAACTCCATGTTAGAAAATACGTTCTTTTGTGTATAGATTCATGAAGTGAGGGGACAAACTTTAACTTAAGAGACACAATAGTTGTGACACAAGGCTGGCTTGAGACTCAGATTTGGGTTCTGTCCACTGAATTCCTCTGTGACCTTGTTCAAAACACAGCTCTATAAAAACGTCTTGTAATATTGTCATGTGTCAAACCACTGTCCTTTCAAAATTAGAACTTCTATTTTTTTTATTTGTTCAGTTGGTGTTTGATTCAGTGGGGCTCTGATCACATTTGAGAGGACTGCAACATAAATGAGGAGTGAAGAGAACATGTTCTTGTGGTAGCACAAAGGCAAATGGAAAACTATCTGCAGTCGGTTGTGAGAAACTTGCATCTTCTCAGAAGAAATGTCCTTGGTGCCAGGATGCAGAGTAAAGGCTCAGCTGGCCAGAGATGGTGGCTTCCAGGCCTGTGGCACAATTTCGTCATGATTAACAGCAGCCACCTGCACAAAACAGACAAATTTTAAATGTGTCTGTACTATGCCGCAGTGGATGGCATGGAGGCCAGAGATGTGCTTGGTTTATAATCCAGTTAGTATCTTTATGCACTCCAGTGGCTGTGAAATACAGCTCTCATCTCACTTTGAAAGATTTTGGGGTTTTTGCTTCCATTTATTTTTAAGAAATCTGTGAGCAGGAGTCTCAGCTGAGGTTTTCCTTTTTTTTTTCTACAGAGTAATCTCTTGGCTTCTGGAGCCAATGATTCTGAAATTTTCATCTGGGACTTGAATAATTTCAGTGTGCCTATGACTCCAGGGACTAAATCACAGGTAAATGAGTTTACTCTGGGCAATACTCCTGCAGTTTTGTATCTCAGTAGGCAAGACAAAAAGATGTGTGTGGAGACATCCTAGCCTCGTCAGTCTGTGAAAGGGGAATGACTTTGAAGTCTGTCAGGAGAGAGATGAATCAGAAGAGACTGGTTTCATTCTTGGGGGTGGAAGAAGTGTTGTAAAGGGAGGGGAGGTAGACTGGCAAGCTCTGGAAGGATGCACTTTGCATGGATGGGTAAGCTCTTTGTGGATTTGAATCAAGTAACTGACCAGTTTATCTTGTGATCCAGCTGGGGCATGTGTGATGGATTAAGAAGGTTTATTGGACCTTCTCTGAGGAATGAATTTATTTCAGGCTTCAGCTGAGGCTTTCATATCTCATGAAAGTCATATCCTTAGCCGAGCCAGTGAGCCATTAAATGCATCTTGGCTATTGCTCCCAGATAATGTTTCCTGAGTTTGAAGAGGAAGAAGTTTCTGATCTTCTGATGCTTATTATACTATTCAGGGCAATCAACTCCTAAAAGTAGAAAAATCTTAGTAAACTTCAGTAAAAACAGGCCAGGTTTTTCCTCCAGTAAGTCTCCTGTTTGTTTCCTTGCCTATCTCCTACATTGCAGTAGATACAATAACAGCAATTACCCATGAATACTTCATCATTTTCCATCTCACTGCACTCCTGAAATGTTGCACAAGGTCGTCTTTCCATTTAAGTTCATCTGAGAAGTTGGGGTAGAAACATATATACGTGCTCAACCACAGTTCTCTCTGCAGTGATTTATAGCACATATGGCCAATGTAGAATCCAGTACCTGCTCCTCAAATGCAAAGGTACTTTTCCCTGTGACCTTCCCCCATAGAATTTTACTGTCCACTGTATTCTGAGTAAAGGACTTCCCCTAGTCTTTCTGGTATTTCCAGTTAGTTGATCAGCAATTGAAGATGGGAATCTATGTATCATCAAATCCCCTAATCCCTCAGTTGAACTATTGACTGACTCCTGTGATTGGTGTTCCCTCAGCTTGGGAATAATGGATGTGTGGCCTTTCCTGTCTTGGCAGCCTCATGAGGACATCAGCGTGGTGTCCTGGAATCGGCAGGTGCAGCATATCCTGTCCTCCGCTCACCCCAGCGGCAAGGCTGTGGTTTGGGACCTCAGGAAGAACGAGCCCATCATCAAAGTCAGTGACCACAGCAACAGGGTGAGTGGAGAAAAGGCTGCATTTCTAACTAGCTTACAGCATGCCACGTGACTATAGAGCAGTGGCACGGACTCTTGGTACAAGTGGTTTTATTCTAGAAGCTGTTGGAACTAGAGACTTAGTTGGAGGTGTAGCATCAAAGCACCTCTTTTTATTCTTTCCTGAATGAAATGGGGAAACAAGACCCCTTACTGTTCTTAAAATTCATGCACTCTTGCATTCAGTTTCTGTGTTCACAACTCATTTATGAGAAGCCTCCCAGCTTTATTACTAAGTCAGCTTTAGACTTTGACTTCTATATGGTTAATGGTTTTGGTTTTTGTTTTTTTTTTTTTTTGCTGTGAAGAGAAGGTAGAAATACTTGCTGCCTGGAGCAAGACATTACTAGACTTGGTTTATGTCAAGCATTTTAGGCAAGCTCAATACAGAATGACATGGCTTTGTCGCATTTGTGCTATTGCTAGCTTGCCTTGCTGAATTTTCAGCCTGTGCTATTTTTGTCCCTAGATGCATTGCTCAGGAATGGCCTGGCATCCAGAAGTTGCAACCCAGCTAGTCCTTTCCTCTGAGGATGACCGTTTGCCAGTGATCCAAATATGGGACTTACGCTTTGCTACCTCTCCTCTTAGCCAGCTGGAAGGGCACACAAGGTGAGGACGTGCATGTTGTGTTGCATCTTTTCAAGGCAGACATCTGGGAGACGGGACTGTGGGGAACTATGATTTTCTCCTGGGCCTGCTTGTTCTCCCAGATGAATCTGGTTGAAGGTAGAGAGGAGAACTAGCATTTCTGTGCCAAGGTGCTGGGGCATGGTGCTTTCTTAGTGACTGCATGGCAGAGTAGACTGTATAGGAAATACGATTGATTTCTGTCTGATCTATTTTAGGGGAGTTCTCTCAGTTTCTTGGTGCCAGGCTGACCCTGAACTGCTGTTGAGTAGTGCCAAAGATAACCGGATCTTGTGCTGGAACCCAAGTATGGGGGAGGTATGTGACCACAGCTATCAGTACACAAGGTCTACTTTATATTGTGTGCTTTGTTGTGTGTGTGTCCTTCCCTGTATCCTTGTGGAGTGCCAGTGTAATTCCCTCAAGCATGTCTTATGCACCCTTTCTGTCTGGAGTGAATGAGTGTGGTTCATATCTAGGCTGAAATAGGTTTTTGTCGGTACATCTTTGTCCAGAGATCAGAGAGGGAAGAAAACTTTAATTAAAATACAGTTTCAACTATTTATGATTACTCTTGCTATGCTCACACTTTAGTGTTCTCTGTTTCCATGTGTTTCTTCTTTTTCCTTTTCCTCTCTTGGGAGGAAATTTGAAGGAGACCAAGTATTAGACAAAGAGCAATTGTTAGAGAGGGTCACTGAGAAGGAAACAATGTAGTAAAATGGTTTCACATGTATGTGCTTATCTAGTCATGTATCTCAGAATTACCATACTTGGTATATTTAGGTATCACCTGAATTAAAGTGGGGCTGTTTAAATTTTTTTTATGGACACCCATTCATTCAATGCTGAGTTCCTGGATAAAACTGAACTTTGGACAACGCAGTTGATCTTGATGATAGCGTGGGGAAGTGCTCTAACAATACTGAACAAAGTCCAAATGGGAGCCCCAGGCTAGATTTATTTCAGGGGACAGTATCACTCAACTGACCACTTTTGCCTTGGAGGCAAGGAAACAAATTAATCAGTTTTCCTAAATTGCATGAAATGCTGCTTTTGTAGTTTCATGGGATTTGATGCTCACTTTGCCTAGATCTCTTGTGGTCAGAATCAGACTCTGAAACATTCCTGATGTCTAATTTTTACAAAAATACTTTCACTGTCTTTTAGTGGAAAACTTAAAAAATTAGCATGGCTTACTTATCTTTATGCATGCTGCTGTAGATTTGCAAAGTCCAAATTCAAATTATACTTTCATGTATAAACTGTTAGGGGGCTCTTTTTGACTTGGTACCAATGAACAGCAAATTTGCAGGTGAAAAAGTTGGGAAGCTTTGCAGTATTAAGGATTAATACAGTTATACAGAATGGCTAATGACATAAGTCTGAGGGAAGTATTGGTTTCTTGGGGTTTGGGGGATGTTTGGGGTTTGGGATTTGTTTGTTAGTTTTTCTATTTGGCAATCTAGATTTTAATATAAGAAAATGATACTAATTTGCTTCTACCTGGAACAGAAAACATACATCATGTTCCCACAATTAACAAAGTTATGATTTTCCATGCTTTGTTCCTGTAAACCATAAAGGAAATATATTTGTTTTATGAGTGGGAGGTTTAAAGTCAAGGCTGTGTTAGTGAGTTGCCCAACATCAGGCAGGAAGTCTGTGACTGGGCTATGAATTGAACTTTGGCTTTTCGAGTGCTGAACTATAAACTTGTTGGCTGCATGTCCTTCATAGTTCATATGCAGCTATTATAGTCCTCTCTTCTTGTTCTATTTTTTTTTCTTTAGCCTCTTTATTTTCCTTGTCACATTTGTTACTCCACAGAGTTCTTTCTGTTTATGTGTTCTTGCTCATGACACATTCTTACCTCTTCACTTCTGGTTTTATTGTGTTGTTTTCTGGTGCCTCTCCCTTGGTTAACAGAAAATGTGACAATGCTATAGTACTCTGATACAGTAGTACTTAGAAAACAGAGCAAAAGTGACTTCTCACTTTTGGATTTTGTTCTACAGTCACAAAGAATGTTTCACATGAGCTTTCTGTGACTTTCAGCTGTTCAAGGTGCTATAATTTGGTTCCAAATGCGCCCTTCAAGAAGCAAAAATAAGAGATTTGTATTCAATGGTGATATGTAAATAAAGTGACATGCTTGCTGTGAGCAAGTGGTTTGGGGAAGCAGGAGACTATTTGTGTTGTGCTTCTCTCTTTTCCCTTTCTATGACAGGTGGTGTACGAGTTGCCCATTCGGAGTCAGTGGTGCTTTGATGTCCAGTGGTGTCCGAGGAATCCTTCAGTCTTCTCTGCTGCCACTTTTGATGGATGGATCAACATTTATTCTGTTATGGGTGGGAACTTAGAAGCTCAGCAGAAGACACAGGCTGACAAGGTAAAGGCCTGTGACCGTGCTAGACCTTGACAGACTGGCAGTTTCTCTCATGACTGCTCAGAGAGGTAGAAGCACATGTGTGTACCAGGGTCACTTTTAAATGATGTAATCTGTCCCATGCACCAGGACCTATAGCTGTATGGTGTGGGAACCAGAAACTACCTGTGTGAGGGCTTAATAATCCCACCAGATCCCAAAGGGACTCCACATTGCCTCTGACAAGGTGTGTAAAGACAATCAAGAGCAAGCACAGTTGTGATGTTAAGATACATTTTATTGTTACTACTATTAGACTAAAAATAAAGCAGCACACAAGCTTTTCTTGTCATTAGGTTAACATTAAATACATTGATACTAATTAACAGGCTATGTTATTCTTCATTAGTTTAGAAGGTAATTTTATAAAGTGGTTTATAAACCACTATTAGCAATTTTCCTCAAGGCTTTTGACTACAACTTGGAGGATGTTAATATTTTTGATACTGAAACCCATTACTTAGCCAATGAATAGATGAGCAAACTCTGAACAGATTAAATGTCACTACTGTCTAAAATTTTAGTTTTAATCTGGTGTCTAGTCTTTTAATTCCCTCCCTCTGTCCCAGCCAACAAATGCCTTTCAATACAGGTTTTAAGAGAGTACATATGAGCTGGCTTAAATGTTATTTATATAGTCATTTACAGCTGACTGAGTTCAGTTTCATAGGATTTGCAAGATACAGAAAATACTTTATCAAGCAACAGCTGTGGGAGATTAAGGATTTATTTAACCCATGGAGAATTTTCTTTCTCTGCATTCTTCATGTGCATGTGCCACACTTCCACTGTTCAAAACTGGGGAACAGTAGTGTTGAATAATTCCTGAAAAAACTGAATAACAAGAAAGAACACAAGCAGAAGGACATAATGGGAGTTATGGTGACAGGGAGTTTGTGACCAAGAGGTCTCTCTTATGAATTCAGTAGTCTCAGGGAAGAAACTCTGTTGCAGACCTGGTTGTGTGTATTTATTTCTTTAAGGTTTAGAGTGTTTCATCTGTTGGATATAAGCTGTTCCTCAAAAAATATTCTTTCTTTGGAATTGGTTTCCTCTGAAGAAAGACAAAACATTGCCTGTGATTCTAAGATTTGGCAACCTTAGCTTGATGAGCCTGATATTGCTTCTTTTTGGGTACACTGGTTAGTTCAATTTTAAAGCTATTCCCTATGGTCCAGTCAATCTTGAACGGGATTATTTCTAGCAAACAACGAATCTGTGCAAACAATGTTAAAAATGAAAAGTGCTTTTGAACAGCATTGTATGTATGTTCACTGACTCCCTAAATGTCAGAAATCTGGCTCAGGGGCCGCTGACTCTCTTGCCTAGACAAGAAACTTTTATTTCATCAGTCTCATCTAAGCCAAAAAAGCTTGAGACAGTCCTTGAAATTAACCCTTTTGAAAGACTCCAGCAAGAAAAAGGGAGTCAGAATTCCTTTGTGAGAAAAACAAAAAATAAGTTGGACAACTTTTGACCATATGTTGTCATTATCTTGCATAAAAAAGTGATTTTGCAACTCCTGTGTTTGAGCTGGGTGCTAGACCTGGCAGTGTTTTTTAGGAAATTTACATCTTGCTGAGGAAAAACTACTTGAAAATCCCTTAGGGTAAAAGTTTCTTGAGAAACAATTGCTGGAACTGTTTTGAAATGCCATTTCTCTTGCACAGGGTCTCAGTGATATTCCAGAAAGAGGTGCTGTGCTAGCCTCATTCTTCATTAGTGTGGAAAGTAACTAATTCCTAAGTAATAGTTTTTTGTGCTTACTCCAGACATAGAGGAATTGAATTATATTTTCTTCTTATTTCCATCTGATTCTAGATCTCTTCCTCCTTCAACAACCTGGATCCCTTTGGCACAGGTCAGAGCCTTCCTCCACTGCAGGTGCCAGAGCAAGTAACTCAGACCACCTTGATTCCACCATTAAAAAAGCCACCCAAGTGGATTCGCAGACCTGTGGGGGTTTCATTTGCAGTAAGTGAATGGAGCATCTTTAGCTGAAAATGTAACGGATGTGTTATCTTGGGACACAATCCTTTCGTTTCACTGGACAAACCTATATATTCCTGTTGCTAGTTGTTTTAGTGCCTACTTAAGGTGCATTGTGGTGTCCTATAAAGTGCAGTTTGTTTACTCTCTACATTCAGGTCTATTTCCAACAAGAAAGAGTTCTGTAGCAGAGAATGGGAATTATAAGTAGGAGTTAACAAAATCTGAGAAAAAAATGTAAAAGCTGTCCTTGTAGGCTGGCATGCGTTCCCATTCTCCTCTGTCTCTTTCCTATCCAGGCATTTAATTTTCCTCACATCTTTGCTTCTGAATTGGATGGCGGAATTGTTCTTTTAGTCTGTTGCTTGACTCGTTCTATGTTTAGTGCCTGCTCTTCACCTCACAGTTTTTATCATTGCAGTCTGCCTCACCATGTAACAAAAGAACTAACAGTTCTTTTCAATGGCACCTTTTCCTCCGTGCCTCTCTGGCACTTGCAATTGGCTTGGCCTGATCAGATATGCACAAGTGTCAAGTTTATCAGTGTTCAGTTCAGCTGAAGAGCTTGTGATGTGAACTCCCTCAATGCTGATACTATCCATACACACTAAACTCTTGGGTTCCTTGTGAGCACTGCTGGAGCTTGGGTCTGCCTTGCTAAATGAAGAACTATGTGAGTAGCTTTTCCCTTTGTTTATAAAAATACGTACTGTGTTTCCGTTTGTCATTCTCAGTTTGGAGGAAAACTGATTACCTTTGGTCTTACCAAAGCTCCTGGACAGCAAATGCAGCAGACTTATCCACATCAGGTATTCATCAGTCAAGTCACTACTGAAACTGAATTCCTACTCCGATCCAAAGAACTGCAGATGGCCTTGCAGTCGGGGAACCTCCTTGATTACTGCCAGGGCAAGATCCAGACAGCCAAGTTGCCATTTGATGAGAACCTTTGGAACTTCTTGAAGGTAGGATGGCTGTGGTGAAATACAGAGGTCATTTCTTTTATGGTCCTGGGGTAGAATATGGTCCTCTCTAGCCCTTTATATTCCTGTTCTTTAAAATATAAAATGGAATTGAATGAATGAACTCATTACTTTTCTAAAACAAGTTGAGGTCTTGGAGGTTGTCTTGGTTTTCATTAGGAATGGTCTTTTCAGTGGACTTATTTGGGCTTCCTGAGACAGGATTTTTTCATCTCAACACACTCTATCTGCCTGCTACCTGTGGAGCTGAACGTTACTATTTTTCAAGGTGAAGTCCAAATGGACAATGAGATAGCCCAGAACAAGGGAGAGAGCTGTGGTAGCATGAGGACTGACTAGCCTTCATGGACAATCAGAGTTTGGTAATAAGAAGTGGTCGTCTTTCTGAAGAGGCAGAGCTTAGTCTTGGCAGTGACTTACAGTTATAGCAGACTGTGTGGAAGGCAAAATATTGGGATCTTTGCCACAGTATTATATTTGCGTGAGGAATCTTGAATAGGATGGCCAAACATTAATCTAGGTGGTGACAGTAGTCTCCATTGCAACAATGTCTTCAGATGTGTTAAATCAGACACATCAAACTGTCATTTTTAGTCAATTTTTATAATCCATCTGGTGTGTGGTCCTGAGAGACCACTCCAGCACATAAAGGATCTATTGCAATTGATTGTCTTAAACTACAAATTAAGCTTCTGTACAAAAGTGTCCTGTAGCACCATTCCTGCTTCTGCAGGAACAGTTTCTGAAATGGACTATTTACAAGTATCTTATTCATGTACAGTTTGATCATTTGTGTAGAAGGAGCAGCATGGGACTTAGCTGAGACAGACAGATTCTCCTTGCAGAATGTTAATCATGCATTAAAGCATATAAATCGTGCCTATCAATTAGGCTGTGTGCAGCCTGTGGGAATTTTTGGGAGTGTCTGAAACCCTCATCCAGGGAGCTTCTGTAACAGTTAACTAATTCTTGTGAAGCCAGCTAGCCATTCAGGCAAACACCTTGTCTCAGCTTCATCCAGACACAAATCAGTCAATTTTCTCTATGAAGAGATTAGCTTGGCAGCTCCTAGACTATCCAGGGAATTAATGACCAAGTACACTAGGTATGTACACAGTCATGGTCTTGATACACAGTTGTAATTGTGGCAAACTTGAGTTTTGCCTTTTTATCACGATTATAACTTCAGTTCCATACATCTTTACACAAGTTACTAGGTCGACTTTTCATAGTTGAATTATTTATCTATAAACTGAGCTCTAAACTTTGCTGCTACCAGAAGCAGCTAACTATTGTCACTGTGTAGATGTCTATGATTTTAGATGTTTTTTGTCTTTTTGATATCCATTGGGACTCAGGTGAATTTGGAGCAGGAGTCCAGGACTAAACTTCTCAAGCTGCTGGGCTACAGTAAAGAGGATCTGCAAAAAAAGGTAAGGGGTATTTCCAATAGATAGAAACCTTTACAGACTGAAGCTGCTGCAGGAGAATTGTAGAGTCCTACTGGAATTGAGCAAGTGATCTTATAGCACACAAAAGACCAAACTGTGAAATTTCAGCTGGAACTCTCGTGGAGTATACCCCACTAAAAAGCAAAGGGTGTAACTGTAGCTGTAGTGAATCAAGCCAAAGGGGTCTTGAGCCCAGTTATCTTGCTTTCAGTTGTTGGTGTACTGGGAAGTGTTTAACCAACAGTGCATTTGTGAGAGCTTCTTTTAGCATTCAGCTCTCTGAATCTCAGGGGGTTTTTCAACTGGGAAGAGGGTGACAGGTGGAGACAGTCTGGCATAGTACTGACGGATAATGCTCTGGAAAGGATAAATAGTCACTGATAGGCAGCCAGTCAGGAGCAGGGTGAGGTGGAAGTTTTCAAACTGGTGAAGGAGTTGGGGGAGTTGTGCCTGGAACTTGCCAGTCTCCTGGTAGTTTTGCTGTCCAGGTGCTTACTTTGTTTTACTCTATGTCTGTTCCTTTTCTAGATTGCCTCATGTTTGAGTAATGGGATCCCAGATAAACAGCCCCTTCCTGAGGCAGGTGATACAAATGCTGCACCAGATCAGGTATGTCCTGTACATCTTGCCAGCTTGGGAGAGGAGGGCAAAATAAACTGGAAAGACTAATTCTTACCACAACTTGTTGGGCTCAATGCTGGCATTGCAGAGGGCAGTTCACAGGCCTGTCAGACCCTCACAGGGTTAGACTAAATGATAATAACTTTCCCTTCTGGCTTTAAAACTAATCAGTGAACAATGAAGGACTCCTGGCTGTTATTCCTGCAAGAAGGTTTGCTTCACCTGTGTTGATTTCTTCAGTGGCAGAATTAGCCTCACCCCAGCTTGGGGCTACTGTTCTGGATTTCCGATGTGAAGCTTCTGCTGTGGTATTTCTTTCTTTTTCACCTCTATCCTCTGAAATGTATTTGCACATGATTTTGGAATGTCCATCTTCAGATGCCTTCCAAGGCCTGGTTTACTGTAAATTTTTCTCCTCTGAGGTATCTAAAACTTAAATCCTCTGATTAGTAATCATGTTTCACAAGCTTCAAACACTAGCTGAGATATTCTAGGAGTAGCAATTGTGTCCTGCATTTCAGTAAAGCACCACGCATGGCTGTGATCCAACCTGTTATTTACAGATTTTACTTGTCTCTGTTCCATCCAAAACAATTCAGCTTGCTCAAGGGCTGACAGTTGAGTTGACAAATGCTGCCCAGCAGTGCTTTTGGCATTGAATGTCTTGCACCATCAATCTCCTAAGCTTTGTCAGTTGCAGCACTGCTCTTGTTGCTTCCCTCTGAAACTGTGCAGATTGATTGCGCAGTGACAGGAGTTTCCAAATTGAAATTAGATTTATATGAGCATGCACAACCAAATGGGGAAGAGCTTCATACCACCCTGTAATCCAGTAAACTGTTTTGGATAGGATATGTGTGTGCAGTGGATTAAATAAGCTCTTGCACTTTTTGCACAGCTTTTGATGAATTCCAGCGATGATGTAGCTGCTGTTTCTTCCTCTTCAGCATTTTTTGATAACCTCATCCCACAAAATATGAGCACATTGGAGATTCCTGTCACACAAGGTATGTTACATAAAGAGTGTTTCTGCCCTCTTAGGAAAAGGGGAGAGGAGGGAAAACCAGAAAATTAAGAGAGACCAGGAAAAATCTACTCCAGAAAACCAATACTTTTAAAACATATGACCCCTTCAAGTGTCATGCAGTATATCTCATTAAGCATAGAAATACTTTTCCCAGATAAGAGACCCATTAAAAATATAGAAGAATCTTCTAGATGATGGAAGACTTAGAGTCAAGTCAGTGGGGTTTTTTGAGTTTCCAAATTTTCTTTTAGCTGGGCTTTTAGCTGTTACTGCTTTTTACTGCCTGCTCTTCAAAACAAGCATCATTAGTGAATCTGAGTGATGACTCTTTGGCTTGACTCTGCTTCTCACCTCTGTAGATACAGATGGACTCATCAGCCAAGCCCTTTTGTTGGGGAATTTTGAGGGTGCAGTGGAGCTGTGCATGCGAGCAGAGCGCTTTGCTGATGCCATCATCTTAGCTATAGCTGGTGGGGATAAGCTCCTAAAGGAAACCCAGAAGCGCTATTTTGCCAAGCAGAAAACAAATCTCTCTGTGGTAAGCGATGGTTTTGTGTATGCATTGAGCAGGGAAAGATGTGCACTGTCTTGCCAAATGTTTCTCTGAATATAAGTGGAATTGCTTTTTCTTCAGTGAAGGAAGTGGAATGTCAGCAGAATCTGTGCACCTCCTATTGACGTGACATTTGCTCTAATGTCTTGGTATTTTATGACAATCTTATGTTATTTACATAGTATGTCTGTGTTCTCTATTCCTTCTCTTTTCTTTAATGGTTTCTGTCTTGGCTTCTCATGCTTGTAACCGGTGGTGCATACTGCCCCTTTACAGCTCAGCAAGGAAGTTCCTAGCTTATTAATTTACAAATGGGAAAGTGTAAAAGAGATTGGGGTGTCTTAACACTGTGCTCCCAGTCATTGATAACAGCTACTCTGAAACAAGATATGCGTTAGAACTTTAGTCTTGTCTGCTGTGGCTGTTTCCATATTCTTTTAAGCGCTTTGTTGGGCCTTTTTACTTTCCTTAGAGGCATCAGGTTCCAAGTACTGTTAACATAGGGATGCTGAGATTGTTGGATCTTAATGTACAGTGAGGAAGTCGCTGCATGGTGGAAAGCATGTTTGAAAGTGAACTGTTGACTAGACTGTCAGCTTCTCTTTGTCTTCAGTGCCTGACGGGCCTTCTGCTTCCCTTACAGCTGCTTTCCTCCATTGTGCAGCAGAACTGGCAAGATATTGTTTGCATGTGTGATCTACAGAGCTGGAAGGAGGCACTAGCCATCTTGTTAACATACTCAAAGCACGAAGACTACGCTCAGCTCTGTGGTAAGCAGTGTACTATGTTTTGATTCCCATGTAGGGGGTACCTCTGGACTGCTTTCTGAAAGAAGTGGTAGAGTTAATCAAAGAAAGCACTTCTTACTTATTACACCTACCTGGAACTTAAATAAGTGTGGACTGTTGAGTTAGAAGAATAATAGGTGTATACTGTAGCTGAGAATCATGGTGTAAAGTTGTATAAGTGGATATTTCCTGTGACCTCTGGAAGTAGAATGGAAAAAAACTAGGATAGATGTTATCCCTAGGCTGAGACATGAAGAGGTTGATTTTTGTTCTGTAGAGAAATGTATTTTGTTTACAGTAAAAGGTCCAGTGGGCTTCATTCCATCTAAAACAGGTTTTAGCACCCTACAATTTCCTGGAGATTCCCACACCTCTTTTGCAAATTAAAAAAACCCCCCAAACAAAAACCTTGTTAGATTTTTCACTGAACTTTTCTGTTATTTCTTTCTTTTATGTGGGCAGACATACAAAAACTGGCAGAAGATAGAAAAAGGATTTTTTTTTCAACCAGGTTGGCTTTGTGTTTCCTTCCCATTTCTCTGCTATCCAACAGTTACACAATGCAGCTACTGAAGGGTCTAGATCCCAGATCTTATGAGGAGCAGCTGAGGGAGCTGAGGTTGTTTGGCATGGAGAAAAGATGGTTTGGAGTGACCTTACTCCCCAAAAGGAGGTTGTACTTCTCCAAAATAGCAAGTGATAGGAAAAGAAGAAATAGCCTCCAGTTGCACCAGGGGAAGTTTAAATTGGGCATTAGGAAAACCACCTACACTCAACGGGTTGTCAAGCATTGGAACAGGCTGCCCCGGGAAGTGGTGGAGCCACCATGCCTGGAGTTATTTAAAAAACAAGAATATGTGGCACTTAAAATCTTGGTTCAGTGGGACTTGGCAGTGCTAGGTTTATAGTTAGACTTGATCTCAATGTTCTTTCCTTATTGAAATGATTCAATGATTCTAATTAGGTGCAGATTCAAAGCATTGGGGTTAATGAGCTCTTCCAAAGGGAAGTGTGTTAAATGCTGGCTTCATCTCTTCCTCTCTAGACATGCTGGGTGCCCGCCTGGAGTCAGAGGGAGATGCAGCCCTGTCCAATGACGCCTGCCTCTGCTATATCTCATCAGGCAATGTGGAGAGGCTGGTGGAATGCTGGGTAAAAAACCATGAGACTTCCTCACCACTTGCCTTACAGGTACAGGCACTATGATGTTGGTTTGAGTCCTCTTTAGGCCGGTCTGGTAGCCCTGAACTGTTCACGTTTTCCTGTCAGGTTATCTGGCTTTCAGCAGACCGTGGAGACCTGTTGGTACTCACCCAGGTATCTCCTTCTACACTGGATTATGGGCCTGCTTTGAAAAGAGGCTTGTACTCTTAATCATTCAGGGTTTGTGTATTTACATTGCATGTAAATCCAGCCATGGACAGGAGTTACAGCCTACCTGCCTCCTCCTGGCTGCCAGATACCAGCATGTATCATTCTACAGCTGTAAACACTACTTTCATTTCTAGGAGTTGGGGTTTTGAGTAACTAAAAACCTTCTGGTCCTTTTGCCAGCAGTAATAGTTTCTTCTAGTGAATTTCTCTTGGTATGGTTTTAAGCCTTCATCTTCCAAGTTGATCGCTTGTAACAATAGTAGCTTCCTAGTAAAATGACCACAGTTGATCAGAACAATCTTGTGGCTTCTGATTTTTTTTTTTTCCTCTTACTATTAAAGTAGCAATGTCAGGGTTTGCTTCCTGATTTCTGTTTTTCTCCAAGTGCACCTGAGGAAATGGTCTTCAGTGACAGTATTTGGTGCAGAGGGGAGTAGCTTCTGTCAACATTGGCCCTGATGTCAGCTGAAAGTGGGAAGAGCCATCTGGTATTGTCTCAGCATGAGAAGGACCAGTAAAGCTAGTCAGATTCTGAGTAGTTTTATTTCTTCCTTCCCCCTGGATTATTCAGGATCTTATAGAGAAGGTGATGGTGCTGAGCAGGTCCATTGAGATGCTCCAAGGCACAGCAGCACCAGCACCAGGCCCTGTCTTGGCAGAACGAATCACCCAGTATGCCAATCTCCTGGCATCACAAGGATGCTTGGCAGCCGCAATGAATTACCTACCCAGCAGCTCTAAAGAGGTGAGTGAGCAGCAAGCTGTTGTGGGAAAGAGTGGTAGAGGGGGGAAAATGGTACTTTGTATAAGAGAGAGCTGGGGTTTTGACATGCATCAGGACTTGAAGTTTCACCTTAATTATGCTAACTTGAGAATAGAGGGGTAGGGTGAAAGGTGTTCCAGGATATGGGTTTTGCCTTCATTTCCATGTTCTTTGTAGTGCCTTTGATTCAAGGAAAAGAGCTATAGAACTGTAAAATGGTTGATGGAGAACAACATTGGGAAGCAGCTCTCCAGGGAAGCTGCCTCTTCTTAAAACAAGCTGGTAGAGGAAGGGAATGGGGATGTCATCTAGCAGTTTGAAATAAATCCATCTAGTGCCTAAATGTGGGTAAGGGTTGAGGAGAGAATTCTGTAAGGACTGGGGGAAGATCAGTGAGATTTCATCTGCCTGGCAGTATGGCAGGTGATGTCCCAGACTGTCATTTACCATTTGCTGAGTTTTTTTCTGGTGGCTGTTGGGGACATGGTTTGTAGTTTGATTCATAATGCTTTAGGTGAGGGTCTGCTTTAAATGCCTCTCCAGCATTTTCCATCTGGGGCTCTCAAAGTGCTTCTTCTAAGGCACAGTTTGTTTCAGCTCCTGATTGAACAGCTCCGAGACCGGCTCTTTCACGCTCAAGGAGAGAATGTGGGTGATCAGCAGCCGCCCCCTTTTCCCTACGCTCATGTCAATGTAGGGGTCATTAAACCCACGGCAGCCAAGGGTAGTTCCACCCTTGAAGGAGCAGCCCACAAAGCAGGTTCCAGACATCCAGAGAAGGTAGGCCCTAAACTCAGGTGTTCATGACTTGGGAAGAGGGAGGAAGGCTACTGGGTTGTGGAAGGCATATGAAGTAATATGAGATGACATAAACTGCAGACACTGAGGAACTCCTCAGTGATGTCCTTCACTGGAGCATATGCAAGCTCTGTGACAATCCAAAATAAGCTGTCCGGCATCTTTTCACAAATCCCTGTCCTGCATGCAGTCCCTGGAGGAGAATGTTACAAGTGTAGTGATCCACTGAGATCTCAAATCTTAGGGTGAAAAAGGCTGTGGTCATTTTCCTATTTTCATCTTATCCTGATATCTTAGTAAAATTAGTGTAGTATGGTGTCATCTCAGTTCTTGCACAAGAAGATTGTTAGCAAAGTTTTGCTTCCAACCTATATTATTCCATTTTTGTTCCTTTGTTATTTCCTCTGGTTGTGCTTTCAGGAAGTCATTATATGGGAACTTGCTCCTGGGGACTAAGCCTTTTGAGAGCTGGAGAATACTCTGAAGAGTGTGGTGCTCATCTTGTTGAGCAACTTTTGTGGTGGGAAAGGCCTTTGATCGAGTGCATCCAGGGCACCAACAGCAGCAGCAGCTTCTGTTGCCTTAGAAGTGACAGGAATCGAAATTGCATCTGCTAGTATGTGTATGCATATGACTCTGTCAGCCACTTGCAAGTTTTTTGTTTTTTAATTGCAGCCCAACTATCAGTCGTCATTTGCCCCTTCAGCACCATCTCAGCCTTCAGTGCCTTCCCTCTTCACACCTCAGCCAGTGCCAGCAATGTCTGTGACACCTCACCACGTTGCCCCTCCCCAGGCCAGCACGGGTCCACAAGCGAGTCTCTATTCCAGAGGGCACCCATATCCACAGTACAACTTGGGCTTGAATCCAGCAACTGTCTCAGGGCCAGGTAAGCATTGTCTGATAGTTGTGTCCATTTCTAGGTTTTCTAAAACTAAAGCCTTCAATGTGGGTGGCTGCTCTAGTTAGTTTTCTCACAGGCCTATTGTACTGACAAAGAACAAGTCAGCTGTCTAAGAGGCTTCTTAGTGCTTCTGACATATCTAGTTCTCATAACTGTTGCTGCATGTGTGCTGATACTAAGCATATATAGGGGTGGAAAAGCCACAGCTGGCTTGGTGGCATTTTGACTGATGTAGCCTGGGCTAGGGGGGACACAGACATTAAAGGGTATGGCTTGAAGAAGCGAAGGCATACTACCAAGAAGGATAGTGTCACGAGTAGTTGGCACATGAAACAAGTCATGCTGATACACTCTCTGTTGTCTGTAGCTGTGTCACAGTCTCAGCCATTTGGACCAGTGGGAGTCAGACCTGTTGGTCCTGCTCCCTTCTCCAGCCAGCCCTCTCTGCCAGGACAGTCCATACCTGTTGGAGTGCAAGCACCTATGACGTCTCCTGGTGTTCCACCACCCAGACCTGCCCTCTTCACTCCAGCCTCAGTCCCATCATCTCAGCTTCCTGCAGCTTGTCCTCTCCCAGTGGCAAACCAGTCTCCTCTAGACTTCTCTTCAGCACCTTTCAACTGCCCCATGAACATGGGTTATCCTCAGGGAGGTCCTGGAGCTCCATCTACTAAACCACTGCCAGCAGCCATTCCTCCTCCTCCCACAGGTAAGTACTGCTTGTGTGACCTGTGTGTCCAGGACAAGCCCAGGCAGGGTTTTCAGTACGTAATGGATGTGGATCTTCTGAGGTCTGGTCTGTCTCCATAAAGCTGGATATGGTGCTGAGGCAAACCTTACAGGCACAGAGTGCTGAGTCTTGCTGTGGTGCTGAAACACAACAATGGTGACAGTTTCATTCAGCCTGCTCAGTTGTTGTGTATCCCAGGCTGTGGTTGCAAGGTGATGCCTCTTCAAGTCCTCAGTGCACTCTGAATAGTCATCTACTCCAAAAGCATCAGCTCTGATGGAAAGGGTGGTGGTTCCCATGGAATGCCTGGTGGAAGGTTTGCTCATCTCATCCTTGCTTATGCGACTTACATGAGAAGTGTATTTGAAATGGTGGGAGAGCTTCCCTGTCCACGAGATACCCCTTACTTAGCTTCAGGATTAAATTCCTCTGTCTGCTGTGCTCTAGTGCTCCCCTTTTCTTCCTGTTGTCATAAAGGGCTTGTCTAGGAATCACTTCTGGATTCATCACTGCAGTGTTTTACACCCCTCTGGGTCTACAGTTTGAATCCAGTCCATCGTGTGAAGTCCTTGTTAGCATGATGAATAGAAAGAGTGTTGTTGGACCTGGTTCCCCATGGATGGGCATTCCTTCTATTTCCCAGAATAGCTGGTGGTTGTTAATTCTCTGTTTGCTGTCTCAAGGGACAGGTTTAGCCAGGCTGTGGAGATCTCTAATAACAAGGCTGACAATCTGTAGCTTTTGAGCAGATTCTTCTCCAAGTCACACATTTGCTGAGAGTGAAGGAACTGAGGCTGTGTTTGCCTTTACCTGAAATCCTTTGCTGACCTGTGTTTAACCCAAGGATAGCAAACCCACTGTGTGAAGTCTTTGGGGACTACACACCAAAGGCTCTAAGCTACAGCTGGACAAATTCCTTCCTGAAAAGCTTTTTGGCATAGTAGTCCAATGAAATTACTCTGAATGAGAACTGTTGGTGTTCATGCCTTTTCCACCCTGCCTTGATTTACAGGTTTCTTCCCTTGGCTAGATCCTCACACGGATCATGCAGGTAGTAACCCAGAGAAACCTCCAGACCTGTGGGGCAGGCAATATTGCTGCTTCCAGTGAAATGCATGTTTTGATGTGCGTGCATGCGTGCATGCTCACTGTTGTGTGTGGTTTCCTTGCATGCCTGGGGAGCTGTACAGGTGGGGTAGGGAACATACCTGTCCTGAGGACTAGTAAGTGACAGCTGGGGATACTGGAAGTGAAATAAAAGTATTGTGCTTTTACTCATGAGTCTGGGTACAGAAAGTAGGGTCTCCCGCTTCTTCCTTCTCTGTTTTCCTCCAGTTCTGGAGGTATTAGACCATTTTCAGTCTCTGTCTTTTCAGGCAGTTGCTGGGCCAGCAGGACAGGGAAGCAGACAGTTTTCCTGTCTTGGTTCTGTAGGTAAGGAACAGGCCAGTGGTTGTAACTCATCTCTCCCTGTTACTCTCCCAGCCTAGCGCATGGTTTTGCTTGTGCTTTGCCCCTGTGGTTTGGAAGAGGTGAAGTCCCAGCTGAAGCAGTGGTGGAGTAGAGCTTCCCAAGCAGAATTTGGGGGTCTTTTCCAAGGGGTACTGGAAATCCCTTTTGGCTTTGCATCTTAGTTCAACTCTTGGGGAAAATTTGGACCCAAGGGTTTTCTGACTGATACCTTGTATCGATTTCTCTCCTTGGGATTCACTGGTGTTGGACAGTAGTAATTTTCTAATCTACATTGTCAGTGGGGTAAGGCTCAATGTCTTTGTGGTCTGTCACTGCAGCGATTGCCACTTTTTGGCAGGACCATCTACCAGGCACAAATCTCACAGCTTGATTTAGGAAATCCAAGTACTTATAGACACTTACACCCCCAAGCAGTCTGGCTGTGAGGAGTGGGACTCCAGAGAGGGAGTTGTCCCTTCAGCAGAGAAACGAAATACCTCAGTTTCTCCCTGTTAGGGGAAGATGATTCCATGGCAAGGATTTCAAACACTTCCTTAGGCTGAAGATGCCCTTCAGGAGTTCACTACTGAGAAATTCTCTTCTCCTTGGCAGTATTTGTCCCCAGTTTTAATGGCAATGTATGGCATGATTGGTTCAGCAGTGCCAACTGGCTTCCTTGGGAGTGCTTTCTTGCCTGCTATTATTGTTCTGGTTTTGATGTGTATTTTTCTTAACCTGGGAAAAAGCATCAAGTGATTTTACAGTCCCTTTTCCCTACAGAAAAAGGACTGTAAAATCACTTGATCTGACTGGCCAAAATTGCTTGCTTTGGAAATTCCTGATCATAGTATCTACAGCTCATGAACATTATTACTAACACAATGAACAGACACCTCCACTTGTAGAAATCCCAGGTTCCTAAGAGTGTCAGGGATAGGGTGAAGGACAGCAACATGTTGGTTCATCTTCTTTCTGGACAGGATAATCCCTGATTCCAGCCTCTGATGGTCTTGTTTTTCTAGGACAGGCATGGCTGGAGATTGCTGCCATGGGGCACTCCTTTCAGGGATGGTGAGAAATCCAATTTCACAAGTAGCATAGGGAGGATAGCATTTCACTGCAGCAAAATGCACCAGGGGCTGTTGTCTCTCATGTCTGATGATTAAGTGCCTGGCTTAAAGAGTATAATTTAAATAGCTGTTTCCAGTGAGGATACAGAGTGCCACCGGGGTGGAATATTGCCAAGGACTGCTAGGCCACAGACTCAATGGGGGCCAGCAGAGTTCTAGGGCACAGAATCCCCAAGCTAGAAATAGGTGCCAACTTAATTAAACTTCTGATCCAAACTCATCAGAGAGTGAGTCTTGAAATCATGGGAAAAGGGAGGGCAAAAAGAGGCTGCCAGAATTTTAATAATAAAGGTAATTAAAGTAATGAAGCACCTTTTGCATCTTTCCCCTGTGATTTTTAAAGCTCAGTTCAGGATCAGTAGCTCATTAAGTGTGGCTCAGAGCTCCAGCAATTCTGATATTGCCCCCTTAGATTTATTCTGTTTTCTCACAGATTATTCCTGTCTCATGGGCTTGAGGTTATTAATACTGGGGTTTTGTCTAAAGATGCAAGTACCTTTACGGGACAGCAGCAGACAAGGTAGTTGCAATTTGACCTTTGCAGAATGAAGAGTGGACACAAGTGTTTTGATGTCATGTTGTGTGATGGATTTTAAATTACCTGGAGTGAGGTTAGAGTACCACAGAAGCATCTGCTGAGATACCCCTCTGCTCCCAAAGCATTTACTGGTTAAATCTATTCCCTTCTATTCGGCAGTCAGCAAATTTTACAAACCTTTGGTTCTGAACATGATTTTGGAAGGGAACCCACCCCTAAATCTTTCTGTCTTTATCAGAATAGTCTGTATTGCTTTGGATTGTCACCATGAGCATTTCTGTGGGTGCTGATGAGAAACGTTTGCACCTGTAGCATAGCTCTGGCTGTGCAACCAGTGCCAGGGTACAGATTCTTCGCAGATTCTCTGGGGAACCCCAAGAACTTCCTGAAATGTGAGGTGCACACTTACGCAGGTCCCCACCAAGGTTCAGGCCTGATTCTGAGGCTGACTTCTGTAGCTTATACGCATCCAGAAAGCTTCAGGTAGTTAAAAAATTAAAGTTTTCTTCGTGGGAGTGGGTGTGTGCCAGTTCAGTCTGATCAGACATCACCTCACGAAGGCCGTGCACATGCTTGCATACTAAGAATGGAATTAAGAAAGGGAAGGGGAAGCAAGAGCATCTCATGGGCCTGTGAGCTGGGTTTGAAATTCCTCAGCTGAAACAATCCAAAGGTACAATGAGAAGGGAATCAAAGCCAAAGGGCCTTCTCCTGACAGAAGTTCTAAACTGTGCGAGCAACCATGAATTGTTTCTGCAGCCAGCTTCTCACAGTCTGAGGTTTGTGTCTTGTCCTCTGTTCTGGCAGCTCAGGAATCTTGGAGTGATCCCTCTACTGGAAGAGGAGGCCTTCAAAAGAAAAAGGTAAGCTTTCAGCTACAATATGTGTTGGTTGTCTTTTAGCCAGGGAGTTCCATGTAACAGTTACATTCCTATAAATGCTTACTGTCAAACTCTGCAGGTCTCTATCCCTGTTCCTCTGTTTATGTCTGTGCTGCATGCATGGCTAGGCCTGGGGTGTAAGTAACCTTGACTTTTTGCCATCCAAAGTCACATGCTGTTCTGCAGGGTGGCTGTTTTGTAACATGATTATCAGTTCTAATGTTGCATCCTCTGTCAGTACTTCCCAGGCTGCCTACAGTAATTTGTTGTTAAAAATATGGATTTAATCTTATGCCCTTGCCTACACCGTTTTTTTGATAGTGGCTGAGGAGGTCACATTCTTTTCACACCTGACAGCTAGGGGCAGCGTTTTCCCTCAGCACAGTGGGACCAACAGTGATTTTTCTCAGATGCTGATACCAAATGATAAGGCACTTGTGCTGAGAGAAGCTGGGACAGGTGTAGCTGTGAGCTGCCTGCTGTGTTAGTCCTGCAGCTCTCTACCTTGTCGTGATTGCACTAGAGGGCCTGTGAGCTGAGCTCTTTTGCAACAAATGCTCTCAATAACCCCATTTCTATCACTGCTGCCTGCTGGCAGGTGTGACAAGAAGCTTCTTTGGCATCTTTCCCACCCCCCACTCTTCTTCTTTAGCTTGGAACAGACTTCTCGCCCTTTTTTCTGGCAGCATAGCTGGGAACCTGCTTCAGGCTGTGCTCACTACAACAGGATTAGCCTCTTGTTAAAGCCATCTCCTTTTGATCTAGCCCTGTTGGAGAGAATCTGTCATGACTCTCTGGCTTAGCAGGGGCATGATGAAGTGTTTGCAAGAGGAATCTCCCCCCATGTCGTGGGATTTTCCCCAATACTTGCTCAGTTGGACACTTTACTGCTGCTAATCTCTACATTCAGGACTCGTGCCGTTGCAGAGACCGAGCGGCTTTCTGAGGACCAGTGCTCTCAGGGGTAACGGATCTGTTTGATTGAACAATTCCAGAGGGGTTTTCTTGCTGTCGCTCTGACTGTTCATCTAGGATGGAGGAGGAAGGGCCCCATTCTCTGAGTCCGGGGGCTGAAAGACTAGGGATGTGTTCTTTCATTATCTTGAGAACTGGAGACTCTTCAAGTTAGAAAGGATGTTGAATTTTTCTGTGGAGAAGCAACCAACCCTTCTTCCTTGGACTTGGTTTTCTTGATTGGTTTTTTTTTTTTTTCTTTCCTTTCTTTGCTGACAGTTGCCTGAGAAATTTACTCCTCTGGCCCCCATCACCGCTCCAGTAATGGGCCTGCCTGCTGAACCCCAAGGGATGCATCCTCAGCTGTCCAGGTTGCAAGAATCTGGCCAGTCACCCCCAGGAGCACCCAAGGAAGGCAGCCTACAGGTACCAGGGAAAGTGGGGCATTCCCCAGGCACCAGCGTCTTGTCAAGTAGAAAAACAACTCAGCTTTTGAGGTTCTTACTACTTGGCAGCTGCAGAGGGCTTATGCTGCTCCCTAGCCCTTACAAGGCATCTCTGCCTGAGCATTAGAGGAGTTGGCAGGTTGGAAAAATGACACCTGGGTATGGGTGGGAGAGGCAGAGAGACCAGGCAGGCTGTCAGCCTGCTGGGAGTGGAGAATCCATGGAGGCCTGGAGCTATATCACAGTCTGAAGATGATAATCTAACTCTGTGCTTCCAGATATTCTCTGGGTTTGTGAAGGGGTGAAAAATCTCTCTGTTCTCTAGTTTGAAGAGGGGAATATATCTGCTCCAGCCTTTCATGCTTCTGTTGCATTCATTCAGATGCTTTTTTTTTTTTTTCTGTCAGTATCACCAGCTACCTGGGGAAAGCATTGAGAAGAAGGAGCTGCCCCCTGAGCACCAGGCTTTGAAGACTACATTCGAAGGGTTGGTGCAACGCTGCTCGGCTGTTGCCACTGATCCAGTAAGTCTTCCCTTCTCTGATCTTTGACTTTTTTACCCCTAGAGATGTTTGATTGGTGCTTCCTTCTTTTGGTTGGGTAAAGAGAGGAAAAGTCCTGTCCCTGTAACTGAGTTAATCTCCATTTGCCTCCTTCCTTTAGGCTGCAGGCTTGTTCCTCTTTGGTAACTGAGATGCATTCTCTAACTTTTATCTGCTGCTTCTCATTGCCTTCTTGGAGCAATGATTCTGTCCTCCTGGCTCTTTCTTTTAAGGAAAGTAGAAGAATTTACTTAGCTAATTCAATTTCACTGGCTTAATCTGCAGATAGTTCCTGCAGATCTGGTATTATTAGCTATCTTTAGAGCTTAGAGGGAAGGGCTGAGATATCCCAGGTAGAAGAGAAAGCCAAACAATCTTTGTGTCCAAGTAACTGTAATTTCTCCACCTGGTTTCTGAAAGGCTATTGGTACATGTCACATTGGGTGAATGTGGCAGGCCAGACTGTCTGGAAGCAGAAAAGCAGTGCTTGCACATTGTGTTAGGTTGCTAGGTCTTCCTAGGGCTTGGGGCCACCACCAAGCCTTCCAGAGTACCTGTGCTTGACAGGTGTTAGGATGAACCCTGAGCCCAGACTGCTGTCCCAGAGTCAGGCAATTAGAGCTGCATCTTCATTGTGTTTGCTCTGTGCTTTCTGAGAGTGCAGCATAGCAATTTCTGGGGGGTAATCTAAAGGTTCCCTCTATGGACAAAAAGGCCTGTTCGTTTGGGCTTAAGCACTTGACTCAGATGGTGGTTGAATAGCTGGCTCTGTACAGCAGTGCAAGGCACCTGAACTCCTGTGGCTTCTAGGCCTGTTCCAGCCATGCCCAGAGCCAGGCATTTGTGTTCATGGAATAAGTTACCTGTGAGTGGATTATTCAAGATGGGGTTAATGAGGTCAGTCTCATTAGAGCTTCAGTACTCAGTTACTATCCTTGGTGGTTACCTAGAGTGGGAAGGATATTCCCCCTTTTCTCTAAGGAGATCAGGAAGAAGCTCTTTCTTGGGTCTGTCAGGGTGAGGCCATCTGAACACCCCATGGGTCAGCTAGTGGATGTTTCTCACACTTTGGAAGCATTGAGAGTGACTGCTGTCTGTAATCTGCAAGTACCGGCAGAAGGGAGGAATGCCTAGGCTGGGAGATGGGAAAAGGAGCCATCCATCTTTCTGTGTTGGGGAGAGAATGTATATATATGTACATGTATGTATATGTGCAGAGTGAGGGCATGGCTGGCTTGTATCACAGACCCTGGCTGTCAGAGGCTGAGGTGCAGCTGAAGGTGCTGTGGAAAGACAGAAGGGAGGGACTGAGTGGGAGCACTTTGGCTCTGGAGAGGTAGCCTTGAAGCTCTGGCAGACAAGCAATACCTGTTTTGCTTCAGAAAACGCGAAGGAAGCTGGAGGATGCGTTGCAGCGGCTGGAGTGTTTGTATGAGAAGCTCCGTGAGCAGGCGGTAAGTAGATGCCACCATTCCTTGTGGTCCAGCTGGGCCCCCGAGCCCACCTTGGCACTGGGTTGTGGGTCTTGGTATGCGTACCAGTGTAACCAGCTCATACTCTCTTGGAAGACAAGGGGTGTGCCAAACCTTGTAATGACCATGAATCCAGCCAGCCTTGTATTTTCTTTCTTAACTTTGGCCCAGACATAGTGTAAGGAAAAGCTGAGGAGGTATTTGCAAGGTGCTCTTACCTTTTGGGAAGTATACTGGCATAGATCCCAGATGGGAAGGGGCAATTGGGAGTGGTTAAGTGTGAACAGTGTAACTAGCTTAGAAAACTCCAAAGCTGGTGATGCCAGTTGCTGATGCCAACTGGCAGTTTTAAGTCTGGGAAAGCAAGGGAAGAAGCAGCTATCCTTCTTGCCAGTGCTTGTCTGTATAGGTGAAGATGAAGTGGAGAATAGTAAGGAAGGGTGTGGAGGGAGGGAGACCTGTGCTATATTGCTGAACGTGCTGAGTCATTTCTTCTCCCTCTCCACAGCTCTCTCCAACCATCCTCATGGGTCTCCATGAAATTGCCCGATGCATTGAGGCTAAGAACTATCCACAAGGTCTCCTGGTTCACACCCAAGTTGTCAGCAGCAGCAGTTTCAGTGAGGTGTCTGGTTTCATGCCCATCCTGAAAGTCCTCATGACCATAGCAGGCAAACTGAATGTGTAAAGTAGTTGGGAAGCAGTTGGAACAGTGCACACCAGGAGCTGGTGGACCTCCTCACCTGTTGATGTGCTGCAGGTTGTGGATTCTCCTTCTGACTCTGGAGAAATAGGTCTGTGCCAGTGCCTGGAACTGTGCTAGGCCAGCACACCTGGCCCCATCCACTTTCCAGACAGCCCACTGGTGCCTGCAGCTCCTGGAGACTGTTCTTCTTCTCTTCTTTCTTACTAGTCTGAGGCCACTTTTCAGCCCGGGGATCTCCATTTCAGGCTGTCCAGGTTGCACAGAGGTCCTTCTTCTTCCCTATATCCCCACACAGCACAAAGAAGAAATTCCTTCCCTTCTAGGGTGACACTGCTTTTTATTTTTCAGGAAACAAACAGGGCTGGTACCTGCAGCACCACCACAGAAGAGCCTCAGGCTCTATTCCCTGCTGCAGAGTAAACTTCCTCAGTGGTAGCTGGGCTGCCTTGGGAACCTAGGCTGGTGTGTCCTCACTCTGTTGGGATGCAGAAAGGATCTCTCCTGGCTCCTTATTTCTCCATTTTCATCCTTGTCTCGCCCTTTCACCCTTCTGCACCCATATCCTGCTACAGCTGGGGCTAACTACTAGTCTACTCCGGGCCAGCTTTGGTTCTCTTTCTTCTTCACCCAGCTTTCTTGTTTTTAAAAAAGTCTCCTGTTTACCCTCTATCCACCTTCCCTTATATCTTTTCCCCTATCAGCTACAGGCTCAAGCCCATAATGTTTCAGGTCCAGGGATGATTTCGCTTTCCAGTTCCGGGGACTCTCCCACTCAGGAATGTTGGCAGGTTGTGCTCTGTGCGCTTCTCCCCAGAGCCGGTCACATCCTGTCCTGGGGCTTAAAGCTGCCCTTTCTGGCTCCTGGCCTTTTTCACTTCTTTTATTTTAGCACAGCTGGACTTTTACCCACTGGTGTTATCTAAAGGCTTCTTACTTCAGGTTTTTCAGATGGCCTAGGGACTTTAGGAGCAGCAGGGATTGTTTAAGTCCCGTAAAGATTTCCCTTGAGCTACCCTGACCAGCCCAGACTTGAGCAGGGAGAGACAGCTCATTGCTACAGGTATGGTGCATTCATACTGCCTGCAATTACAGATACATGCAAAGGTGGTTCTCAAAGGCCCCTTGGCACTACGGTGGTAGGAATATGCTGCAGGAGGTGATGCTGTCAGGACTTGAAGGTACGGATTTTGCTCGTCATCACTGTGGCAGTTCCTCTGGGGGTAGATGAATGAAGCATATCTGTTCTGAGGAAGAAGTCTGGGAAGGCAGATGGCATTTTAGGGTACATCTTTGTGTGTGTGTGTATATATCCCTCTCTTCCTCCCTCCTTGCCTTCTCTCTCAACATCCGTCTTACTAACCGGGCAGCATAATCATTGATCCATAGCTGAGAGCAAGGCTTATGCCCAAGATTTGGATGCAGCCAGCCCCTACTTGTTCTGCTTGCTGCTTGAGTGATAAATGCTGTCGTGGGCCTGCAGTTCAGTCACGTACACGAATCAACCTCGTCTACCATGAGACTTTAGGAGGGAGGAGAATCAGAGAAGGAAGAGGAAGCGTCTCATTCTCTCCTTTCCAGGTCAAAGTGCCTCCTTGTTGCTGCTGTGTTGTTTCTATTGCTGCGGTTTGATGCACTGAGAAATTACAGAACAGTGAAATAAAAGCTGTGTTTTGTGATGCTTTTTTTTCATAGGCTTGTTACCTCTGGCTGCATGGGACTTCCTCAGTCTGCATGGCCACCCACTGAGGGGGCAGTTGAGAACTGTGAGGGACAAACCAGATTTTGGGCTCTGCTGCTATGGGCAGCATCCATCCTGGTGTAGTGAGACCTCAGGTCTTACCCTCTCCCTAAGGCTGCAGGGTCAGAGCACTGATTTTCTCCAGATCACCTGCGTCCGTTGTGACCGTTCATCTGCCTCAGACACAAGAAGGGCCCCTGACTCAGGTTCTCTTGGGGAATCTCAGCAGTGTTGGAGATTTTGCACTTGACATCAAGAGTTGGAAGTATGTCAGTAAGTAAACAGAGAGCACTTGATGACATCGTCTCCCATTGGAATAAACGTTACACCACTGAAGCCGTGCAGTTTGAACTAGGATAAGGACTGGACCTGTGTGCAAATTTATACTCTTAAATTGTCAGTTCTTATCATTAGTTAATAACTCGTGCAGCATCAGAATGGGGTTGTAACACAGCCCAGGTGGCACACATTTGCTTAATGAGTCTATAAGGGAAGTCCCAGCTTTCTGAGATCACTTAACAAGCCTGGCATTTCTTAGATTCTGCCTTTCAGAATTCATTTATATAGTATCCTGTGCAGTCCAGCCTTTGCTCTCTTTAACTCAGGCCACTTGTACTGCTGAGAAATAAGCACTGATTTTCCACATATTTCTCAGATACACGTGACATAGGTTCTCTCCAGCATGCATAGCTACTGCTACCCGGTACTTGTGCAGAGACTGTCTGTTTATCCTGCCATTGATGTGAGTTCTTCCCGCCTGCCCCTCTGTTGCTCTGTTTTGCTTCATGTTTACCTCTCTTAGCACCATCCCGAAGCTCTTAGTAGTGAAAGCAAACACGGGGGGAAGTGAGGGGATTTCCTTGAAAGTCTTGGAGAGGCTCGTGGCAGAAGCCCTGTCTCTGCAGCCGTGGTGTGGTATATTACCCTTCAAATCCCGCTGGAAAGTGCTCCTCCATTTATAGCATCGTTTCTCCGGCAGTATCTCAGTGTACGGGCAGTGAGCACTGCCCCCTCCCATACGGGCACATGGCTCCACAGCACCCGGGCACCGGAGAAAGCATTTTCTGTTGGGTGAGAAGCCCTTTGGGTTGACAAAGAATTTGGGGGGGAAGGGGCCAGCAGGAAAGGATCCCTGGGCACAGAGAACAGAGCTCTAATCCCGTGGCAGATAACATCATGTCTGCAGGCTAGGCTTGTGTGTGTTTGGGGGAGCTGGAGGGGCAGAGATTGTTAGGCAGTATTTGTTTGTAAAGCCACTTGCTCTGAAGATAATGCTTGCACTAACTTCTATTGAGGGAGCAGTGTGAGTCCCCACAAAGTCCTTTCCCAAAGTGTCTTTGAAGCCAAGAACCCATTGAAAGGAAGAAAGGCCAAGAGAGGGGATTAGTTTGTTCAGCAGCTGTGAATTTCAGTGGGAGGCTGATGAACTCCAAAGTCTTTGTTGAGATGTTTTTTGTAAGGAGCCCTGCTGGAGGGAGAGACCCACACCGGGGCCGCGGCCTTAGACAAGAAGGAATCTGAAGCGGCGGGGAGCTGTAAACGGGCCACAAGGACTTTTCCCAAACACTTTTCGGAAAAGGTGTTGTAAAGAGATCGGAGGGGGATTAGCATGTGAAATGACACTTTCCATTGACTCCAGTGAGGGGAGGGGAAAAGGGCTGGCTGGCTGATTTATTAGCATTTTGTTCCCTTCTCTATTCGGCTCCCCCAGCAGCCCCCCTCCGCTGTCTCCCCTCCTCCCGAGCCCTCTAAAGAGGCTTGGATTGGAAAAGGGAGCGGGGGGCTGCCTGTTTGTGTGTCATCTGGGCGAAGGTGACCACCTGGGAAGCTGAATGTAAATATTTCTCCTCTGAGGAATGCGCCTTCATTAAACCGAAATGAATACATGGAAGCATCCAATCCTGCCCACAATGGCAGCAGGGCCTTTACCGCTGAGGGCTCCGTGCGCCGGGAGGGGGTCCCGCTGCTGAGGTCAGCACATTCTGCAGCTGCGGTGCCGCCGTTTCCCCAGCGGAAGCCGCGTGTGGCGGTGGGGCTCACTCCGAGGTGCCCCACACGGCCCCTGCGCCGCGGGGCAGCAGTGTCAGCAGGGCGGGCACGGAGTGCGAGTGGGAGCAAGAGGGAAACGGCTTCACAGCTTTTCCAGCTGACACTGGAACGGGGAGAGCCAGAGGGAAAAGGGAGGCTCGTGCTGGAGCTTTCCCTGGTGGTCGAGAGGCTCTTGCTTCCTCTTTCCTTGCCTGGCCGGCCACAGGGATGTGTAGGAGATGCTGATGGGGATGCAAGAGAGACCTTCGGCAGGGTCACTGTTCTAGTGAGAACCTCTGTGCAAACAGTGGTGGTTTGTGTGTGACATGGAAGTGTTTCAGTTCTCCTTGAGAACGGGCCAAGATTTCTGGCAATTTTTGAAAGGCCACATTCTTGCTTGACAGGAATGCTCTTGCTCTGGTGAGACCTTAGGTCTGAATTCCTGCTCCCTAGAGGTGGTCTTAGAATCGAGGGACTGATTGATAATGAAGAGACAAATACAGGCTGCCGAGTGTCTTTAATATATCAGCTGTGTAGTGGGCAAGAGGGCCCTGCCTGCCCCCGTCCCACCCTGTTTTCTCCTGGCAGTTGCATTGCAGTTGAATGCATCAAGCTCAAGCAAGCTCAGGAGAGAGCACATCCTTTCCCCTCGTGCCAGGGGCTGAGGTTGTGCTGGCTGGAGCTGGTTAGGTTTTCTTGGGCTCAGATGTGTAAGCAGTGTTTTAATCTCCAGGACTCTTAAATTTATACAGACACAAAATGGGATGAAAGAACACCCAGCCACTTAGACACAACAGCATTTTGCAAGCACTTGGTTACTGATTTATTGCATTGGCTATTGGTTTACAAATATTGGCTATAAGATGGGGCAAATGGCCAGTAACAGCTCTGCTGGCTTCTTATCTGGCTAAAGGACACTTCAAACAGCAAAGTAGATGGTATTATCGCAGCACAGGGGAAGATTGCTGTGATGGTGCAGTGAGTTTCCCCAAGTCCTGCAGCTGGCAGCTTCTTACCTCCCTCCCCTAGCCTTAGCAAGGGAACAGAGATGCATCAACCAAATCTTCCTGCTGCTTGCTTAGCCTATAGAATATATACAATATAAGTGGTAGAGGAAAAACTGTTATGTATACATCACAGTAACTGTGCAATAAATTAAACTTCAAAGTGCTTCACTTTCCTATTTACACCACCATTAAATAGTAACTGACATCATTTTCTCAGACTAGGAAGAAGTATTTAGTTAGTTAGCTGGCAGGGTAAGAGTGCTTGGCAAGTACACCAGGACATGGGGAGTAGGCTCAGCTTGGCAGCTCCTCTCTGGGAGAGATTTGGGAGGAAGAAGGTATTGGAGAAGTGTGAGGACATTTTTATGGCATCATTCAGGGGCTTTGATAGGAATGCTGGCCTAAAAAGGGAGACCAGACATGAAGGCTTGGAAGACACAGAGAAAGCATGTAATAACCAAGTGATGGGACCCCTTTTTTGGACAGCTGTGTAATGGGCAGGTCAGGCAGCAGTTTCGATCTTGCTTCTGCCGTTTCAAATGCAAAGTAAAGCACTGGAGAGCTTAGCAAAGCTGTCAAAGGGTGGGAAGCAAAGCTGTGGGGTTCCTGGAGGCTGGCTTGCTGAGAAAGGAGTTGCATGCTTTTTCTATTTCCTCTACACTATGAGGAAATTACGAGGCCTGAGGCAGTAATTGCTTTAGTATCTCTATTTTTTAAAAGCCTCCTCCCATTTACAGATTATTTTTCTGAGTTGCCCAATTGTTGGTGCCATCTAAGTTTCCTTGTACTTTTTATCTCATTTACTCAAAAGCCCAGGTGTTTGCTTGGGGAACAGACAAGCTCAAAACCACAGGAGCTACCAAGGCCTCCTGTTTTCAGAGATAATGCCATAGTCACTGGGTAGAGTGACACGGAGTTAAAGACACCAGGTCTCACCTTGTTTTGTCAACACTTGAAGGTCTCCCCAGAAGACATTACATACTGCACTAATGCCCTGTATGGGCAAGGCCTGAGCACTCATACAAGGCTCTTTTGCTTTGCCCAAGCCCCAGTGAGGCAGCAGTGGGAATGAGACAAAACTATGCCAAGCAGAAATGGTGCCAGGAGCTGATGGGAAGGGCAGGAGAGGAGAGGGGCAGACAGGTCTGTGGAGGAGCAGAAGCAAGTTAGAGCTTTCTCTTGAGCTTGCGGCTGGCTCCGCCACCTCCGCTCCGCTCCCGCTTCTCCTTGCGGACACAGAAGTACTTGGTGACCCGTTTGCGGCACTGCTCGCAGCGCACAGCACAGCACCAGTGGAATTTGCAGTTGCAGCTGGACACCATCTCGGCTCGCCTCTCCTCCACTGCCAGCCCGCAGTCCCCACACAGCCGCCGGCAGCTCCGCTTCTCCCACTTGCTGAGCGCCTTGCCCCTCTTCAGGCACTCCCTGCCCTCCGTGCCCAGCAGCCCCAGTGTCTTGTTCTCCAGGCAGTAGTCAGGAGAGTCTTCCAAATGGACCAGTTCCTTCTTGGAGATGGAACTGAAGGTCTCAGCAATGGCACCCCGGCTGGCAGCGCTGTTCCCTGCTCCCTGCAGCAAGTCCACCTTCAGGGCTTTGTGGTACCTCTCTTTGAGGTAAGTGCCCACCTCCCGAAACTCGGGCAACTGCAGCCAGCAGGTCTGGGTGGTGCAGCTCCCCGACACACCATGGCATTTGCAAGTCCGCTTCATGGTCCCTTTCACTGCCTGCCGGGTGAGCAGAGAGAGGGGTTCAAGAAAAAAAACCTGGAGGGGCTGTTTCTGTGCTGCAAGGCACTCAGAAACATGGCTCTAGGCCTGTGAAAGAGTTTGACATCGATTCTCCCTGCACAATAGTCCTGAAGCTCATAGATTTGCTTTTCCACAGTGCTCCCCTCCTTGAACTGGGAGAAAGAGGACTGCAGAAAATCATTAACACTGTAACACAGAAAGCTTTGCTACCTTAGAGCAGATACCATGGTACTGCTGCACACCGCCGCCCCCCCCCCCAAGAAGTTGTGTCTCCTGGACATGGGTTTTTACCCACATCAAACTGTGACTCTCCACAGTGAATGTTCAGAGACAATTTGGTATGCACTGTCAGCTCTGGAGAGAGAGAGGGACTCACCTTTCTACCTGCCTCATTGTTATGCAGGTTCATAGCAGCTCTGGCATCTTGTCCAGTCTCCAGGGCATCCACAAACTGCTTGGAAATAGCTTCCCCAAAGCCCACGTTATCGCTGCAGCCCCCCCACAGCCAGCCTTGTCCCCCTAAGAAAGGAGATGAGATGTGTGCTGTCAAAGAACCAGAAGAGGTTTCAGAAGTGATGGGGGGGAATGGAGGCTGTGGGGCAAATCCAGCCTTTCACCACACAGTACTCCCGGATTCCCTCCCGTTGAGTTCATGACATTTCTCCTGAGGCCTGGATAGTAAGTGGCTCAGGCAGCAAGGGGGAATGTCCTGTACAAAATATGCAGGGCTTTCCAGGCTTTCTATAGAGCAGGATTTAGAAGTTGTTAGTGACCATGCATTAGTAGACATGGAGTAAGCCTTTGGGTCTCTAATCACCTCTCAAACCCTGACTTCAGCTGGTTCAGTGTGACTTGCAGGGACAGAATCTTGCTAACTTGGATTAATAAACTGATGGAGGCATCCTGGTCAGAGGCAACAGATTGCCCTCTGCCTAGAACAGCCCAAGCCTGGCACACGTGCATCAAGGAGGCCCTGGTTTTGGCACACCCAGAATTCTGAGATGATGTTTAACAGCATCTTAGAAGGATCTGATTTTCTAGTTACCATCAAGAAACTGTGAAATTACTCAGAAATATGTGGAAGGTACTTTTCCTAAATGAGTGGGACTGGAAAAAATATTTTGCAGTTTTTTCCTCCTAGAGAAAGATGCCAAATTATTAATGAAGATTTGAAACCTGGAACATTCTGACCTTGGCGTGCCAAATTGGTACATCTTGAGAGTCGTGGTTTAATGGCCTTGTGCCTCTCTGGAAAGGCCTGGCCCTTGCCTGGACTTCTCTAGGGCATTGTGATCCCCTCTCCCCGGGAAAGACAGGAGTGTTTCATGGGAGGTGGGTAATTGCAGTGGATGATGCAGTCCAAATCAAGAACTGGGACTGAAGAAAGTGGGAAGACCTTTCACCAGCTTGGATTCAGTCCAGTGGCTGAACTGAATCATGCTGTTTTGGTCAAGGCCAAAGGTTTCCTGTGCCTTACAAGGTTTTCAGTCCACAATGGAAAGTTTTTTATTAAAAACAGATCTATTTGGGGAAAAAGGAATGTAGCATGACTAACATGATTTTCCAGAGAAGATAGAATTTGGTGTGTTGTTGCTCAAAAGTCTTGTTCTGCTAGAGACAGGCATTCCCAAACTTTGGACACCTAATCACTAGTGGCTATTTTCAAAACTATCAGCCAATAAAGTTAATTACTAAATACTGGACACTCCAGAGGAGTTTGGCATAAAGTGACACATACTGACTGCCTAGTATAGCTGGACAGGGCATGGCTTTTAAAATATTTTGATCATTTGAAATTTGGCCTCTTTCTATTCAAAACAAAACGCCCAAATGCCAGTGTTTTCTGTGAAAGCTGTGCAGTACTGGAGTGGTGCAGCACCGGAGTGGTGCAGCCTGGAGTTCCCCACCAGGGGTGCTTGGTGGCCAGGGGCCTGGATACCTCTGTCATGTGGAGGGTGTGGTGGCTGTGTCCTGCCACAGTGATTCTCCTGGTTCTGCTCTTGTGTGCCTGCCATGCTGACAAGTGCTAGAGAGGTTTATGAATGCCACCCTGCTCTGCTGTGGGCCCAACCTGGTCCTGCAGACCCTGGGAACCCTGAGGTCCCTGACCTGTTCTGCTATACCGAGATCATTTAGGTGCATGGCAACAGATCACTTTTCTGCACGTATGATACAGTCATTCTCTCCAGCAGCTTAAATAGAGTTCTTGATTTGAACCAGGGAAACTGCAAGCCTTTTACTTTCCTGCTCATTTAGAAAATAATGGAAAGCATCAAGAGCTTGGCTGGTGTAAACTGGAGGTGGCTCCATTAGCTTCCACAGGGCTACTTTGGTTTAAACCACGGAAAGCTCTGCTCTGAGCATTGTTCCCAGGTGTGGGGACCAGGATGAGGAGGTGTTTCTGCAGGCCTCAGTGGAGGAGAGAAGAGCTTCTCCTTCTGCCTGGGACGAGTGAGGGGCAGCAGCTCATCTCTCCTTACCCAGCTGCCCATTGCGGGAGTCGTCACAGCCGCAGTTGTCGAAGTCCCCCAGGCTGCAGTTCCGGGTCAGTGTGTACATGACGCCCGCAGAACTGATGGCGTGGACAAAGGCTGTTTCTCGGTTTGCTGTCAAGGGGGAATACAAAGAGAGCAGATATGCAAAAGATTTCATGGCAAGGGTAGTGTTAGAAATTGTTCCTACCATGCAGGAGTCTGCACAGGACATCTGCAGCAGGGAAGACTTTGTGGGGTGAAGAAGAGGCCCTACATGTCAGATTAGCTTCATTTGGGCTTGAACTGCATGAAGGCAGAAGTTCCCAAATATTATCCAGACCGACTCATGCCATTTGAAAGGTTGTGGACGAGATTGCACCTGGCTGTCCTTGTGGGAGCTCAGCAGTGGTGATATAGCACAGACAGCCAATGTTCTCCCACTTCTCACTAACACACCCCCACAGGAAGAAGTCCTCTCCAAGTATCAAAGAACTTCTTCCCCACACTCAGGCCTTACCTTCTGCTGAAAGAGCTCTGAGCAGTGACCATACCTACCCACCAGGATCAGTCTGGGAATCATCAGCTGGCTTCACTGAGCCTTTGGATTTCACTTAATACCAGCAAGGTGTAGATCTGAGCAGATAACCTTGACAGGAATGATCTGGGGATCTGCTTGTGGCCTCAGAGTGGGCCTTGTGCTGCAACTGTCTCCTCAAGGCCCCACAATACCCCATGTCCATCTCTGCCTCGGGCTCTGGTCTCTTGTCTGCTGCCCGTCCCATCAGAGGCCTAAGGTTCTCCTCCACACCCAGGTCCTGCTCTTACAGAGGGGGTATGAGCTCAGCCCAGCAGCAAACATATGTCTAGAGGGCCAGATAGGCACTGAAATATTTCCTGGGACCTGCAAATAGGTAAGGAATAGTATACAATGACAATGACCTCAGCACCATGCCCTACAGTGGCCCAGGTCAGGAATGCTAGATTTCTGCCTAGGGTGATTCTGACATCTGGAAGATGTAGGAAGACTTTTCTCCTGCCTCTTGGCCAGAGTACAGCCACTGATGAACTCTTTCCTGCTCCCTTTAGCCTTATCCCTCTGCTTGCTACCCAGCCAGCCTGCGCTGGCTCTCAGCCTCCCTGGGATACCCCAGGACAGCACCTAGGCATGGTGCGTCCCACAGGCCGTGTGCACGAAAGGGGGGTGCATCCTTGTGGGAAGGCAGTTGAGTGAGGGTTGGTCCTGCACCAGCTGGGGTTCAGCAGGTCCATGGATAAGGCTGGCATTGCAAGGAGGACTTGGAGCTAGATCCTAGTGTATCTGGGAGCTGATGGGTGAAGGGGTCTCCTGGGGAGATGCCTCTGGGGTATTCCTGGGAGAGGCACTTCCCAGGTGTGAATGGGGAAGAAAAGGAGGCACTTGGGAAGAGAGGAGGAGGCCATGGGCTCTAACCTGTAGCAAGGGGGTCCCAGTAGTGGTATCCAATGCTTTCCTTACCACTGCGCAGCCCACCGTGGCTGGAGAGCTGCAGTGCCCTCTCCGGGCAGTTCCAGCGGTCCCAGGCAAACTGGAACTTGCACTCCTCGATGCCGCTCTGCGCCCCAGCTGCCACGCTGCTGGAGTAGATGAGATAGGCCTAGGAGCAGAGCTGGGGGTCAGCATGGGGATGATGTGTGTTTCCAACTGAAAGCAACCTGCATGCCATCTTACAAAGACAAGACATACAGAGCTCAGAAGGTCTCCCAGGTGTGGCTTCCCTTGGAAGCTTACCACGAGCAGCAGGAAACCCATTTCCTGCTGTGCTGGGTCAGAGCCTGAGCCTCCTGGGTGAGAAAGCTGAGCTCTCCACATTAGGAAATGTGCCAGCCAGCCTCTGCCATGGGGAATCCCTTATCTCTTCACCATGAGAGGAAACAGAGCTTTCTGCTCAGATCAGGGAACTCCAGGCCAGCAGACGCCTCAACCTGCCTTGTTCTTCACCACAGCCCATGGGGGAGAGCTAGTGCTTCGGGGCAAGGTTGCTTCACCAGTGTACTGGGAGCTAGATGGGTCTGGAGGTGTTCCTGGGGAATAGCCAGAACAAAATCTGGGTAAATTTTACAACTGGTCCTGACTAAGAAAAAAAGCCTCTGAAAGAGGAGCACAAGGATGTGAGGGGTCAAAAATATGGAACAAAGTCCTGGCGATTCTAGCTGTGCTCCTTGAGGAAATATGTTTTACAGAGCCTACAGAAAATACTTTCTGGCTGGATCAGTGTGGGCCCTGATGCCAACCTGATCCTCAGGAAGCAACAGATGTCAGGTGAGAGCCTTGGCTGATGTCAGTAGACAGATCTCCAGAGTCTGGCCCCAACCAGCTTAAAAGAACCCCAGGTCAGCATTGCTCAGGGCTCATGCAGCCCAAGGAGCTCAAAAGTTGCAGCTCACAGCAAATCTTTCCTGGCTTTTTACTGCCTTTTTCTGGAAATCTAGGGGTGAGGGGAGCTCTGGCCAAGGCTGGGTGGAGAGAAGTGGGAAGGAGGAGCCCCTCTCTCTCCCTCTCTCCCCTTCCCTCCCTCGGTTTAGTGGAATCAGGGACAGAGATCAAAGGGATTTCTCTTACCTTGGGGCCCGTCATCAGGAAATTATTCACTGACCTGGAAGATAGAGACAGTGTCAGCAGGGAGGGGGTGATGGCGGAGGGGCCTGGGGAATGCCAGGCATCCCAGGGCTCTCCTCTTACTCCCCCACAGTCTGCCTGTCTCCTGGCTGCAGGCACCTCTGGTCTCTCCCCCATGTCTCCTTGGTGCTCTCTAAGGGACAGGACAGTGCCATCCCCTTCCTCCCACCCTGCTCCTCTCAGTCAGGCTGTACTGGGCCGCAGTGCCTTCACTGCTCCCTCCTTTTGCTTTCCTCTGCTCAGCTACCCTTTGTACAAATCCAGCCACTGTTTAGTTTTCCTGTTGCCCTAGCCTTGCTTTTTACCTCACTTGACTAAACTCAAGGTAGCATTTCCCCCAGCCCCAGGAGTGGGACCATGCTGAGGGAAGAAGGGCATCACACCACTGCTCCTTTGCAATGTGTCCAGATGCTTCTCTCCACATTACAGCCCCTTGTTTTCCTGTGGTGCCATGTCTGACTGCCCACACTCTTGGTCAGGCTATGGTGATGGCTGAGCACAAATATACATGTCCGTCCCACCCCCTGGACACTGTGCAAGGGACCCTGGGGGTTGGGGGTGGGTGGGAGGTCCTAGACAAAATTAAGCTTCCTGGTCTTTCCAGTGAAGGTGTGGAGGGATCACCTCCAAGGGTCAGGCAGTGTGGCTTTGTCTCCAACACTATCCCTATGGCCTTGCAGAACTGATGCTATTTGGTCTGAGTCTTTCTCCAGTAAGAAAGAGTGTTTCTGTGCAATGGTCAGTCAGCATCAGGACTCCATATGGTACACTGACCAGCTGCAGAATCTGGAGAATGGTTGGGTGAATCCTGCTTAGCTGTGCCATGGAAGAAAGCACTGACACTTTCAAAACGCCCAAGAGCCAACTCCAAATATCCCAAGTCAGAAAAGAAATATGAAAAGAGAGTCTTCTAAAAATACCTAATTCCACTCTCTCCAGGTGTGCAAAATAACACTCATCACTATTTCTGGTGAGTCTGTGGGGCATTTTCCCTGTTGGAACCCAGCACTTCAGAGAAATGCATGAGTGCTGCTATCACCCAGAGAGGACACTGAGGCCAGAGAAGTGGAATGAGTGGATTGAGACCTTGCAGTGAGTGAGTGATTGGGAAAATGACAGAGCATGCACTGATAGAAACTTGGCTCTTCAGCTTCTTCTCAAGAATGTGTTCTGCTTCAAATGAGCCACAAGTATTCCCTCGTAAGGGAGAGAAAGATGCTGTCTTTTTGTGTTACAAATCCAGCACAGACACTGTGGGGGACTTCCCAGGATAGGCTCAAGCATAGACAGAAGCAGGCATTGCTGTCCAGAGCTGAGGGTCACGGTGTAGCCTTGCCATAGACATAGGGGCAAACAGGGTGCCAGGACTAGTGCCCAGACATCAGACACGTGAGAGATTGAGAGAGGATGCTGCCCTGCCTGGGAAAACCACTTGTGCAGTTAGCAAGCCCACTTCACCTCCACTAGGACTGAACCCACAGAGATCCTTTCCAAAGTGCACCACAAAAAGAGGTCTCATTACTTTAGCTTGGTCAAAATCACAAGAAACCTGATCTTTGCTGTTACAGTTTAGAAAGAGTTAGGAGAATAAGTTTGCAACATTTCATTCTGGCAAGTCTAGCTTTCTTTTGTTTTGGTTTGGTTTTTGTGGTTTTTTTTCTGGTGAAAGTGTGTTTATATTGATGAAGCTTTCTTTGGGAAGAATTCCCCTGGGTCAAAACAGGAGTTTTGGCTGTGCCAGGGCACTGCAAGAACAGGAGATTCTTTCCCTTTGTTCCAGGCTTGGGATTCAGACCCGGCTGTGCTTCAGCCCCCATGGGTACTTTAGCATGAAGTCGATGGTTGTTTTGCAGAGGAATTTTCCTTTGGAAGCTGCTTCTGCATTGTACAGCTAATTAAATATTTCCTGGGACTTGGAGAGACGGCATCTGTAGCCGAGTGATTAGAGCATCGGGTGACCTGAATCACACAGGGCCATGAACCTGGGGCTAATCAGACTGTGTAAGCTCCATGGGTCCCCATCCTAACGCAACTGGGTAGCAGCATGAACAAGTCATTTTTCCATCTGGTTTCCCTTCTGTCCATTGCCTTGACCTTAAGTGCTTTGCTATGGGGACCACACTCAGGATAGTGTCAGTGTGAATCTGAGCCTCTGGTAGCAGCTGTGAGAAAACTCTGGTAAAATGCTCTTGCATAGCCAAGAGCGAGAAAATTGCAAGTCCTCTCTTACGTTGCTTTTGTCACCAAAACAAGAGATATAGCCCATCTGCATTGCTTCCCACGTGGGTAGGAAAACCCAAATTCACAGTGTATAGGAGGGATTTGCCTCAAACCCTTGGATTAGGAACATTTGAGAAGTTGCAAAGACAGCTTTCGGAGGAGGATGGTAGTTCACAACATCAGAGTTTACAGCAAACCAGCCTGTTAGCAGGAGTCAATTGACATGACTGCATTGAAGCAGAGGATCTGTTCCTTCCAGGATAAACTTCAAGGTTCACAAAAAGGCCAAGTTCAAGATATGCCAATTCTCCATCTGCAGCTGAGCAAATGATACAGTAGCAATTTCCCAGCAGGATATTCTAAACAGTTTATAAAGTCAGAGAGACAGAAGGTATTTTCCTTGAGCTCTCAGATCAACAGGCAGGCATGTTGCTGGCTGGGTTTGTAGGACTTAAGACAAGTAAAGGATTCACGAAGTTTCAAGTGTTTGGTGCACTTCACACCCCAACATTTAACTCTTGTAACTTCAAGTGGGTTCAGAAGGGGAGGTGGAACTGTCGTATGGCTGGAGGCTGGCTGAAATTTTTCTTACTTGTGTTGAGGGGGAAGGAAAGATAATAATAGAGACAGAATCTGTGTGCTTTGTCTTTGCTCTTATAATTTAGCGAAGAAAAATGCATCTCCAGTCTGTATATGGTCTCCAGTAAGGGCAGAGAGCAATTAAGCCACTGCTTACACAGATGTAGTACACTAGTGACAATGTAGAATCATCTCTGTGCTGCAAATAGGAATCACTACCTACCAAAATCTCCCTTCATTACTTTCTCTGTAGTGTAATTTTTAAAAAGAAATTATGTATTTCTACTGCATTTTCATTCCATTGTAAAGGAAAGCAGAATGTAATACTAAACTAAATGCATTCATAGCTGATGTTAACCAGCCCAATTCCTATGATTTTGGCGATTTTTTTGTAACACACACATGAAAAGAGACACTTGAAGTAATTTCCCTTCTCTGAGAAAGCTCAGGGGGTTTCTGGCTGTGTAAACCCCTTTCCCTCCATCCTGAGACTCCCGGACAGCATTACACGGACTGAAGTGGAGCAGGCTGATAGCTAAGCAGGTAGAGGGAGGAGACCCCTGAGTTTTTCTGCCGCCTCACCCAGGCTGTGCAGAGCCCTGGCCAGGGCATGCTGCTTCCCTCAGCACAACTCTACATCTCCAGGTAAAAAGTAAATCTAGGGCAAGAGATTTTCATTGGATCCAATATTAGAAAATTATCTCAAAGCTAGTGAATATCTTCAGCAGGAGTTTTCTATCATAGTTTTACTGAATCTGAAAGCAAAGAACCCTGCCAAGCAGCTGTCCCATTATACTTCACTCATATCAAATACTAATAAGTCTCTGATATGTCTCAGTTCCAACTTTAACCAATAATGTCACACTCCTCAGTTTAATATGCCCTAAGAGCCTATCTAATCTCTCATTACAATATTTGTCTGATACCCGACCACCCTCTCAGGCTACTGTGCTGCTGGTTCTGCTCTTTAGAGCATGATAAAGCTGGATTTACATCTTCACTATCATTATTGTAAATAGAGAAAATGGAGAATTTCCCTTTGGATCTGAGTTTTGTTCTCAATATGAGATTCCCGAGGTTATTAGAAAATCAGGGAGGCTGGAAACCAAAGGCAGTCCCATAGCTGAAGTGTAAAGAATGCATTTAGAAGCGAACTACTGAGTTAGACATCTTTATATTATTCCCACAGGAGAGGAGACTTGGCAGCAACTCAGTAACATTTGGAACTTTATTTCTTTTTTTTCTTAATTTTTCTCTCTTTTGTTATATTTATTTTGAAGATTTTTGTTCCTAAATGCAACCCTGACATTTTGATCACCTAGAAATAATACACTGCTTGAATGGTCTGTTAAATGGTAAAATCTAATCCACACTCAAAGAAGGGAAATGGCCACATAAATATACATATAAACCTTTTTGTTGTTCTATATAACTCACCCCCATGCTTCCACTTCAATTCTTGTGATTAAATCACAGGAAAAAATAACGTATTTTAAGTCATTGGATCAGATAGAGAAAAGCAGCACAAATTTAAAAGAGAATTATTTTATGATTCCCACAAATTTATCTTTTTTCTCCACAAGAATTAAGGGAGAGTGTCTGCAAAAATGATAATTTCAAATAAAGATTGCCATTTTTTTTCCTCTATGGAACTCATGACCTATGAGTAACATGCAGAGAGAAGTGGAGTTGTCTTGATCTATAAACTTTTCTCTCAGATAAAAACTGCTGAGAGACAGGGAATTTTAACATCCAACTTTGGACTGAAGATGTTTTCGATTTCCATATTTAGCTCTATTTGGTGCACTGAAATTTCTCTCCTTTGTAATGTTTCTTTAAAATGTTAGGGTTTTTTTCTGTTAATGTATTCAAAACCTTTTTTTATGGAGGAAAGCAAGACCCGTACACAGGAAGAGCAGAAAAATAACCACAAAATCAGCATGAGCTCTTGCCTAGCCTTTCTGTAGAACATACATATTCCCCTTGTTCCAGAAGGGAGGTTTATCTTGAGTTTGCTGCTTTAGAGTATTTAGACACACACAAATTGTTTCATATTCTTTCAATGAAGGGAGTAGAAAATCTCTGAAAGAACATGAATTTCTCTTCCAGACCAACGGGAATGATTTCCCATTTATTCTTTAGTTTCTCTTTTTGTAATTTTGACTTCTCCATCTATGGTAAATAACCCTAGAGACTTGCTATGGGGAAGGCAGGGGATTTTAGTAATTGAATGGTAAAAGACTTTACTTGCCATTAGAGATAAGTCTGTAACCCGCTGAGCAGATTCCCCAGGGCATCACAGCAACTGAGAAAAACATTTGGGTACTCAGTAAAAGTCACATAGGAAAAATACCTGCAGAGACAATTTCCCTTCGGGAATGGGACTGATATATCCCACAAGGAATGATACGAGATTTGATGCAAGCATAATCTTTTTCTGTTCACCCTTAAAGAACTTTTTGGGAAATAAATATAACACCACCCTCAGGACAAAGCAAGAGGTTCACAGGAGATGGCCACAGATTTGTGCACAGCAGAACTGGTCTGATGGCACTCAGGTAGTTGGAAACCGAGCTTTAGCAATCACCGTAGCAAAAGCTTCTCCCCAGGAAATCCTAGTATATGAATTTCAGCCACGTAATTCTGACCCTGTGTGTGCCAAGGAGCTTGGCTCTCAAGCTGCTCATCCAGAGTGACACTCCTGTGGATCTAACTCACCCCTGCGGGCTCTGAGCTCTTAATCACGGACTGTCCTCTTTGGGGAGCGTGAGAGAGCCCCACTTGATTTAATTAAGACAAGAGACAAGCTGACTGGGAGCCTTTGGAAAAACAGAAGTCTCTGGCTCTTCCCTTGGGTTATCTACCCACTTTAAAGTGAGGGGCTGTGTCTCAGCATCCACTCTCCTCTATTTTACCCCAGCTTACAACCTGGCCCCTAGTTATTTTTGGGAGGCATAGGGAAAAAGGAGACTTTCATAGATCTAACCTCTTTGCCAATGAGTGTGTAGGGACTTGGTTAAATATCTGATTCCATTAAAGACAGAACTGAGCTAAGTGAGAAAGAGGAGACATTCAGGAAGGTGAGAGGAAATTTCCTTAGGGTATCTGGTAAGAGCACCTGCCTGTGACACAGACTGAGATACTCTTGATACTCACCAGGCATAGCAGGACTGGAAGAAGGGAGTGAGGAAGAAGATGCCCAGATAAGGGTCCATGTGAAATACAAAATCCAAATAAAGAGGGAGGAAGGAGAGCCTAAAAAAATGCCAAACTTGGGTACCCACCACCACCAGAGAAAAGGAAAAAAAAAAAAAAGAAAAAAGAAAAAAAGAAAACAAAACAAAACAAAACCACAAAACAAACAAACAAAAAAACCCCCCCACACACAACTAATTTAGGGAAGGGATGGAGTTCGTTTCCACCGGGCAGTCCTGGTGTGATGAAGAGGCGGATGCCTCCTGAATCCCACCTTCTGCAAAGGATAACCAATCCTAAAGTAAGAGCTAAAGGGGGCTGGTGAAATGGAGCCGCAGAACTTCCTAAGAAGAGATTATCTACTTAATTAAAGATTTTTTTTCCCTTAAGTCCTTCAGCCAATCAGGACTCAAGTGCCAGAGAGAGATTGAACTGATGAAAAGAACACCCCAGGTTCCTCGAAGACAAATGCACCACGAAAGGGATAAGAGGGAGGGAAAAGGGGGGGGTGGGGGGGGAAGGAAAAAAAGAAAGGGAAAAAAAAAAAAAGAGAGAGAGAGGGATAAAGAAAGAGACAGCAAATCCCTTAAAGTAATAACTAGATTCAATCTCCACCAGCACTGCCCTGGCTCTCCATTCCCAGCAAAGGCAACTGGAAGGGCTGCTTTTGAAGTGTCCTGTCCTCCTCCTGCCTTGGAGACACTGCAGAGCTGGGGTGCACTGGGTGCTCTGGAGGGTGGGGGCATTGGGTTCAGGCTGTCTGCATCCGCTGCTTATGTCACAGATATGGGATCATTGTCTCTGCCTCAGTCTCCCCCAGAAGTTTAAGGAGGATCAGGGCCAGTTCCTCCTTCATTATGGTGACCTGCTCTTTCTTCCCACCTCCTGTTTGCATCAGGCCATCCTCATCCTCGGAGAAAGGCCTCTGACTAAACCTTCCAATTTGCCCTTAATTTTTTGGTTTTGGCATTTCCTACAAAGTCCACGGGGGGGTTCTTTGGTTTGGAAGGGTTAGCAGTCTCTCACTGAGGGCTTATCCAAGGCCAACGCTGCTGGAGCTACTTAGAAGTGCATCTAGTCTGTGGCAGCTGGCCACAGAGGACATCCCAGTTACTGTCACAGCAGGCACCACAGAGACCCTGACTGGCCCTAAATTAACATGACCAGTTGTATCACCATGTCCCAAAGCCACAGGAAGATCTTCTCCTCATTATACAATTGAATTTTGTGCTGTGGACATGATCAGCCAAAACATGGGCTGAGACCAGTCAAACTCATTTCATCCAGGGCACAGCTACCAAGCAGAAGTGCTGGACCCAGGCAGGATTTGAAGAGGACTGAGACCGTGTGGCTGAGCCATCAGACAGGGCTGGTGGGAGGCTGAGCTCTGCTTGGGGATGCTTCAGGTGGACCAAAGTCCCTCCTGGGTTGCACAGTCTCAGGAAAGGAAAGCTGCCTGGCAGAGGTTTGCCCTCCGATGGATTTTGGCCATCTCACACTGAGCCCAGCTATGCTCAAGGCAGGGAGCCCTGGCCAGGCACGGCACATAGGACACTGCTGGCAAGCTCTACCTTTACCCAGAGCGCTGCCTGTCCAGCCAGGGCACCCCCTCCCCCAAGAGTGGCTGGGCAGTTTGTGGGCACCTAGAGAAGAAAATGCAAGTGGCAGCAGTTTATCCCAAGGCCAGCTGTGCCCCCAGCTGTGTCCTGTTACAGCAGCACCGATGGTATTTGCACTCATTAAAGCCCCAGGTCCTGGAGCCCTGGGCATTTTAAAAACTGAGGTGTTATGTATGCTGAGAAAAAGCTTGAGAATTTGTCTAGGAGAAGATAAAACTCCAAAGACTGAAAAGTGAGGAAAATGAGCCTTTTATTTATTCTTAAATTGCTTTTTAAGAATACTATTTTTAATTATTAATTATGTTGACAGAAAATTTCAGTGCTGTGATGTTTAGCACAGTTTAATGGTTTAGGTGGTCTAATTCAAGTAGTGGAGGTAGCTGTGCTCCCCTCTCAGGCTGTCCTGGAGCCAGTGTAGAGAGCAGCTGCAAGGCTGATGCTGCCTCAGGGGAGCTGAGGGTCTGCCAAAGGGCTCTGTCCCTCGGAGCACTGGTGAGATGCAGTGGATACCACCATCCTGCATTTGGCATCTATTTCTGCTGGTAGAAAGGGGAAGAATTTACAGTTGTTTCTTTTAAGTCTCCAACTGTCTGTTTCAGGATTCCTGAGCTGGAGTTTTGACATTTCTCAGGTCCGGCAGCAACAGCATTTTGAAATCGTGCACCACTTCAGACATTTCTTGGCCAATTGGAAAGGAAGGTACAGTGGGGTGAGCTGATTTTGTTACTCCAAGACAAATTAAGTAAGAAGATTACAAAAAGTAGGAAAAAAAATAATAGCAGGTGGATCCAAAATAAACAGATGCAATTAATTTTTTTTATTAACTGTTGCAAGAGGCACCCAAGCTCACAGAAGCACCAGCAGCTTTGGAAACATCAGCCTCCTCTGCCAACATCGAATTCCAATTAAATGCAATACTTACTTTCCTGGAAACAAACATGTTTTTTCAAACCAAAGAAGCTGGAGTCAAAGTCTGAAACAAAGCTATTCCAAACATGTTTCAAAGGATTTAATTCCAGTTCTCAAAAGCTATTTAAAAGATTCTATGAAGCACTATCTAAAGAAATGGGATGCAAAATTATTTTATAATGTTCTTCAAATTTTGTATTGTTGAGCTGACAAAAGCTCTGTAAAATTGCTAAATGGATGCAGAGAGAAGTAAAACACCTTTTATGGCCAGAACTGGTACCTTACCCCACTTGACCCGCTGGCCAATACAGACCTCTTCTGACCTTTGCACTGAGTACTGTAATGTGTGTTTGACTATTTGTTCATCTCCCAAAATGGCAGGCAGGGCTTGAGGACAACAGCAGAGAGAAAACCTGCCACCATCTGCAGTAATTGCTTCCAGTTTATTCAAAAGCAAACAAACAAAAAATGAAAACAGCCAAATCAAACAAAACAAAATTTTAACGTAATATGTCTAAGTTCAATTTCTAGAGTACAGAGAATATTTGAACTAGCCTAAAAGAACTTGTACAAGTAATCACAAAAGTCAGAGAAAAAGTGAAAAATAAGACCTTTAACACTCCTGCTACCTTTCACCCTAGTACCAAAGCAGCTGATGGATATGAAAAAAGAAGTTAAGAAGTGGGGGTAATAATTCCAAGTCTGGCTCATAGATATCTCAAAAGTTTCTTGGTGTCAATGTAAAGTGCCCAAAGGACAGATTTGTTAAAACAAAATGGCCATTAAAAAGGTCAAGAAAGAATTCAACATTTATTCTGTTAAAAAGATATGTAAAAGGTATGAGATCAAAATAGCAGGAAATTAATCTTGTCTAGGCAACACACAGAATTCAAATCTGAAAGGGCTGAAATAGCCTCAGAAAGGTCCAGTTTACAGTGCAGTAAGTGGATTTCAATTGCTTTGACGGTAGCTTTGCCTTTTGGACCAACTAAATACATCTCCAATAGTGTCTAAAGCCTGTCAAAACATCCACCAGCACCCTAAGAAGGTGTACATTTTGCTCACACTTCTGTACTGAACATGCCCTGTGCTATTCTGCTTCTCCAGTCAAGTGGCTCCAGAAACAAAGCCAAATAAAGGCTGGAGAAATGCAATAGCTTTCACGAGATCAACTTACGTGCAATGGAAGCAAACACAGAATTTTTAGCATTGTGGCTCTGGAAAGGCAGGAAAGGTTTTGGTGTGCCCAGAAGCCTCTCTGTTTATTTTTGTGTTTAGTGTATCAGAGATAGTGCCATTAAAGACAGTATTGACACACCAGAAGACGCCAACAGTGTTTGACCTCTTTGATGTATGCTTGATTTTGTAACCTAGCACTGTTCCCCCACGCTGTTCTCTGCATGGATGACGCATGCAGAGCAGCCTCCAGTGAGGTCTGCTTGTGCTTTACCAGTATAGAGAGTATCCTCACCTTTGTAGGTTCTCTGTAAGGTTCGTGCAGGGACAGCTCAGTGGATCCTTGTCCGCTGCAGTGAACTGTGGGATGGGACACATCATAGGAAGTGACTTGACCTGAGGAAGCAGACCTGAGAAACCCAAGAAAAATCTACTTGGGAGCTGCTTAAACAGGTCCACTGTTGCACCAGAGACACACATTTTCTTTCCCTTTCAGGGTCTCAGTGCTCCCTTCTCTAATATTATTATTATTGGGAATATTTGTAAACAAAACAACATTCCAAACTGAAAGAATGAAGCATTAAAAAGACTGCCCAGTGACATTTTCCAAACTTCTTTAGCTGAAACTGTTCACAAGCTCTGCAAGAGCCCTAAATAACTCCAGCTAACTTGCAAATTGATCTCCTTCACCCAAGTCAGAAAGTTCAGCTCTAGTGCAGAAAAACTGACTGGTTTGGAGTCCCTTTTGTGAGGCTGACAGGAGGAGGTTTAGCTGAGGGATTTGTCCAAGCCTGTGATTTTTTTCATCTCTGCTTTGCTATGCGGTCTAATGACCGTGCAGCGGCATAAGCAGCTCTGGGTTACCCTGTAATTTGTCCCTCTGATGAGCCAGCCTGCCGTGTCAAAGCCGGCAGATGGTGCTCCCAGCTTGGCCTGCGGCTGGGCTGCAGCTCAGCGCTCCTGTGGAAGAGCATCCCTGGATTGTAGGGGTGCAGAGAAATGCTGCTGTGCTAGACATGACCACGTCCAGCACAGACAACAGGCTCTGCACAAGATCCAAGCTCAAAACTTCTCCTTTCCTCCTCCCTGTTTCTCCAGACCAAGTATCTTGAGGCCTCAGAGTAGGTAAAGTCCAAAGATGATTCTGACTGGTTGTGTCACAGCAGTGATGTGGAGCAGCTGGTGGCTCTGCCCACAGTTGGAGGTCAGAAGTGCCAAGGTGCAGCCACCACCTGTGTGCTGGTTTTCCCACGTTTCCCACAGGCAGCCACTGTGGCAACCACTGTGGCAGCTGATGAGACTCCTACCAGCACCTGGCCTTAGCTCAGGGATGAGCAGATGCTCACCAGCCCTCAGCATGAAGGTGGATGTGAGGCTGTCAGCAGTATGCACAGATCTGTATCCACACTTTCTCGCTGGTGTGTCCCTTAACAGGTCCTGGGGCAAACCCCAAGGTCAGGGACCAGCAAATCTTGGCTCAGCTCTTTGCCCTACAATAGCAATGAAAACCACTCTAGAGAAAGTCCAGTGAGGCCCTTCCTCTTTGCCTATAGCTGACTATCATGACTAACCTTCTGCATTTATCCAGAATGAGTCAGACCTGTAAAATTATGAGACCAGCTTGAAAACAATACAGAGTGTGAGCTATTTGTGTCCAAGCCTTTACAGTACTCTTGGGGCTTGTTTCCTCTGGAAATGGCAGAGCTGGGAACATGCTGTTCTCTCACAAGAAAGGCAAGCTGACAGTCCTGGGCTCCAGGCAATCAGACGTTCCAATGACCACCCAACATCAAAAGGCTTGCCAGAAATTATGGGAGTAGTGACACTGAGCAGGCATACAGGGCCTCTCTGTGCTGACCAAAACTTGCTAAGTGTGGGTCCTGGTTTTTTTCCTAAGAGATCTCACATGTTCAGTGTTCGTACATTAAAATACTGGATCCTCTTTGCTCTTTCCTTGGCCAAGAACTCCTCTTGGCCTTGCGTGTAATACCTGTTGCCACTCTTCACCTTGGGAGTGGCTGCATTTTAGAGGTGAACATGAGATCAGCCCATGGGGTGCGGTGGCTCCCAGTGAGCTGTAAGGAAAGCTGAATCATTTCTCCGTAAAACCCAGGGTGCAGGATCTGGCTCCAGTGTTCCCCAGTGTCATCTGCATTGACTAGGACTATTTCTTTTGTCAGAATAGTCAGCCAATCCCAATAAATGTTGATGTTAATGATGAGCTTGGAGGCTGAATCAGGCAGCCAAGATGAAGAAACAGCTCCAAGATGGCCAGGATAAACTGGCACCACAAAATCTATCACCAATCCTTTGCAAATGTCATTGCTGACATCAGGCTTTCTGTCACAAGCTTAAACATGAAGCTTTTAATGATGGTTGTTGGAAAAATGTTACAGACTGGTTTTGGACAACCCTGACCCCTTTTATAAGTGTCCTAAGAAAGAGGCATAAATAATAAAGCATCAAATTTTTTTTTGCCTGTTTGGAACAAGCCCCTTGGCTTTCATACTGCCAGCCTGGACAAGGTTTCACCACTGATCTGGGCCACCACGAAGAGGTGCTTTATTGAAGCACAACACTGAAGGAGTTGTTTCTTTTCCCACCTAAGATGAACCAGATATTTTGGTTAAATATTAAGAGCATGGTCGGTGTCCTAATCAATATTTTCCCTGAGTCCTACAAACCAGAGGTGCAGAGAGTGAAGGAAAGAGAATTGTGGCTAGAAATAATAATTTCTTTGAATGCCACTGTTGAATCACAGGTAGGAAAGATGGCTTTGTGCTGTCACGTGCTGCTGAGGAGAGTCAATACATGGTGACAAATTTTTGGCTGGTTATGTTCATTTGTCACAACTGACAGCAGTCAAGATTACTTTGTATATATCTTTTACAAAGTAATTCTAATCTCACCTCCATTGCTGCAGCACCCCAGGACCTGGGCTACTGCAACCTCTCAGTATACTTATGAAGAGTCAGCTGTTGACTAGAGGCTGGTAACTGAGGCATGACAGAGTTAATGGCTTGTCCAGACTCAGGCAGCCAAATGGAGTCTCATATGGTACATCTGAGCTGAAAACAAACCAGGATAGAGCCTGCTCATAGTGAGAAGAGGGAGCTGAGGGTGCCCATACAACAAATCACTGCTCAGAAGGAGGGTACCCCATAGCAGAAGATCCAAGAACATCCTGGCTTCGGGCTAGAGGTTATTGTGAGCTGAGACCCCAGTATGCTGGGATGGCATTGCCTCAGGAGTACAAGAAGATCCAGTAGAGAGTCAGCTCTTCCCAAACACTGTCCTTTATACAGGGACCTGTGTCTGGTGTCAGAATGAAAATCAACAGCAAAGTTTGCACTCATTTTACATTAACATACGCAAAGTAGGAATGAGCCTTATTTTGTGGAGGACAAAGCATTTCTTGCCACGAGAGAAGGCAAAAAACCCCCAACCACCGCATTAGAACCAACTATTTATATAATTTCTTTATACAAATATTCACATTTATCCATCACAGGGTGGTATTTGTTTTGAATAATGTACTTTATATCGCTTTATCCTTACCCATTGCCACTGTGAAAGACGAGCTACCTCCCAGACTTTGTATTGTCTGATTGCAGTACCTGTTTGGAGACAGAGTCCAACCTTTCCTCACCTCAGTTTTCAGAAATATGGCAACATAATTCAGATTTCACGCCATCAGGGTGAGCGAAGGGGAATCTGTAATTCAGACACATTGTGCCTGCAGTTCCCTGTCCGACTCCAGGGTGGCGATGCTGCCTCAGCTCTTACCACAGCTAGTAACGCACACTGCACTCCGGGAAGGGATTTTTTTATTAGCACCGCACACAGGGTGTGATGAAAGATGATTGCATATGGCAGGAGTCATTCTAACAACCACGGTCCGCCTGTTTTTGCTGCATCTGAAGCCTTGCATGTAGCTGCTGGAACAGCCCTTACCTGCCCATGGATTGTAACCAGAGGAAGAACAGAATGTCCTAAGAAATTACACGTGTCTTGTTTCTGGGATGATTTTTATTATGAGTATGTACAGATGGTGTCAGTCATTGGTAGGTGGTTATGCTAAGAGGAGATAACAGATCCCACCCAGGACACAGGCTCTTCTAATTCCAGCTCTGCCTTTGATCATGGATAAATTATTCTTCTTTCACATGCCTCAGTCTCTCTCCATTCAAATGTCTACTTAGACTGTAAGCTTTTGGAGACAGTGGTGTCTCATAGCGTGGAGACACAAAATGTAGTACTGGTGCTGTACAGCACCCAGAACAATGGAGATCTTGATCTTGATGGCAGCCTTCACTCATTATCTTAATAGAAACATCCAAGTCTATATATGAAAAAAATTATCTGAACAATCTTTTGGTCATACTGACTCCAGATTAGACACGTGATAAGAAGCGACAGAGGAAGCTGTGTGCATGTAAAGCCATTTTACGTCTTTGAAATGACTGAAGATGTAACTTGCAGTCCCAGTGGAGGCGATGCCCTCCAAGTGGCGGCGCTGCACCTCAGATACAACGTGTGTGACATTTCTATTGCCCGCTAGAGGCTTTCTGCTCAGTAGTGAAAAGAAATTAACTCCAAGTCTTGGATCCCAGAGGGCAATTTTGTAGCAACTGTGGTGTCTGTCTGCAGGGAGCAACTCCTTAGAGAGCTGATCTAATACTACACTGGCACCAGAGAAGGAGCTGGTACCCTCCTTACAAGGGGACACCACACATCTGAAGAGGGAGTGAAAACACAGGTTTGAGGAGACTGGACCCTCCAGCCCTCCAACCCCTTTTCCATTTTTAAGTACACATTAGAAACACCACAGGAGATAGGAAGCATCAGTTCTTAAGGAAAACTCCCTTTTGACTAAAAAAATCTCACAAAAGGACATTTTAATGGGGAGGTTTTGAGCATAAGTATTGTGAGGGCTATTGATACCATTTCACTGTCATTAAGAGAGTGAACTTCCCATCTCGTGTGGCAGAAGAGCAGACCCCACAGTGTACCTCACCTCCAAGAGTATGTCTTCCAGCTTTGCTGGGCTGCAGGGAGCAGATCTATGCGCAGCCTCTACCAGAGAGAGTTTATTTCATTGGTGTACGACCACCTCTCTTAACCAAGACATCAGTCAGTCATTCAAAAGACCTGGTAGTGCTTCCTCAGGCCAGTTTTGTGTCTTATTTATCTCCTCCACCCCAGCTCAATAGACCCATATCCATGCTGTGTGGGATCCTCCTGGCAACGCTAGGCATCCCAAAGCAACAGTGAACCTCTGTACCTCTGTTCCTCCTGCCAGCCACTTTCTAATCCAAGCCTTGCTATTTTTATCCAGTTCAGATTTCTTCACTCCTTTATTAAATAAATAATGTGGCAATCTCTCAAGTGTCTGGCCAAAGGCAAAGCAGTTTGCAGTCATTCATGGCCCTACTGCCAGAAAACAACTGACTAATCAAATGTCATCGTGCTTGCTAAGCTGACCCCAGTAACAAGGTTCTCCTCTCAGAGGAAGCACCTGAATATCAGGACTCTGTCACCACTTCCACTAAACTGGAGGTCTCTTGTCCCTTCCCTCCCAAAATAACTGCATAGAGAATGCAGTAGAGGAGAATTCAGCAGCATCCTACCATGTCCACCATCTTACCCAAGACACCAAAGGAGCAAGTGCCTTATGTGTGTCAAGGGAGGCTGCAGGACCTACAAAAAATCATTCAGTCCTCTGAATTTCTGCCCTCGCTTTCCCAACAAATGGGAACAGTGTCCAGTGCCCTGTCCTCTTGTGACCCTGGCCCCAGTGTGCTCTAGATTGTGATATCTCTCATTGAGAGCTGAGTGACTCTTCTGGCTTGGACCACCAGCAGACACAGCTGGGACTTTGTCTGAGGTGAGTCAAAGCACATGCATTCAAAATGTGCTAAGCCCTATAATAACAGGGAGAAGGTCGCCCCAAATATGTTGTTTGTATCATCAGCTAAATGCTAATTTGGAGCTGGTTTTCCTCCCACTTTGCTGGGCTATCTTGAGAGAACAAAAGCCAGAATTCCTGGGGAACTAGCAATTACTACCTAGTTTCCAAGGGTAAAACTCAGAAAAATATCTAAGAGAAAAAAAAAAAATCATAAAGTCTCTGATTTCTGAAAAATAAATAGAGTCCCTCCCCTCTGAAAACTCTGCTTCACACTGTCTTTGGTAGGAATCCCAAAATCACCCGTATATAAAAGCTTTGGGCTGGGTGTCATTTATGCAAGGCTAAGATGGTGGATCATTCTCTCACAGTCATTCAAATATGCTAATAAATTTCTTTCAGGCCTAGTTAGGGGCTCAGCCTGTGCATTCTAGAGTTTGTACTGAAAGTAGCACAAGGTGGAAACTGCTCTGCTGAAAAAAGGTAGACTGATCCCCTCTGGACCTCAGCTATACCTTTAGCCCTCCTTTCAGCTGGGGGAATTTCTAGAGAATAGAGCTGGATTCTCCTATAAAAGGAGACTATGGGGATAGAACTTCTGGAATACTGGGGGATGTGGATATGTAAGGTATTGATGATTTGTGCTAGGGGAAGGGTGGGTTGCAGCAAAACTCTAATACAAGTTTGGAGATTAGGCCTCAGAAACTCCGTGGTTAGGCCATTGTTTAAGGCTGGGAAAGCAGCTGCTAGAGAAAAGGGGAAACAGATGAATTTGAATACTACTTATTATAACTGGTACTGTGGAGGGGAAGGGGAGAAAAGCAATGTATGGTCTGCTCTCAGGGAGGGAAGCATACTTGGTTGAGTAGAGACCTACCTTTTCAAATTCTCCCCTATCTCTTTTCTGTAATTAGATATGCTGTGGGTAGTGTAAAGGAAATTTTACTGCTCTGACACTGGGAGCCTGAAGCAACCCTGAGGCCCCAGAGCCTATAAAAATTTCTGAGAGGTTAGGGTCTCCTGCTATTGTAGAAAACAGTGCCCTTGTTCCTTACATGCAATGAAGGCTTGTGAAAGTCTCCCTTCTGATGATGACACGGCAGATGGTGATCTGACTTTCCATGTGCCCTTTCTTTACTTATTGCTGGCATATCATCAGGGTCTAGAAGTTCCTAGTTCTGGGGCCAGGGCTGCTATTTTAAGTACCTTTGTTCCCTACTCCAGAGGCATAAGAAAGCTATGGTTTTTAGGTCTCTGAAACTTCTTAATAGCTCATTTGTAGGTTCTTCCCTATGCCAGAGCATGTCTGCTGTGGGATCTCTTTGGACAAGCCAGGAGTATTTTTCAGCTGATGACCTCTCAGATACTGGGGTGGAGGGGCAGAGCTCCAGGAAGTGCCATCAGAGGTGCTGCAGGACTGAGGCCATCCTCGGATGAGGTCTGTCACTGACGTCCTCTCTTGGTTGGGTGATGTCATCCTTAGCGAAGGTTGGTGCTGGCTTAGTGCTGGCAATGCCAGATCAGGACATTTCACTTCAGTAACCTCTTGTTCCTCACACGCAGAGAGTGTGAGGGTGCATCAACCAACCTTTTGCCTGGCACTGCTCTTATCTGAGGGTTACTGTTCTCATGTTTCTGTGCTCAGCCAAAGATCTGGCAACTCTCTGGTGCTTGTGGCCAAACAGAAAATATGGCACTTGTGTTAGTGTGACCATGTCCCTGCAGGGGTTGGCAGCAACTGGTCTGAGGGAAAATGACAGTTTGATCTTCAAACAGTATCCATTGGGACCCCTACTAGATCTGAACAGCTATCATATCTCTGATATCTGAAAAACAGGTGTTAAGCTGAAAGGCTGCCAGTGGCTCTACCCCTGCTCTTTCATACTGGCAAATAAACGGTTTTCAGGTCTTTTTATTACTTAGTTATGTGAATTTTTAAAAGGCTTTTGGGCCTGAAATTGACCTTTTCCTTCATTTGCAAAAAGCTCTTAATCAAGATAGTGGAATCAAACAGGCTGTGGATGGCTCAAACCCAACTGCTCTGCCAAGCCTCTGGCCATCTAGGATAGGTCCAGTTATTCCTTTAATGGGTGCAGCAGGATCACAGGCTGCAGCAGGGGTTTGTTGCATGGGGCTAGGTGCAGTGGGGATTAGTACTTCTTGTGAAGAAGGAACAGGAAGACATGGCTGAGATTGCACAGTGGCAGAGTGGGAATGAACTCCAGTTCATGTTTTATGCATCAGCTGAGAAAAAGCACATTTTTTTAATCCTCTTAGACTTTTATAGGGGTAAAGAGGAGCTGGAAATTTCTGCCCTATTGATGGAGAAGTTGATATGTTCACCTTGTTGCATACAGAGCCAGACCGGAGACACTTCTCTGAGAAGAGGGAATGGATGTAACCGGGGTTGTTGCGGTTTGAGTCTCCTGTAGAATTTTTTAACTTGACTAGGTGTATAAATTACCTCATACAGGTTCCCTTGCTCTGTAATTAATTTAAGTCCTAAAGTGATGGGATTTAATCTTAATGTTCTTGCTGGCTCCCTTCTGGCATTTCTGGCAATATAGCCTTGGAGATCTCTCACTTGATACCCTAAGGTTTTCTAAATGCCACAAGAGGTGACATCTGTTTGGGTTGCTGGCAGCAGCAGTGGGGAAGCTTTAGAGGGCACTGGAGCCATGCCATCAGCTGTTGTACTTGCTGATGCACAGGGAGAGGTAAAGGCATGTTGCATTCTGAAGTTGGGAGGCTTCTGCTAGAAGTATGGGGATTTGACAATGTTTTGGCACTGGTAGAGAGGATTGGAAATTAGTTCCTCTAGCTCTACAGGTGCTTACACCCCAAAGGCTTTCCTTAAAGTCTGAGGCAAAAGTGGAAGTAACAAAGCTAAGCAAAGTTTTCAGGACTGTCTCAGCAGGATTGGTATCACCTATTTCACACAGATGAAAGAGGTTAGAGGAAAAAGGAAAGCAAGCATTGAGTACACTGAGTGAGTAAAAATTCTTGACTAATATCATGAAAGCATAGCTCATTTTCCCTGTTCCTCGATCACACACAATTTGGCTCCTTTTACTTGAGCACTAAACAAATCCAACGGCTGTAGGCAATGTGGAGGTCCCACACCCTGGGAGGCCTTCTTTTGCCCTCAAAATGAGGTGCTGGGCACAAAAGCAAACATTTCATTGTCTGCCCATGCAAGCAGGTGACAGTGGGAAGTCAGCTGCTGATTGCAAATGTTTGCTGACCACAGCTTGCCAGCTCCAGCTGCCAGCACCCAGAAAGCTCTCAAAGCCTGGACCTCATCAGTGATTACTATGGTGGGGGAAGGGAAACACTGGAAAAACTCTGTTGCATGTCTTAATAAATCATAATGTTGCTGATATCAGTGTGCTGGTACTGAAGGAGTTGCTGGAGGCAGTAGTCTTTTCAAGCAGAAAGTTTTGCTTGAATGGCGACGTAACAGCTGGGCATGTGCTAGCACTGTGCTCGTGCACACTTGGAAGTCAGTGCATGAGGGATTACAGTCATCAGGCTGAAACAGCACCAGAAAATCTGGAAGGAAATTTTCATCTGTCAAAGCCTTTGTTTCTTTAGTTTAATCGCTCTCATCATGTTTTGGACAGAGAGTTTTGAAAATATAACCTATTGGCAAGAGACTGCATTTGATTCTCAGCTTTGCCGTGAATGCTCTGGGCTTCCCCTTGCAAGGCAGCTCTGTGCCTGAATTTGTAGATGGTAATTTTACCTTTTGGGTTATAAACCCTCTTTGGGGTAGGAGCTGCAAGATTGTGTGATCTGCTCAAACCTTTCAGCACTTAGATGGAAGGAGTGCTTCACAGAAGGTGAGGTTATTGGTAGTTATTAAAAAGAGATGTCCAGATATAATCTGGCTGTTCTTCTATAGGGCTCAAAGCATCTGCTACTGGCTGTGGTTAGTCAGAGGGTACCTTTGGTCTGACTCAATAAAGCTAGTTTTATTGCAATAGTTAGTCAAACAACCTCACATTCTTTTTATAGATGGAAAAATCTGGTTGTTGCTTAATTGGAAGTACAAACTTCAGAGCCCTGGAGAGATGGGAATGCAGATTACCTGGAGGCAGATCAAAAGGGAGGCTTACAAGATAAATTGTCATGGATCTTGCTTATTTGCAGAAGTATGACTTCCAATGCTTGTTACTTTTCTGCAGTAGAAGTGATGAGTTTGCAAAGATTCTCTGGACTTCCATAGAAGCCACAAGGCATATGAAGATGCTTTAGTAAAACAGCAGACTTCAGCAATCCTCATGTTTGCAGGGTGACTAAGTGGCAGAGTTGGGCCTGCCAGTTCATGGTCCCCAGCCATGCATTGAAGCATGAAGGGAAGACAACACATGGGTGACAGAGCAGAAAGCACTTAGCTGGCTCTTACGTGGGACCTTCTCTTTTTGAACAGATCTTGCCCTTACAGACATCCACGTGGTTCCTGTCAAGTCCCTCCACAGGGCTGAATTTGACTGAATTTCCTATAGTACACTTCAGGAGGAGGAACATGCTCCCCACAGCCACCAATTCTCTCTGGCAAACAGTAGCATATGTTTCACTGGGCTTTCCACAAACCATTTCATGGTTTGTTTGGTCACAGAAGATGTCCCGTGCTAGCACTGGCTGTCCTAGCTGCATCTGCAGGTGCCACCATGAAGAGTTATGCATGTCACACTCTCTTCAACGTGTTTTTCCCAAACAGGTAGTATAAGGTTCTATTCTCTTTGATGTGATACGGAATGCTCTTGGGGGAAAACACAGATTACAACTGCTATTTCTTAAAATATCTTTTATTCATTAGCTGCTGTTAATAGAATCAAGGTGTTATTAGTAAAGCAGATAACTATCCACACAACACATCCCTCACTCTTGTTCACTTGTTAGTGGGAGCAGCCACTTGAAGGCCAATCCCAGTGTGAGTGCTTGGAAGCAGAATGTCATCCTCACACACTCCTGCCTTCTGGGTGGATCTTTAGAAATTCCTTCAGAGGGCACTTTGTTTCACCACCTGTATACATAACTCCGTATTCTTAATCTGTGTAGAGCAGCCACTGCCCTCCTGGGTGTGCTCCAAATTATACAACCTGTTGTAATGTGTGCTGGCAGCCTTGTAGACCATTAAATGCTGGTGGTCTAAATTTATAATTTCTTGCAAATTTATGAGGATTAGTTATCTCTGAAGTTTATCAGCCCCTATGAAACCTTCACATAATACCTTCTTAGCATATATCTGTCTTGACTTCGGCCTGTAATATTTCTTGGTAACTATTTCTCCATCTGAATCTATAGAAGCACACAAACTTGTACAAAGGGGGCTTCTATGATACCAGGAGGTAGTATTTAACTGGGGGGATGGTGGAACATGTATGTCCTCTGCAGAATAAATGATACTGTGGCCTGAGGTGGGCTCAAATTCATTTGGAATAAGCTGGATGGATACTAGTACTTGGGCACACTGATGCTGTCATCTTCCCATGGATAGACTTGACATTTACCTACTCCAGCTGGTTTAAGAACCTGTATGTGACACATAGAAAGACTCTCTCCACAGCTCCTCTTCATGTTTTGCAGGCTGGTTGGGGTTCCCCTGGTGATCCAGCTCTCTCATACATAAGAGCTGTGCTGTAATGCCCAGCATGGCTGCTGGTGAAGAACAGAGTTCCCTGCAGACCCTAGAGGGATTAGGAGGAGCATTGTAATTGCATAGCACGCAGTAGATATCAATTTACATCTCTGCCCTATATGGGAACTTACCAGAGCAGGATGGCCCAAGCTTTCAAACCAGGAGAGAGCTCTGTGGGATCCCAGCCATATGGCACGCAGTGCTGGTTACTCATGAATAGGTTTGCTTGGGGCTTTCTGTACATGTGGTAAATGAGACAGTCTGCTCCTTCAGCAGGTCTCAATTAGTCTGGCTCCTTTTTGAGCAGCACTGGCTCACACTGGTGCCTTTGCTAGTGCTCCTGGTTGGCTTTCTTGATCTTGCCCAGATGAGTCTTGGTCTTCTGCTGCTGAAAGAAAAATCCCTACTGCTGGCTGCACAGCATCTCCAAAGAAATCTGAGCTGTAGTTGGTGTGGAGCTGGCCAGCCTGAATGCAAAGCCAGCCTGCTAGCCTGGAGAAAGGAGTAGTACCATCTTGGGTGCCCACAGTGAAGGAAAGGGGTAAGTGCTCTGAAATTCTTCATAAATCCAGCCTTGCCTTTTCACCTCTGTGGAGTCTAGCCCTCTGAAGAGGCTCCTGCCCTGAAAAGCCAATGTGGATGGGAATAAGGGCTGGGTTAAAGGAGCACTTTGAGAGAGAAGTTTGAGGGCTCCTGATCACCATGACATGGGCCCTTCCCTACTGCAGGATCCCTCAGATCTAGTTCCCTGTCTTACCTGGAGAGCTGGCTTTCAGTGCAACTACAGCAGACCCACTGGACCCAGCAGACCCAGATCTATCAGCAGCCTGATGCTCTGATCCACATTACAGCCAGCAGCAGGGGAACCAGGATGCATGGGGGAATCTGACTACTGTAACCAGGGAAACAGGACGAGCGGGCTTTTTAGGCAGAACCAAAATGGAGAAACATTCTGAACTAGTCAATTCATTCACCACATAGGAGACTGGAGCAAACCGAGAGGATTGTGCTGCTGTGTGTGACAGCTGACTGTGTAGCTATTACCTGTGATGGTGGAGGTGAAGTAGGCAGGTATAACATTTCACGTCTTTCCATCGCTGGCATTTTCTGTTAGTTTTCAAAAACATTCAGAAGCCTCACACAGAATTATAAATTTAAAATACGTGGTACCTTGTGTATTGTATGATAAAAAGTATAAACCAGCAGGAAATTTTGAAAATGCCATGCTGACATGTCAGTGATGCAGTCACTAGCTGTGGATTTAAGTGCTAAGTGAAGTGCTACAGGTTGTTTCACAAAGCCAAGTTTCTTACCCAGCTTACTACAGAGCTGTCATTTGGGAAATCAGAGGCACATGAAACCCTTCTTCAGATGGTGCTTTGCATTGACTTCACTGGGAGTTTGCACTGGCAAGTGCCTTCTCTTCTTTATTCCTTTGTCACTGTGATAGACACCCTGCCAGCCATGGCAACTAAAGCATTTGTTATCCACCATGCCCTTAACTGGAATTAGCTCCCATCCACTTTTCCCTGCCTGTTCAGTCAAACAGCTCTTCGGCAGCCAGGTTATTTCTCAGCCTCTGCTGCTGGTTTCTACTGCAGTGGTACTCTTGTAATGGCTTTCTTGAAGTAAGAACATTTTTGTATCAGTGTCCTTATCTCCCCCAACAGGAAGAGCTGCCTAACCCTGTCCTCTCAGCCATGGAAAAGCTATTTGCAAATACATCAGGAAGGAGGCACTTTTTCAGTCATTATAAATCTGAGCTTTTACTGGGAGGTGCTTTATCTGTGCCAGCTAATCTAGAGTGTCTCAGTACTTTCCACTGAGGATGAGGGTAATTATCTTTAAGCTAACTCACTTTCTAAGTGAGCACTCTTCTCTTTTACTGCTGCACTATGGCCTCCTCATGACTAGGAATCGGTTCTTTCTCTGCAATAGTCTCCTCACAAAAGAAATTGAGTGCATTTAATAAGCTAATGTGCTCTGAGGTAGGGCTTGTGTTAAAGATGCAATACCTGATAACAGACTGATCTTAAAAATATTTACTATTTTATATGCCTGGAACAGTCTTATGCATTCAAACATTGGCAGTGAACAGCAAGCACATTTATAAGGATGTGGTGTGGTACCACCCCTGTGCTAGAGCTGATGTCATGAGGCCAGAAAAGCTCTCAGCCCTATCTCTTGTGAACCAGAGAAGGCTGGAGGCCATTGGCACTGACACCATACACTGTGCCCATGCAAATGTTTGGACTGGAAATGGCTGGCCACATGGGAAGGATGTGTATCTTTAGGGTGCAACTAAAGGACAAAGAGGCTGGGCTTAGAGTTCTCCAGTGCCCCACCTTAGTTTAGTGGCTCTGCTGCTGCATGTTAGACCAGCACTGGGCAGGAGATGCAGAAGTTTCTCCAGCCAAACAGAAATCTACCATAGCACAACATATACTGCACCAGGGCACGGAAAACTCAGCTGAAGGGCTTACTGACAAAGATGTGTCAGGCAATTAGTGATCCTTGCAGTATGTCCTGTACCTGCTCAGATAGAAGAAGGAACTGACAGTAAACACACTGTTAAGAAATTAAATGTGTCCAGTTCTCATGGCAGAAGCATTTATTATCAGTATGTGCTGTTCTGTTAGCTCAAGACATCCAGATAAGGATGAGAGCATAGAACCAGCTAGGAGAGCTGTGCCTCAACCCATCAATCATTCAAAAGCATTACATATTTAAATGCACAATCAGAACTAATTTGAGTCTCCTGAGGAAAAAAACCCATGCGTGCATCTCCTGGGAGAAGGTGCTTTAGTTTCAGTGTCTTTCATTGCACAAGAGTTTTGTTATGGCAAGGGTTTCTGCAGTAGCAAAGGATGGGATACTGTGCTCTGGTTTTCCTCAAAGACTGAGGGATGACCTGAGGACCTGCCTTGTGAACTTCAGAGAAAGAGAAATGGCTGAACTCTAACTAAAGTAGGTAAGATGGAAGGTTTCTATGATGGCTCTTTCTCTTAAAACATCCCTAACCATGCTCTGGCTTCCCTGTGCTGGACGTGGAATATGAAGTCTTTTGTCCACGGAGCACTGCAGAAAACCTGGGAAGGAGGAAAGCGGCGTTTTCCCAGGTCCTGGAGGATTAAGAGACCTGCACAGCATCACGCAGGAAATCAGCAGCAGAGTGGGAACCAAACAAATTCACTAGTAGTGATTCAGGATAGAGGCTGGCCCAGCCCAAGGCATATAAAACGGCATCATCCTTCTGACTGGATATATTTCACTGAGGGAGCCACCTGCCAGCAGAAAATGTGGTCATCATAACTGAAACACTGTTTGAAACCAGAAGGATAAGAAAAGGCGTTCTGGACATTTTGAAATTTCCTGGTTTGGATATTTTCAAAATGAAATGCTTCTGTATGTTGCTTGGAAAAGACTCTTCAGCTGTATTTGTGTGCAAAGGTGGTGATCTTAAATACTATTTTGTGGAACAGAAGGAGTCAAATCAATGACAAAGGAAGGCAAACATTTAAGGCTGAAACTGCCTCATGAACAATCAACCACACAAGAAAGCTGGGAGCTCACAACTTCCTGTCTGTTTTCAGATAAATCCAAAAAGTTTTTGTAAATTTTTTCCTTCAAATTTTCACCTTTCTGAATCCAAATTAAATCTAGTTGTGAAACAAAAAATTCCTTTTTTGATGCTTCTCTATTATAACCTCTTATGCTCTGCCAGCATATGACTGGGCTTAACTGGTACTGGAGAGAGTAGAGACAAAGAAAAATCTCATAAACACAGAAAATAAATCCCACACAAATATTAAAACAAAGCTACTGCATTGTTACTAGCATTTCTAGAGACTTATTTCCTGAAGACTCTCATGTCTGCAGTATATTCCACAGCATCAATCCTAGTATGTTACTTGGTCATTAGTCCAAAGAACATACTCATTTATGAGTCTGAGATGGCTTTGTTAGTCAGGAGTGGCAAACTCAGTTATGAGCTTCTTTCCCAAAGATCCAGTATTTATTATGTGCCATCAAACATCTTGATAATTTGATGGCTGGCCTTCTTAGAGGCTTGGAGTGCTCAAACAAAGCCTGGGGAAGAGAAGTGGAAGATCTGGAAGGAATGACGTGGAAGAATAGGAGTGCTGCCTCCAAAGCTGGGTGGGATCATGGGGTCCACAGCGATTCCAGCTCTCTGTGTCCCCATGCTACAACAGGAGTTGTCACGAAAGCAGAATTTAGAGCAGGGTAACTAGTGGCAGCTACTCCTGATCCCACTGTGCATGCCTGACGTTATATTTCCCATCAGTGGCAGCCAGAGAGTCTGTTTAGGAAGAGCTGCAAGCTGTTTGAGGCTGTTCCAGGTCTGCTCCACTCAGACCTGTGTCCACGAACATTTTGTGTGTGTTAGAGGACACATCTTTGCTTTTACCATCTGGTTACGGACCTTGTTTGCTGTGAGTCTCCCTAAAGCTTTGGTGAACCTGTTGATGCTGTGGAAATTAGAAACAATTTCCAGAAGTTAATCACCCCCAGTAGGAAAAAACAAAAGTATGCTAATATGTCAAGTGCATTTCAAATTTCCAGTAATTCTTGGGGCATTTTAAAATTCCTTTGCTTCAAACAAGGCAGCTTAGTCAAAAGCCAAAGCCACCACGATGCCTCAGATGACATGTTTCTCACTTGAGCACTCAGAGCCAATGCTTAGAGTTGAGGGCACTCCTCATTAATATCCAGGTGTGGAACTCACTGCACCAAACTCATGCTATAAAAGACAGGCATCCAAAAACTAATCCAGGTATATAGAAGTTCCAGATGCACCACCAGCAGATGATTCACCTTTTTCTAAAACAGGTATCTCAGATTGCTGCTGTGAGTCACTGTGGGCACCACCTTCCTGTCTCCCCTGACTAGAGGATGCTTATTTAACCAAAGTGGATTTCACACATGTTTAAAATAGCTGAAGATAATTGAAACCATTCCCCACCACCTTTGCTCCGTGAAAAGAGATACACGAATTCTGGGTCATCTTGAAAGACTTTTGGCAGAAGGGGGATAGTGGACAGGTGAGTGCTGATGCTCCATCACCTGCTTGAGGTGAGAAAACATTTTGACCTCAGTCACAACTGTAGTCATTCAAGGCTTTTAAAATAATTATCTTGGTTTTCTAATGATGCTCTTCCCAGTGATCACCCAAGAACAAGTATCCAAGCATAATTTCTTTGAGATTCAGGATCAAGCCAAATCTATCGTAGCTGATAATATAGCAGTAAAATTAGTGATATTTGAATCACCAGTATGTAATTAGCCAACCCAAAAAGACAAAGAAGAAGATAAATATTACAATTGTGTAAGTTTCTTCCTGTTTCTGAACATTAAAAGTCACATGGCAGGGGTTAACAGAATTGTGTGATTAGCTTAGAAATTTTTAATTTTATGTAACTGTGTAAATGTGATGGAATGTTAGACCTCTCTGTAGATGAAGGAACACGTAATTAGGATAATTTTGTCAAAATTACAACTTCACTTAGTCAGCATATAAGGTACCTGAAGGTCATTTGGCATTTTCAAAACGGACAAGCAAGTCTTCTGTTTGAGTGATAAAGACCAGAGTTTTGTAAAAAGCTATTTTTGGAGAACTGAAAAAGAAAAAAAAAAAAAAAAAAGTAAAACAAACAGCTGTGTTTGTTACAAAGCCAAAGTAGCATGTAAGAGCTGTTGTCACTGTGTTCTGTTATGAAATACTATTTGTTCCACAAAGTGTTTTTATCTTTCCATGCAGTTTAAAAAGAAATAAAATACACGGTTTTACAAGGTTGGGGGATTTTTTCAGTTGAGAATTAACTGAATAAAAGTGAGCATTTGACTGTCTTCATGTAATGCCAACTTTCAAAATACAGTTACAAAATTACCAGATTATAACACAGCTAACACTTTCATGTTTGAAAATTGTACTTTTAAGCCCCTATCCCAAATCTACGTATTCAGCTTCGTGAATGATACTTTTGCGTTATTTATGTACGTATATATATGTCCGTGTGACTACAGGCGTCCGCATGCGTACTGAATTACAACTTTTTTGCCTTCCGGATTTTTTTCTGCTGTCTTTTTAAAGCTGTAACCGGAGCTCGTTTTTAAACACGAGTTGAAGTGCTCGCATTTCCCACGACTGCAGCATCTGGTGCTTTTTTCGAGGCCGTGGCAGGACGGGCCGGGCCGGGGCCGGGGCCGGGGCGGGGAGCGGGGCCGGGGCGGGGAGCGGGGCCGGGCCCGGGGCCGGGGCGGGGAGCGGGGCCGGGGCGGGGAGCGGGGCCGGGCCCGGGGCCGGGGCGGGGAGCGGGGCCGGGGCGGGGAGCGGGGCCGGCCCGGGCGGCGGGGCGGGATTGGCCCGGCGCGGTCAGGCGCCGTGGGCTGTTGCACACACGCGGCTCCGGGCCCCGGTGACCGGCAGTAACCCCGGGAAGCCCAGCCCGCTGTGGGGTGTTCCCCTCGATGCCGGCCCTGCGCCCTCAGCCGGCCCTGGCCGTGCCCGGCTGCCCCCGGGGCCTGCGCTGCCCCCGCGGCCCTGCCCCTGCGGGGGACGGAGCGCTGCCGCGGCCCCCGGGACAGGAGCTCCCTCAGCGGCTGGGCTGAGGCGGTTCGGCACACATCCCTCCGCTCTGCAGGGCTCTGTGGTGCCGTCTTCTCCACGTGCTCTCCTGGGACTTTGTTCCCTCTTTCCAAAAGTCCCGCGGGCTTGTGGGGCCCTCATGGAAGGTCAGCAGCAGCTGGGGCTTTCTCGCTGCGGTTGTGATGCCTTGAGAGGCTATCTAGAACAGAGGCTAGAAAGTGTTAAAAGAATAAAGTAGGTACTTATTAAAAGGCCTTCACAGGGCACACTTTGGGCAGTACAAGAGCCCGGCCAAGGCTGCACCCAAGACGGACGACAGATCACGCGTTTTCACGCTTTTTAAAGTTTTGGTCTCTTCAAATATTGGGGTTAATTGTCCAATTACAGCTTCAGGTTATGAAGTCCCATCCTCCCAGATTGCTCTCCTCAATTTACTGTTGTTTATACTTTTTGGGCCTGAAGCTGCAACGGTGTCCTTGGTTCTCCAGCTGGAAAAGGATTGTTTTGTCTAATTAAACTGTGAAGAGAACTTGCTAACACTTTATATGAAGCTCAGAGTTACATACTAATGCAGTGCATAATCCGGAAAATACGAAAGCTAAAACTTAAGTTACCAGATGTTGCACAAGGCTTGGAGCAGAGCTGGTACGCAGTCCTGCTCCTGGGCAGCCCCTGGGGGGATTGCTGTCCTCCCCAGGGCACCCTCCCTGGTCCTGCTCCCAGGCTGGACGCACTGGGTTACTCACAGCTGTGTTCACTGCATCTCACCCCTGGGGAGTGGACTGCAGCTGGAACCTGGTCTCCCCTAAAGATCATGTTGGCATCTTCTGCATGTTGTGTTCAGAGCAAAAAGATGCAGCGAATACTTCCCTGACAGCCTGCAGCCCTCCCTGCTCTCCCTCCCTTGGGTCTGAACAAGCAGGCGCTTGTTTGCCTGTTCTCTCCTACCCAGCAGAACTGGCTTGTACATTAACTCTTCCTTTCCCTCTCCTTCTCTGGTGGGTGGGAGATTTTCAGAGGAGCAAAGTTGGGGTGCACTGGAATTGCAGCTCAAATGTGCAGATTACATAGGAAACCAGGAATGATCGTGCGTTAAATACTTCCAGGCAATGACCTAAAAATGCTGAGCTGGCACTGCTGAAGGGCTTGATAGTGTAGGAAAACATATTTTGGGCAGGGGAGTTACTAACAGTCTTTAACGAAGAGGGAGAGGCTGTGATTGGAGTTGCACTCATGAAATCCAGACAGAGGGATCATTAACTTTATTTTTAGGCTTGGCTGAATAATCAGGAGTTTTGAAGACTTGACTTGCCTTCTCTGTTTCACTTGTTTTAGGAGGGGCTGTGCTGTCATAGCTGGGATCAAAAGTGCACCAGATTACCAGAAGAAGCACCTCTCTTGTCACATCCAGGGACGTAGTGCTGTGACCAGCTGATGAGCAGGAGCGTTTGCTTTGCTTTTTTCTACAGCTCAAAGCAGCCACATGTCAAATTGGCTGGGCTGGTCACATACCTCCAGGTGGAAGAACACAGCTGCTGGAAGAGCCTCAACCTTCTGTCTGAGTCTCTTTTCACCCCTTTGGTCCAATTTGCAGTGTGCTGGCTCTGGCCTTCCCACCCAGGGGGCTTTCCAGCGGCTGGAAACCAAAGCACGGGCCTGTTTTTCCAAGGGAATAAGCATGCCCAGCTGCAAGGGTCTGGCGGTGCCAGCAAGCATGGGCTGGATCAGGGGTCCCTGTGTGCTGCAGGTGGCAAAGATGCCACAAACAAGGCCATCCCCTCTGCCCGCTTGTGCATGGAGCAAGCTGGTGCCATGCAGAGATGGCCTTACTGCCACTGTGATCAAAAGGCGTTGGGGTAGCTACTATCAGTTAAAGTGATACTTGGTATGGGGATTTCCCGTTTTTCCTTTCACTTCCCCCCGGCTGCAGAAGGGGTGGGGATAAGCAGGGACACCCGCTCTTGCATGAGGAAAATTCCCCTCGCTGAGGCTGACGAACCCGCCTGACGGGAGGCGGCTGCCGGTATTACGTGTTGTGCTGCATGTGGATCGGCCAGCCACAGGCCCTGGCAAGGGGCCCCGGCTGGAATTAACCTGCAGTAACCCCAGGCGCAGGGGCAGCCTTGGCGGGGCGTGCCTGCCTGGCCTGCGCTGGAGTATGAAAGCCATTATAATCCACTCATTCATGATGCTTAAAGAGCCAGAGGCATTTTTCCCCTGGTTCTCCTGGAAGAGAGAAGGGTTTGGAAACAGTAAGGCACAGCATTTCCCATCCTGACAGAGCAATCTCGTGCTTTTACCAAGCCCTGCCCACCATGTCATCAGTCCAACAAGTTTTAAAGTAACATTTATCATTTTTATTATGAACAAATAAAATTTCAGATCAGCACAACCAGACGTCTGTTTCCATATTAGTAGAAATTATTTCAAAAACATTTTTTTTTCCCAGTACACAAAACAGAGATACTACTATGCAGAAATCCCTAAGCTGTGAAAAATCGTATCCTACTCACATTTCAACAGTGACAGAGCTTAGACAATGTGCAGATTCAACTTTCCAATCCTTCCCTGAACACCCAACACTTAGACTTCTGCTCTTCACAATACCAGCAGAGCTGGGAACGGTTTTGGAAAACAAACCAGTCCATGCTTCTGCCAGCAGCAGTGTGTGGTTCGTACTGTTCCTTCCTGTGCTCGGCTGATTGGCAGCGAGCCTCACCACACCTCAGCGAGGCAGGGTGTAACCCCTCACTACAGATAGGGAAACTGAGGCACAGAGCGTTTTTAAGTGACTTTGTCCCAAATCACGCAGTGAGCAAATTGTTAAGCTGGGAACAGGTCCCAACTGCTTTAGCTGCGAGGTCCCACTGCTTCTTTTTCTGCTTCCATCTTTCACAGACTCATTTAAGCTAAACATACAGATGATGCGTCCAGGACACAAACATGCCACCAAAAATATATATATATTTATAGGTATATATATATATATCTCAAACAAAGTTCTACTTAAAGTGTTGTATCTGTTTCTTAATCTAACAAAAATTCTAACTCATATACATTCAAAATCACCTGCACCCACAGTTCAATGTAGGCAATTAAATAATTAAGAAACCCCTTGCATGTTCATAACTCAGGAAAAAAAAAATCAAATGGCAAATAGCTGTCAATACTTCTATGTATATTAAAGAAAGATTTAAGGCACCCAGAGATATTTGCCAATCTACTTTTAAAGTGACTGGACAAACACCAGGACTGTTTGGTTACTGCTCCTCAACTTCCACTCTCATTCCAGAATCTGGACCCAAATCAGCATTTGAAATTTTAAAGGAACCCTTGATGTCAAGCCCTGCTTCTCTGCTGAGAGGATGTGAAACACTGCTGCATTTCACAGCACACATCTTTTCTGTAGGGTTATGTCACACCACACCTTAAGGGCACCAGGAGCAAGGAAATCATTCTGCCCTTCTCCCCTGCCCACACCCCTTTCAAATTACTGGCTGGAGCAAATTCATCCTCTCTGGGGACTTCCACAAGTTCAGAGGGGTTTACAGTAGAGTGAAATCAGCCCATAATTACACAGCTAACAGTGTTTCTCTCTCTCTCTCTCTCTCTCTTTTTTTTTTTTTTTTTTTTTTTTTTTTTTTTTGAGGGTTTTTTATTTTCTTTCCAAATGGTAGGATACTGCTCTAGCCACAACTCCCTTTGCTCCAGCCAGCACCCAGAGCCTCAGAGCAGTAAGTATGCTGTCTCCTGAAACCAGGAGCTCTCTCTGAAGGACTCTCTTCTCCATTTGTCCTTGTTCCTCTTGGCTGGAAATCATATCACTCCTTACGGCTCAAAACCTCAAAGGGTCCCATTGCTGAGCAACACAAGGTCGTGGTGGTGGCAGGGAGGGGAAAGTGAGGAGACAGACTCATTTTCTGAGTAACAAGCTTATTCTTGTTAAGATCACAGAGCTATCCTGGCTCCTGGCGAGTTTCACTGCAGCAGGAGGAAGCAAAGCTGCAGACACTCGCTCCCATGAAGCTTCCCTGGCTGCAACGTGGCAGAGCTGAGGTGAGGAAGTTGGCATCTGCACTGTCTCTGCCTTCCCTGGCCTGCCTGAATAAGGGAGACGCTGCAAACCCCACTCCAAAATCACTTTGTTCCAGCTACCTCTTGTGCTTTCCTCCAGCTCCGATTGATGCATTGAAACAACAAAAACAGTACTATTGCTACAACTAATAATAATAATAGTAATAAAAATTAATAAAAAACTAGGAGAATTAAGGAAAAAACACGTTCAGCTCAGTGAGGGGTGTGACACAGTAACATCCAGAATGTAACCGACTGCCTGAACTCAAGCTGGTCTCTGCAACTTGCAGGAAACAACACCCACGCGGACTTTTTTCCCCGGCGCCCTCCAGCTGCATGCCCACATCGGCTCAGTGGTGTAGCTGACCTTTCTGCAGGCTCAGCCACCCTCGCTGCCAGTCTCTCTGGCAAAGGAGCGAGGTGGCGAGATGGCTCGCCGAGGGGGCTGGGAGGCAAGCTAAGGGACTAACAAGGAGCTGTTTTTGCTCAGCAGGGAACGGCAAACCAACACAGCAGACCCTGGGCAAGAGTGCACAGAGGTAGCTTACACTGGTGGCAGTGTCTTGCCTTGAGGTCTCAACTTCTTCGAGCCCTCTGTGCCAACTGGCTCCACACTATTGTTTCTCAGGCACTTGTTGAGTGGAGCCCCCAAGGATGAAAATACCTGCTCCTGCGGACACCCTCACTCCTACCTACACCTGCAGGTGCTCCCTTGTCCTGTCCCTGTGCTCAGCAAAGATGTGGATCTGCCTGCCACCCCGAAGGGACCCTGTTTTTCCAGCACAAAAAGCAGCTTAACTCAGAGGTGGAGCTTTGGCTTACATCCTTCTCCTCCTCTCCATTTTGGCAAAGTCCAATTTGCCAGCAAAAATCTCAGCAGTGGCGGTGAACAAAACTCACTATGGGCCGGTACTGCCCCTTGGCAGCCAGTGGCACACCCCTCCATCTGTCCTCCTCCTCACTGTGGCTCTCCAAAACAGCTGTGGAGCTCAGAGTCATGCTCTGCCTTCAGTCCCTCATGGCACAGAGGGCAGTGAAGGGGGGAGGCTGTGACACCAGAGGGAGTAGGAATTAAGGCCACCAGCACTCCCTCTCCAGTGCCCACCGCTGTTACCACATCCCCTGGCCACTGGTGGACATGGCTGGGGATCTGAGAGAGTCTGGGCACTCTCCTCTCCCCAGCCAGAGTGGCTAGGTGGTGAGGAGCCGGGGAGAACACCTCCCAAGAGACATCTTGGAAAGAAACAACTCTTCTTTCTCTTGGCAAGAGCAAGGGATGAGGCTGCTTTTCCCAGGAAGAGCAGTTTAGCCATGTCATGTCTGTCAGCAGCCCTTGAAAAAAGAGGAGGGACCATGGCAGAAACTTCGTGGGGAAGGGAGTGGGGAGAGGGTCACTGACTTTGGCTCAACTCTTCTGGCTGGTACAGACTTCCCTTAACTAAGTAGTACATAGCCAACTGCAATGGGCCTCCCCATGCCTCTTCCTACCAGCTTCTCTTCCAGGTAGAGACTGGGGCAATATAACTCAGGAGACAGGTTAGAGAGGCTGGAGAGGAAAACAGAAAGGGAAAGGAGAGGAGGGAAAGGGTGGCCTTGTGTTATAAAGGCAGAGTCTTAGATCTTAAACACGTCACGCAAAATGCAGCTTGGGAGGGGGTGTTAAAACTCATTATCATTATCTTAAGCAAACTGGTAGCATTATTCAGTAGTTAGTTAACAGAACATTAAACTCTTGTCCAGCGTGTTTGGAGGGGTCGGGAAAGGAGAAGGGGAGAAAAAAAAGGAAGGAGAGGTGTGGATGCATGTGTGAAAGGGAGCAGGAACTCAGCCACTCTTGTGACTTCCATCTCCAGTCCGCATTTTCCGAGCCAGGATGACCTCCTTGGAGACCTTCTTGCGATCGCTGGCCAGCCCCAGGAGGCACATGAGGTCAATGAAGGCTGTGGTTAAGTTGAAACGCCAGCCAAACTCACTGGTGGAGTAGTCATAGGGGAACGTGTGGTGGTAGTTGTGGAAGCCTTCTCCTGAAAAACATGACGAGGGAGAGGATGTTGCAGAGCTCTAGGTGATAGACCCTTTATCTTGACCTAAAGCACCATATTCCTGTAATGGGCTGTGGATTGAGTCCAGATTCCTCTCTCCTCTCAGCCCAGTTTCACCCTTCTGCAATCTACCCCATCTAATTTGGGCATGACCCAGCATGTCAGGACTGGTCCAAATGAGGCAATCACAGAGTATTTTGGTGCTTTAGAGGAAAACAAGCATGTGGCAAGGAACGGTGAAAGGCCCTAGCTCCCCAGCTGCACCAAAACACCACAAGAAATCTTGTAGCATTAAATCAGCTACCCTCTAGACCAGCAGCAAGTCCCCAATAAATCAGCCTAACCAATACTCCTACAACACTGGCAATCCTAATGCCAAATCCAAAGGACATTTCTAAATGGAGAAAAAGGCAGACACTAAGTAGACACTTCTACTAAGCAAACTACACCAGTCACCCACCATCTGTTCTGGACACTGACAACACTGGCTTCAGCGCTAACCCCTTCAAAGACACTGCCTCGACTCCTGCTCCTACCCCTGAATCTCTGCAGTTCAAATCCCTCTCTACTGAAATTCCACAAGCAGATCCTTTGGTGGTGGAAATCAGTGAAGCCCCAGTGAGGTACAGTGGTGCAAAACAGATGAGGATTTAGGTGTGGGAAAACAGATAAGGGCATATGCTGATCCTGGGATGTACTCTCTCCTAGATCTCCAAAATTTCAGTAAAAAACACGAAAGCATCTATCTTGTCTTACCCTCAAGTACCCCCAAAATCACCAGCTGTCCTGAGAACATGTCAAAATGTGAATCTGCTGGTTTTCAAGTTGACAAATATCAGACAGATAAGCAGTGACTGCAGCACGCATATTTCAGTCTAGTGAACGTGGCAGAGAGACCTCTGAACAGGGTAAATAAAATATTGCCACTGAGATAAGAAGGTGCTAAGTGTAGCAGAGTCCTTTCCAGCCTGGAAAGAGTCTGATGGGAGCTGATAACCCCACTGCCCTTAGGTACTCACTGGCCAGCATGGGAAACATTCCCAGATGCAAAGGCTGGAAGGGAAGGGTGGAGGGGAAATAGGGACACTTGGATTGATAGAAATTCCTAGAAGCAGTTGCAGCCCCAAGAGGCAGTCCCTGTTCTACAGTCCCTCTGCAGCAAAGACACAGATGCTGGACATACCTATGGCCCCCAGGCTGACCAGGGGGTTCTCCCGCGGGTTGATGTTCTGGTCATATGGCCGGTTGCCATACATATGAGCAGCACTGTTCACTAGCCAAGTGGCATTGAGCCCTAGGGCGTAGCGCAGGATGGCTGGAATGAAGAAGCTGATGATGATGGATTCATCCCAGAAGTACCAGGGCACTACAGTTGGCAGTGTGAAGCACAGCAACACCACCGAGGGCTTGTAGTATCTGGAAAGGAAGGGACCAGGAGAAAGGTGTTCAGTGGCAGAGGCAGGACAGGAAGGACTGATTCAGTCCTCCATTTGGAGGATTCATGCTCAGCTATACAGGGAAAATCAAGTGCAGAAACGCCTCACTCCTGAACCTTGTATCTTTTGCTCTGGATGTGCAGAAGCCTGTTGTCCTATTCTTTTAGCCTTCTGATGTTTACATTTTTGTAGTGGAGTCTTTTCACGGATTGTAACATAAACAAAGTGATTGTTTTCGCATTCCTCCTTGGAGGAGGGACAATTGATGGACTTCTAGTCTGACCAGTGGGGTGGAGAGGTGGCAACCTCATTGTCCAATCCATGGTCATCGTCCAGAATCTATATAAGCGAGGTCAAGAAAATAAACTTCCCTTATTTTGCCCTAACGACTTAACTGTGTGAGTATAATTCTTTTTGTGTCCTCTAGCAACAGAAGCCATGCCTGGAGATTCCCAAGTCAAGAGACTCAGACTAAATCCTGCTCTCCTCACATATGCACAAAGCAATGGCCCCATCACCATGAGTCTAGAGACCAGCTGCTGCTTTTGGCCTCGTCTGTCATTTGCTTCTCAGCTACACTGGTCCCTGGAAAGGCAACCCCATTATTCCAGAGTCCCACAGATGGTCCTTTCTCTGGATTTGACCCAGTGCTGCAATTTCTCCTTGCAGACTTGACTCTGCCTACAAATACACCCCATCAACAAGTGCAAGCAACTGGCACAGATGAGCATACATACTAGTATTGGGCTCCCTCACACTAGAAGAATGGGAGCAGAGGAAGGTGAACCACTCTGATGACCCACAAGAAAAATCAGTCTAGGACTGAACTGGGGAATTCCTGACTTAGGCTGGTTACTATATGGGTTCAGTCCCACATCTCTGTGAGGCCCTGGTGATAGGCTCTCCTGCTCTGGGGATCAGTCCTACTGTAGCTCCAGATGGCTGAGAGATACCCTACCCAAGAGTGAATCAAGACTTTCCTTCCCAGTTACTGCCCCTCTCACATCTCCCTTTTCACCATACTTCTTTCACCCTTCTTTCACCATACTTTTTCCAGAAAACTGAGGGAAGAGGGGCAAACATATGGCCTGGAAGATGTACAATCTCCAAGGATGTCTCAGAGGCCCCAGTGTGAACTCTAGGCTAGCCAAATCAGCAGCTGGGCTGTGGGGTGAGCGGGTTTGTGGGGGCTTTGTGGTGAGAAGCTCAGCCTGCTGCTGGCAAGATGCTGCAGGGTAGTCAGGCAAGAGAAGGATGTGGGAGGGCTAGAGGCAGCACTGGATTCTAAAGAGCTCATTTCTCACAGTTCATCTCACAGCAAAGCCTTGGGCATGCTGAAGAGTCACGTTTCTCACATGATGCACTCAATCCTCTCACATTCCGTCAAAGCCACTCGAGTTCCCAGCCCATTTGTCCCGGCTCCATTCCCCATGGCTTTCCACTAGGGTTGACCCCACCGCTCACCTGCGCTGGAACATCACCACTTTGTCAGCCTTTATGTCACTCAGGTCCAGCTTCTGTCCCTTCTCGATGACATCCGGGTGCTTGCGCACAAGCAGCCAGCCGATGTGGGAGAAGAAGAAGCCCCGCATGGCGTTGTGCGGGTCTGCATCTGTTTCGGAGAACTTGTGATGGACCCGGTGGTCCCGCACCCACTCATAGATGTCATTCTGCAAGTCAACGGGAGTGAACACTTAGGGTCAGGGCTGGAGACATTCCCTTCAAATTACAGAATGGTCTGAAATGTTTAAGTACTTAAATCCTATTGACATGAACTTGTATCAGTGGCATTATGTCTCATTAGGGTTTCGGGTTTCTGGCCTTTAAAACAGAGATTGGGTTTTGGCTGCACCACTCCAGGTTTTTGGTAAGCAGCTCCAGGGGTCCCTCAGTGCTGCTCTTTGATTGGCCTCTGGGCTGGGGGTTCCACCACACCCAGGGTGCTGCAGGCTCTGATTGATCAGCCTGTGCCCCACCCCTGCAGCAGCCATTCTCATTAGCTGGCTGGTGCCCCACCCTCCTTTGCTCAGCTCCTGTCCCATCCCCATCCCTGTCCCCATCTCCATCCCTGCACAGTGCCAGCCGGGGCTGACCTGCCCTTTCCCTGTACCTGACATTTCCCATAGGTCATCCTGCCTTGCTTGTCCTGGAATTGCCTAATCAGATGTTTAACTTGGGGCAGGGGTGCACAGCTAGGCTTTTAAAAACTTTTTTTAACTTTTTTTTTTTTCCATTGGAAATCAAACAGTCTTAAAATTAAGGTACCTTTTTAGAAAGAGAATAAACACACCATTTCAATGACATTTCTCAAAAATACCTCTCTTTAGCCCCATTAGTGTTCCATTTAAGTAGCAAAATCAATACAGTTTGAAAAATGTCAACGCTTTTATCATTTGTATTATGAAATGATTGCTTTGGCTGGTTTTAAGAATAGATTTTCATAAGCCTGTCATCATTTTTTTTGTATCAAGATTTCATCAAGCCATGTATTACACCATCCTAGAAAACATGAAATAGAGATCCAACCATGGCTCTATTACCTGTATTACACAAGAGGCTTCTTAATCTCCTACATACCCAGGACTTTTCCTGAAAACACTTTGAAGGTAGGGAAATGGCATAACCATCCCTATTTCTTACCTCGAAAGACTAAAAGACTTGTCCACACAGGGAGCCTGTAACAGACACGACTCCTCAAGTCCCTTTCAAGTATTGTAACCACTCCTCCTCTAACTGAGATAAAATGATTTACCTGCAGGCCATTCAAGAAGGCAATGATAAACATGGGCCAGGATTAAACACTTACTTGTTCCCAAGTACTGGGAACTGCTGCCTTCCTTCCAGCCAAATATCTCCAAGTATCAGCAACCCTTGATGATCGTGGCCAGAGCTTGGTCACTCAGTATTCCCCCAGGAGAGGGTGGCCCAGCCGCCCTCCCTACCTAGTAAACAATGAAACTCAACCAGTACCTATGCTGGAAAAGTTTCACCAGTAACCCAAAGTCTCTTTCCCATTCCAGACCCTACACAGCACCATGTAACATGAGAAAGCCCAGTCTGAAAGTTGACAGACAACTTGGGCTTGCACATATGGGAAGGTTTTCCCTGTCTTGCTGGAGGCAGGAGGCACAATTTTGGAGAGAGTTGATGTAACTCAAGTGGATTGTGGTATGACTTCATCCACCACACCCTGTCTACAAGCAAAATTGGGAGTCTCAAACCTGAAAAATCTGTATCTCTACCCAAACTTTAGCTCATTATCTTTTCTACAGGTCTTGTTTTTCAACTCTAACCTCTAACTGCAACCCTGACTGAAAATCATAACTTTCTGAAAAGATCAAGCAAAGCCAAGAATGTCTTCTTTCTGTTTGCAGCTACAGGCCATAACCATGAGAACTTCTGTTGTGCTGCAGCTGACAGGTCTTGCAGGTGGAAAAGCCAGTTAGAGGCAGAATTCACAAATTCTCTGAAATTACGAGTCACAGGCCTCTGAGCAGCCAGCAGGCATTTTCTGCAGGACCTAAGATAAAACAGTCCATAAACTTCCATGATCTTAAAAGTTACTGATCACCTCTGCTGCCACTAATAGGAATGAGATAAATTCAACATAAAACTTCTCTTGATTTCACTGAAAGTAACTATTAAAAAAAATCCATGGGGAATAGTATCGAATTTTCAGTAAAACTTTGGATTAGTTCCTATTGAAACTGAAATATCTGTCTGTCTCTCATCTTTGTCTATTCCTATCCCCTACAGCAATAGCTCAGCAAATTCTTTCCCCCTCTGCCCTATAACCCTCTGAAAGATGGTCTTTGTACAGGACTAGCTAACATGCAGCAACCCATCCTACTGCCTTGCTGAGTGCTGGACCACTGGCTGGAATCAGCAGCTTGGTCCCTCCCCTTCTTCATCAAAGACTGCTGTTTGGTCTCTATCAGAGAAGAAGAAATTCAAGGATGTTCTAGAAAGTTTTTCAAGGCTTAAAAAACTTTCCTGTTTTCATTATATGTAAACAAAGTAATATCCTCTGCAGAATTACTTAAGAGCACAGCACTGATACTTTTGTGTTCACCTTTTTATAGCAGAAAGTGCTGCATTCTGACACCTTCCTGAGTACTTCCCACAGACAAGCAACCTTTCAGTACAGTTGGAGGATGGAGTGTTGTTAGGGCTGGCTTACAGCAGCAAGCCTGAGAGGATTTATTTTTCTGTGCCAGGCCAATCTGAGTTTTCACTCTGACTTCTACAGATTTGCAGTTTTGTTTGCTTTGGGGAGTGTGAAGTACTCTCCCAGTAGTTAGGCAATATCCTGAGGTTAGTGCTCTTTGAGAGGTGAAGCAACCTCCCAAGGTGCTTAACAGTGCCTGCAGTCACTTGTGCCACTTTGAATGGGCCCAACCCTTCTCTCCTTAAAATATCACTGACCTGGGACCACTCTCTGGAAGCCAGTGGTGTGATTTGTACCATGATTAGTCCTAAATATCACTCTTCTGAATAAAAGAAACATCTCCTAAATCTCAGCAAGTTCTTGGTCTTCATGAAGTAGCAAATTCTACATCCTGTAGAATTCTACCTCCTAGGCTTTGCAGATATTTTCTCCTTTATCAGCCACACATCAAAAGGAGAGTGCCGCAACCTCAGGAGAACACTTAACACTTCCACACCTCTTTCATGGGGCCTGGTGCAAGCACGGAGACACCACGCCTTGAGAGAAAGGTACATTCCTGCTTTGGAGAGTTTTGCTACCCCTGGTCTTGGCCAGTTGTCCTCTCCCCATTGGGTTTGTCTCAGAATCAACCCCTGATGGGACAAGGTAAAGACAACGAGACAGACTCTAGCGCTGAAGCGTTAGATGGAAGGGGCCATCTTTTTCCTAACAAGAGGTAGTAGGAGAGAGGAACCTCTTCATCAGATGGTGTCCCATATCTGAGACAGGGATTCATGGGAGCACTTCCTTCTGAGGACCAGGGGCACACTGCTTACCTGGAAGGCCATGGAGTTCGCAATGGTCAGGACGATGCGCAGGGGCAGCGTGGCTTTGTAGGACCGATGACTCCAGAGGCGGTGAGATCCAGCTGTGATCCCCAGAGCGCTCACCACGAAACACAGAACAGCTGCAAAGGAAAAGAAAGTGTTTGAGCAGCTAGAGCAAAGCTTCAGGCAGAGCAACACAAAGGTGGGCCTTCCCCCAAAGCTGTATAAGCAAGAGAAGACTCCATGGAGAGCACAGATTGGGGCAATAAAACTCAGTGTGAGAGTGCCCAAGCTACCCCAGGCCTCCTAGGGATTGTGGGGCAAATCAATTCAGCTCTTCATCTCTAACAAGGAAGGAGGCTCCCCCTTAGAAGGCTTGTCACAGGGGTTGGTTCTTCAGCATAGTGCCATCTGTCATGGTGCAGAATAATCAAAATTGTATAAAGGGGCTGCTTCCATAAAGCACTGTGGTAAAAGCACTGCGGTCCACCAAGGAACAGCTTCTTCCTTTCCTTCCACCCCGAATAATCCAGGATCTTGCTTTCCTATCTCACCACTCCCCACTAAATGTCTTTTGCATTATTTTCACCTAGAGCTGATAGATAATCCTAGCATTCTTGAGAGGGACAGCTCAAGACCTGGGTTAGGCTTTTCTTCTGCTCCCTTTCTGAGCAGGAGCTGGCTAAAAAAAGATTTAACCTATCGTCCCACTGAAGTCTGGGCTTCACCTTCAGCTCTAGCTCACCTTCAGCTCTAGCACTGGCTTAAAATCTGCCCAGAGGCTACCACTCCTAGGGTCTTTTTGATCCCTCCCTCCGCTCAACCCCTTCACCTTTCACAGAAGGAAACCCCAGAGCTAATGATTCATTGCAAGTTGTGCCCCATGGCAGAGGCAGATGTTGCTGGGCCCTGTTGAACTTTGAGGCTGCTTCATGTGTTCCCTCTTCACTCAGGGCAGAAGGAATTCCTTGCCTCTTTGGCATCTAGTAAAAAACCACATCCCTCCCCCAATACATCATGTGTTCGTATTTGCCCTGGTCTGTGTGCCCTGTTTGTCCTCCTGGGAATTCTGGAAATTAACCTCAGCTCCAGCACTTGATCCTAAAACTAAAATGGAGAAAAGACCCCAAGAGTTTCATAGCAGCATTACACTACAAAGTAGGGTAAGAAGAAGATTGGTTCTGCAAATTAACTCTTCCTCTAGGAAGGAAGGCTCAGCAAGTTTGGCAAAAAAAAGAGCATTCAACAGCTGGTTTGCTCGGCAAGCTCAGACACAAAGAGGGAAGGGCGCACATCTGTGAACTGATCTACCTCTAGTCCTCTGGGGGAAGCAATGTCTTCTTACCAGTCCCCCAGGGCAAACTTTCCTGGTATAAATTTGCACATTTCAGCCAATTGTATCAATCATGAAAAGAGTTCCTTATGTAAGGAGTAAGTCCATGGATAGGAATTGCTAGTAGTATGCTTGACGTTCAGCCACTCAGTCCAGCCAAATGGCTCTAATCAAATTTATCTTGAACCCAGAAAGCCAGATACTCTGACAGAAACTTGTCTGGAATCAGAAATCTGAGACCTGTGCCAGGTATGGCCCGGTTCTTTCGTTCAAAGTAATACAGGTTTTATTTCTTGTCACCTCCTGCTTCAAGCTCCTTCTGTCACCTCCTTGTTTTTCTACATTCTTAACCTAATCTCTTATCCACTAAAAGCCTGTCTTGGGTGATTTATCATGTTCTGGTCCCTTAAACTTGCATGAACTTTTCTCACTTCCATCCCACTGCACAAGAGTGATCTTCCCCGTCGGCTGATCTGACCATGATTCCCCATCTTCATCTTGTCCTTTGGTTGCCCTGCCTGCTGCTGAATACAGCACAAGCCTTGGACCAGCACAACTCTGCCTTGTGTTTCCCTCAGTGGTCTTTCAGAAGAGCCAAGCATGCAAATACAGCAGGATCCAGCCTTTGGAAGAGACAACGGAGCAGAACAAAGCTCACAAAGCTGTCCAAGCCTGGAAGGGGAGAAGTGAAGGATGATGGAACAGGGAATTTGGTTCAGGTGTCCCTTTGGCCTTATGGGTGCTGGAAACCTTGAGGATCTTACTCAGTTTCATGATTCTGACTTGAAAGTTATGAACCAACTCACAACCTGTTTATTTTAAATTTTAAGATACATTTTAAATCAGTACTATCTCCACAGATAACACAGAACAGAGAGTCCATGATAAACAACATCACCTTGCAATGGATGTGTAAGGCAACTTGCTAGGGAAAGGGCCCATCTGTCCACGGCAGGGCAAGCAGGCCCTATGGATTGATGGTGTACCAGAGACACAAATCAACCATGTGATTTTTCATGATCTTCAATAAAACAAGAAAGTAAATGCCAGGTTAGATGAGTAGAGGCCTGATTCATGGCCCTGAATTTTCAGCTTTTTTTAATCTGGTGAATGCTGAGTGAGCATATTTTGGTAAAAGAGGCCTCCAGGAAGATGATTCTGGCTGAAGACTGTTGTATTTAAGTTTTGCAGGAAAGGAAGTTTATCTGTATCTCTTTTATACAAACAGTTCTCAGAATTTGTCTGTGGATATCCCTGCTGGGAAAAGATAACACCAGCAACAAAGACATTATCAGCAAGCACAGGGAATCACAAAAGAGATGTAATGGGGACACCAAGAGACTCCAAACCCAGACAACCCAGCATCTGCTTTTGGGTAGCCTTTCCTGGAAGCTTTTGTAAAAAATTTGGAAAAATACCCACTGCTTTTCGGTGCCCTGGTGTAGAACAGACTCAGCCTCCATCCAAAGCCCATGAACCTCAGCAGCTCATGTTGACTTATCCTGGAGCTGCATCCCAGGTCACTACAATGCCCATAACTCTCTAATTATAATCCTGGGCTGTCTGGCCTCTTGCCCATATACAGAAGCTGTAGTTTATCTAAGGGGCAGACACTTTCTGTGGGAAAGCAGCTGATTCTCAGTCTATGCATTTGTGGCAGCACAGAAAGCCAGACCCTACCTGGAGACAATTAGATCCATCAGCCATGTCTAAGAGTTTATGTGACAGTGACAGGATATGCACAATGATTGAAATCCTTTTGGAATATGGAAGAATCCAGCACCCTTATGATTCAGAGAGCTCACCCCCACAAACAGGTACAGTGGTGATCATAGGGAATCAGCATCCCACAGGGAAGAAGAAAAACACCTCCAAGATAATCCATTAAGAATTCAGTTGGAAAAAGAGTAGAGAAGGTGAAATGAAGTAGCACAGCTTCTCACGCCTGCCCTGTGATGCTGCCCCAAACTGAAGGACTTAGGGACTACATCAGCTGAGGATTCAAAGTCATCTTCCATACCATGCTTTGAACTACACAAGATTCAAAAGATTGGCAACAGGTGATATTCCCAGTGACCCATTCAACTGGAATACAAAGAATTATTACCACTGGCAGTAATAAGCACTCAATGCTCCAAAAATTAAACAGAAAACATTCCGCATTCAGTCATAGCTATGACTCATTGGGCTTTACCTCTTTAGGGCCCAGATTCAGACCCAAGTTATGATGAGAAACCAGGAATGTGCTAAAAGCATTGTCACCTGCAGTGAACACCAAGGATGTTTACATGAAGAGGTGCTTCTGCTTCAGAAGGTGTCCTTGGGCTTTTGCTCAGTGCAGGACTGTTCTCTCCTTGCTGCCCAGTCCCTATTAGCCAGGTGAGTCCTGCTACTCTCAGCAGAAAGATACCAGGGGCAATGAATTTTACAGGCTGCATAAAAGGAACAGTGTTTATTTAGAAGGAGCAATAGGATCTGCTGTCACTGAGACCTAACTTTCCTGCCACTGTCAGAGAAGCACACCACTTGCTACTTGAGCCTGGAAGGAACACTAAGTGGAAGGGTGTTGCCAGCTGTAGTCTTGATGGGAAGGTGAAAAAAAACCCACTGTAAACACTTTGCTGATTGTATCTCTAGGGGTAGTACGGGCTGGGATTTTCAGATTGTCCGAATTGCCTAAAATATCCAGCAAGATTCACCTTGGTCCAAAGATAATATAGCAACAAGAAAATATGGTATCAACTCATATTTCTAGAGCCTCTGGCACTGCAGGGAACTGAGATGTTGACAGAGCACCATGTCGAGAGGATCCGTTCCTGTTTACACTGCTGTCCAGGCCAACAGGAGTTAATACAATTACTGTCAGTCTGCTGCATCCAAGGGCTAAAAAGACTACCCAGAAATCACATTTCCTGGGAGGATCTGGGCAATTAGAGAAGAAACTGTCCATCACCTTTGCATCCTGCCCTTTTAGTGTCAGTCTCTGTGCCATTTGACAAATGACATAAAATCTGTCCATGATCCTTGAAAAGACTAAGCAAGACTTTGAGAAGTGCAGTGGAGGAGACAATAAATAAAAGAGGAGCTGACTAGAAAGCCAGGCCTGGAAAGGCTCGGAGAGCTCTTCTGATGGTGAGCTCTCACCTGATCAACAACCCGAGCTCATTCTGGGAAGCTCTGTACCAGAAAGAGATCAGGGGATACAATGCACACAGCAACGCAGAACAGCAAACAATGATGAAGGCAGGGCTGGGGAGCTTGAGAGACAAAGAGGAATCAGCTCATAGAGAAATGAAAACAAAAGAGGACAGTCACCACTATAACTGGTTTCAAAGGGACGGGAACATTAAGGAGACGATGGCCTGGATGAAGTGGGTATAAGCAATGGATAAATTATAGAAGGTAGATGAGTTACCAGGCCCCCCAGCTGCCTGTTGCACCACAACAGAAAACATCTGGGACTACGTTAATTCTATATCATATGTACACAACCTAAGGAAGAAATTATCTGAAAAGCAAACAAAGAGACAAGCAAAAACTCCAGCAGCTCCAGAACTCCCATTGCTAGAGCTGGCCTGCCATGAGCCTACTGCCAGGAGCAATCTAAGTCTCTGCTGCACTATCCTTGTGTGTAACGTGGGAACTGTCATCCTCTCCTTGCTTCCAGAGGGTGACAGGAAAAAACAGCAAGTCACTGACATGACAACCACAGATGCCTTATATATACCAAATAAGTATAGCTGAGAAAAGGGCAATGCAAGGAGCAAGACACCTTGCTGAGAAGGTAGACCTGTGGAGGATCAGAGTACTCCAGCTCCAGTTACTGCTGGAGGAGAATGGACTATAAGGGAACTCTCACTTGGCTGCAAGGTGCCATGAGCAGTGATCCTTTCCTGGAAGAGGAGTGCAGGACAGGGAGCTTGGTGGAGCTACTCCAGCTTTGGTAAGGCAGGGGTGATCTTCAGCCATTCCAGAATAGTGCAGTTCCCCCCAAACACCATGTCCTCCCATTCCCAGAACTTGTCACTCCAGAATCCACCAAGGAATCTTGCAGTGCCTCACAGTGGCAGGAGAGCAACTGGCACTTCACATCAGAGCAAGGAGGGCAGGAAGGATTGACATCAGATAAAAGCAAAACAGAATTCTGGGCAGTGCCATGAGATGCCATACAGACATCCTAAAGTGACACACGGTTGCAAAGACACTGCCTCAGAGACCATTTTGGGGTAGGGTGGGGTTTAGCAGAATGCAAAACAGCGTTAACTTTCTGGGTAAAGATGCTCAAGCCCTCTTAAGTATCCTAAGGGAACTCAAGGTGGAAGGGTTGGATGGATTTGTAAATCATGGAGCACATCAACAGCTAGAAATGAAATCAGAAATTCGACCCACTTTGTTTCCTTCTCCTTGCCCCAACATCCAGAGATTGGTTATCTGACTGGAATTGGAGGACCCAGGCTGTCAGCTCAGTGAGTGAGAGAAGCCAGCAGTCTTTGCTTAGCCTCCAGCCCAGGGATGGGACACACAGAACAGGACCAAGAGCCCTGAAATGCTCCTCCAAGGTCATGCTGTAGCTGCATGTTCTGCTCAGCTCTGATAGGCCAGGGGAGAGTACAGCCTGTCAGGTTTTCACAAGGGAAAGGCCCAGCAAAGTCTTCTTTCATGACATCCCTCTGAAAGCCCACGTGAGCTGCACAAGGGAACACATCCGTGCCTCTGCTTTTGCAGACTGACTGTAGCCAGACTCCGGCTGTTGCCTCCAGTGAAGTTCATCCCGCAGAGCTCTGCCTGCGCGAGGCTGACGTGGTCCAGGAGGAAGAGTCAGCCTGGCCATCCAGGGGCCAGCTCCTTCCCGGTTCAGCTGTGATGCTTGTTGCACACAGCCACCAGGAAGACAGACTTGGAGAGTGACAGACCAGGTGGATTGCCCCAGGGCCCATCCACAGCCGGGCTGAGCAGGAAGCAGGAGCACTGCTGAACCCAAAAGCCATCCCAGCAGGCTTTAATCTAGACTGTTGCTTTTTGTTTCAGAATGTTCTCTTTCACAGGGAGGCAGGGGCTGGAAGCAGTTTCTCGACCTCCCTACTGGGAGCCATTTGGCTTCTGGACTCCTCCAGGGGTCCACACAAAGGCTTGTGGAAAGCGAGGTTCTCCTGCAGAGTGGGCCCTGGGCCCAGCTGTCTTTCAAGCAGTCAGAGGAGAAGTTTGGTTCCTACCCAGGGTAAGATCTCTGAGAAAACAGAGCTTTGCCTAGCTACCTTCTGCTGGGTTGTGCTTTCCACTGGAATTTGCTGCCTGGAGAGACGCTTATTTATTTTCTGAAAGTTGTCAGGCTTAGTTCCAGGATGATGGAGGCTAATCTGTGCTTTTTAAAGAACGATAAAAAACCTGAGCTTCAGATTTAATTCTTGACTTTTATCTTCAGCACTACTGTATTTTGTCTCTTTTCCCTCATACACACATTGAGGCTCTGTGGGATTTACACTTCCCTGGTAAGGACAGGAATGGTTCTCATGTCTGGGCAGCAGCCTCATGCCAAACAGTGCTCTGTGCCTTGTCTCCCCAAACACCAGTTAAGGTGCTCTCGCTAGCATCTTTCTTCCTAACTTTCTAGCACTGTCACGGTACTCTATGGAACAGTTTTTGTGCTTCACCCCAGAAGCAGCTGCACATTCAGGACATTTCCAAGCCTAATGTCTGTGAATCAAGTTTTTTCCTTTGAGCAGACAAGCCAAATCCCTGTCAAATCATTCCCTCTAACATATGACCTTACAAGAGACACTAGCAATCCCTTCCACAGCTTGCTACAAATCTGACTGAAGAGCTGCTTCTAGAAGAAGCCCCCTGCTTCTTTCTGTCTCATCCCTGAGTCTGTGGGCCTGGAGGAAAAGAAACAAACCACCCAGCAGATTTGGGGATTGCGGATGCCAAGAAACAGACAGAAGAATGTGCTTACCCCATGCCAGCGTCTGGATCTTCGCAGAAGGTATCAGCGTCAACGCGAATAGGGCCCCGAGGTGCAGCAGGCTCATGAGGATGATATTCCTCCAGACGTATCGCAGCGGGGGCTTGGGGCCCTCTTTCTCCCGGTAGGTCTCATCAAAGATATCGTCTACCATGCCCCGGTCTCTTGCCAAGTCCTCATGATTGGGTAAGTCCTTCTCCATGATGGCATTTCCATTCTTGGTCACCCGGGAGGTGACTGTGCCAACAGCAGTGGTGCTGGAGGTGGAGGAGAACTCCTTGAAGAGGTAGCAACGGGTATTTTTGAGAAAGGAAAAAAAGGGAAAACAAAACACAAAGCTGGTGGTTATCAATTCAAGAAACAGAAACACATGCATCTAGGCTGGCAGTGTAAAGGTTTAGAGCCTGTAGTTTCCCTGAAGGCTCCATTCTTTCAGCTGAGCCCTTGGCACAAAGAAGAGCCTGCTCTGGCCATATGGAGCCATGACCTGAGAGGACGGAGGACCTGGTCTTTCTGGAGAGGAGGTGAGTGGCAGGTAGGGTGTCCAAAGTAAAGAAAAATACTTGAAAGCCAGTCTCTTTTCCACCAGTGGCTTTGGTGAGATCATTTGCAGACTAGAAGGATTTTTATTTTCCTTCAGTTTGATTAGTGGGTGTTTTTAGGTGGGTTTGTAGTCTGGGTTTGTGCATAAGCAGACAACAATAAAGGTAATCTTGTGAATGAACGAAGAGGTGAGAGAGAAATATGGACTGAAATACAGTTTTATATTAAATCAATGGGCTGCTCCTGATATCTGACTAATTTGTGTCACCCCACCAAGGATCACTGGGGACTATCAGGAAGATCCACAGGGGGATTCCTCTGGGGTCCCTCCTTATCTCCCCTTGCCTCACCTTCCAAGATGGCATGTGGCGAGACCGACATGCTTGAAGATCAGTGCAGAGACAGTCAGGTGTGGTACTTCCAGTTAGAACTGCAGCTGCTTATCCCGTGCCTGCTGCTAAGACTCTTATCCCTCTCTCATTTCCCACCCACAGGCATACTGAGGCAAGGGAAGAAAATCCTCTGATCTATGGCCACCAGCATGCAGAGAGGAAGTTTTAAGCAGCAAAGTTGGCTCAGCTTGGCTCCTGGCTCCCTTCTGTAACTGTGACACAACATTTCCTCAGAACACGCTTGTTTGCTCTGACTGAGTGACAGCCTGCCCAATCAGGCATGCATGACAAAAGGAGCAGGCAGGACTGACCCTAATGAGACAGGTCACTGAACCCTGAATCACCGATTTCCATCCCCATCCTGACAGTCGTGTGCTTGCTGGTACTCGCAGTCCTTTGTCAGTCCCGAGCCCAAGTGCCCAACGTGGCTGTGGGGTGCCAAGCACGTGGGATGCAAGCGGAGTGTCCTGCACACATCGCCCCCATCCCCTGCCCCTTGGGAACCTGCCCAAGGGACACAGCTCTCTGCCGCCCGCACCGCTGCCTCCGTGGGTGAGGCGGCACTGAAGGTCAGCCAGCAGGAGCAACAGAGCAGACTGCTGGGGAGGGAGCGTGGTCAAGCTGGGAAAGCTCCTTTCCCAACAGAAATCTCTCCTGAATCAACAGCAGATTCCCACTCAGGTGTTCAGGATTCATAAAAGACCACCATCCTGCCGTGGCCTAGTTTCCTAAGGGAGGCATTAAAATCAGGCCAGGCAGCTTACGTGGCCACCCCAACTCCTCCCTTTCCCAAGGGTTGAAGCTAGAGGGTTACAGACATACCTTCCGATGGGGAGGAGCTGCGAGGCTGACAGATTCCCCACATTTGGGAAGTAAAATGATCTCTACAGAAGGAGCGCTTTTAGTTTTTCCTTGGGGAATCAAAAGTTTGAAAGGAAAAAAGCTGGACACAAAGTATCCTGCTGTCTTCACTGCACGCAGGCAAGCTGCTGACCTTGGGACTGGCTCTTCTGCATCCTGGATATAGGCAGTCTCTGCCTGCTTTCCTACTTAATGTTTTGAGGGTATGATACTCTCATCTGCTGCAGAATTTAGAGGCAATCCCCACACCAAAAGAGCCATGAGAAATGGCTTCTAATCCAGACATTAGGGAAGGAGAATTCCTGCCCGTTCCCAAGTGTTAGATATTCTCATCTGGCATTTTGGCAGAAAGGTACAATTTTCTTTCTTGGCAGCAAGACAGTCTACCAAAAAGACCCAAGACTTGTCTATGCAGGAAAAATTCCCAGCAGTGATTGGTGATATAATTAGACGGGTAACACACCCCATATGGACATGCTGCTTCCACAGTAAGAATGTGGGGTTGGAGTTGCATTTTTCTCCTCCATGATAGCTTATGTCACTGTCAAAGTTACACAGGGGCAGAGGAGGAGGAGGGAGAGCGCAAAGAAAGCAGCAGAAAGGAAAAAAATCTCTTCCAGAGTTGTAGTAGCCACATGAGGAATTTTACCAGCATACCTATGCTGCTGGAATTACACTGATATAATCAGACTGGTCATTTCACACATGTAAAGTAACCTTGAACAAAAGGGCTATAAAGAAGCTGTGAAACAGCTCCACCGTTACAGACTCGGTGGGAGGAGCGTAGAGGGAAGGGGGAGGGAGAGAGGGCAGCTATTTAGGTAGAAACGGGGGAAAGAAAGAGAATTTTTATCCCCTTATGAGCATAGTGGCTTGTACTGAGGAAAAATGGGATGGAGCTTGTCTGGGGTCTAGGGCTGAGAGAAGGAGGAGGCCAGCTAAATCATTTTCATTAGCTTTCTCTCATTTCTGAATGACTTCGCAGCTCTCATCTGCAGAACAGATGTGTTTCCCCACCTACACCCCCACCTCCCCAGCACTGAACATGCCATAGGTGATCCTGACACCCAGCCAGCTTATACAACCAGCTGCAGCTCAAAGGCTCCTGCACCGGGTGCAGTGTTCGGGCCCCAGGGCACTGAGTCTCAGGTCCAGTACATTTGAGTATGCCCAGCATGACGCAGGGACAGGATTCTTTCCAGCTTCCAGGATATGGCCCAAAATACATGCCAAAACCATGAAACGTGGTTTGAGAACACTGCCCTTGACATCCATTCTTAAGGGGGAGAAAAGTAAAGTTCTTTACATCACAGCATCCCTGAAAGGTCATGGCACCCGCGCAAAAGGACCAAGGGAGACCCTGCGTGCTGGTGACAGGAAAAGAGCAGGGCTGTGATTTACATCCACTTCTAGGCATTGGCAGAGGGGGAAAGGATGAGAAGATGAGAGCACAAACGTGAGAATCAAGCCCCTGCCACCTCTGCTTGGGCAAAGGGGGGCTGCCCTAAGGGTCAAACATAAAAATGAAAACCTTTAAAAACCCAAAAGCTCCACATATCTTACTGGTGTGTCAAGTTGTTATTCAGACCTTCTTATGCCAAAAATGGGCAGTCTCCCTATTGTATGCTTGCTTGGCTCAAGCAATGCAGACACAGTCATTCATTTCATTTGGGCAGCCGGCTTTCACCTTGTGTCTGTCCTAGAGACACTTCCTGCTGCAATATTTGGTTTTAAAACCCTGTGAGTGAAACCCCTCTCTTATTAAAAAGAAAATTAATTTAAATTTTCTTAGAATTTTTAGTTAAAAATGAAAAAAAACCAAACAAAAAACCCCTCAGTTTGCGTATTATCAAAAAACCTATTAAAGAAAAAATAAAAATCCCAGTCTGACTATTATCAAAAAACATATGACTTCTCGGCACAAAAGATCTTCTTGAATAGCCCTTCGTGCTATTCAAGCACTCAGCATGCTTCGACGGGTGTTTTCAAAATAAACCTGTATTTTATGCTCAGTCTACCTGAGGGTACAGGATCCAGGAAGATCACCTCAAAGGCAGATGTCTCTGCTTCATCCATGGGCCGCTCATCAGACTTGGGTGATGTCTTAAGCTACCACCGAACCCCTTCGCCTCACGGCTGCGAAGCGGTGCGGAGAGGACACGGGCACACACGTGTGAATACGTGTGTGTGTGCACGCACAGACACGCGTGGGTGCCCAAACCTTCTTCCCCAGCGCGGCAGCGGCGCAGCGCTGCCGGAGCCGCGGAGATGGAGGAGGAAGGGGAGAGGGGAAGACAAAGCGCCCGCGCCGCGGGGCCCCCCTTACCTCCTCTTGCAGCAAGTGCGCAGGCATGGGGCGGCCCTGTCGCTGCTCCTCGGCGGCGGTACGCGGTGCAGGTCCCCGGCGCTGGCGAGAGCGGCTCCGGTCGGCTCCTCGCTCGGCGAGCTGTGCGGCTGGCGGAGGCGGGTGCCGAGGTATTTAAGGGGGGCTGCTCGCTCGGCGGCTGGCGGGGTCGGGCTCTGCGCGCCCCGGCCTCCCGGTGACCCCCTGCCCGCGGCTGGGATGCGCGGGGTCAGCGCGGAGGGCGGCGAATCGCGGCGGGGGCCCGGCTCTCGGCGTAGCCGGGGGGAGAGGCGGGGCGGAGCGAGCAGGGGGGCGGGAGGGAGGAAGGATGCTGAGGAAGAGGAGGATGACGAGGGCCAGGCTCTCTCATGATGCCTGGCTGCTTTTTTCCTTTTTTTTTTTTTTTCCCCTTTTTTTTTTTTCCTTCTCCTCCCTCCCCCTCGCGAGCTGATTGGTTGCGGGAAATTTGGTGCCACCTCGGCTTGCCCTCGCCATTGGCTGTCCGCAATCTGCTGTTCGCTCCCCGCGGCGCGCACCCTGCGCGCCCCGCTGCGCGCCCCGCTCCGCGCACGGTCCCGCGCCCCGCTCCGCGCCCGCCGGGGCTGCCGCCGTCCCCCGGGAGCCCCCCGCTCCGCCGCCGCCAGGGCTGCCCCTCGTGAAACAGGGGGCTCCCGAGGGCTGAGGGATGCCAGGGAGCCCCGCGCCCCATCCCCAGCTGGATGTGGGTTGCGGCGGGGGAAGAAGGGGATTCAGCATGAAACATCTGTCTGTATGGGGTCTGTCCGGGGAGCATCCTACAAAGTATATGCGTGTATAGAAATCATACATTTCTGCAAAGAAAAGCACCCCACAGCTTATGTCCGGATAAGCATATATGTCTATGTAGATGTTCATCACGATATGAGCAAATAGTTTGGAAACTGTTGGTTGTAACATTTTAAAAAGAATCCTGTCTGTTGTCCCCAGAAAATAATGCCTTCAGCAGAGGATGGAAGGAAAAAGTAGTGGCTCAGTTTGCCATCAGCTATTTTCCATAACGACATCCTCGCTGGCCAGTAATGCCAGCAATATCCAGCCTCTATCCAAAATCCAATCTCTATCCGAAATTCAAACTGTATCCCATAGAGACCTTCATCATTAAAAGAGAAAAACAGGACCTTTACAAATCAAACCTTTTCGGTGGCAGAGCCCGGAGGCTCTCCTAACTCCACCGTGTGGTCACCGTGTCAGGCACCCTCAGTCGTTTAGCACCAAGGCTTAGGTTACTCTAGTGCAATCACCCTGGCCAGGACCTCTGTAGCTCTTTCCTCTACTCAGTAGTGTGTCCCGTGTTCAGTTTCTGTCCCCTGCTGACACATGAGTCATTTTTGGGAGTGGAGCAGGGATGTCAACAGCCAAAAGTGTGCCCATATCCTCTGACATACGTCCCGTCTGGAGCTCTCCTGCAGTGATGGAGCTGACCACACCAAGATCGTGAAGAGTCCATCCCTGGGCTGATCCTGCTCAGACATATCGTGACTTTTCCAGGAGCAGCTGTCAAAAGTGAGTTGCATTGTAATCACTGGAAGGGGAAAGTGACAATGAAAATGAATGAAATGGTAGCCCATTTGTTCTCCAGATTTAGATGTGTCCAGCAAAGTGGGAAATATGTCCCTGCTTTTTCATTTCACTGTGATGGATAAAGAGGACTGTGAGGATTATATGTTTAAATTTTATATTAGGATCTTGAGTCATGCCTACCTTTTGAGACACAGTATTAAGACAGAGAGCCCAAATCAGAAGATATTCCGGGATGGTGAAAGCAGACATGAGTCAGGGAGGGACTTTCAACCTTTTCTTTTAAGGCTCTCCATTAAATGTTTGGTTAACAATACTGAGGAGAAATTATGTTTAAATTAAAGATTCTACCTATTTTCTATGTGAGCGCTGGAAGAACTACAAACTGAGCTAAAAACTACCCTAACAAAACCTGACTCCTGCTATTTCCAAAAGAAAACCAGAAAAGAAATAAATTTTATAAAAAGAAGGTGGTACTTGATGATTTTAAAGAGGTCATCTCCAGCTCATAACACACAGGGAAAATAATCTCAATGTCATGAACCAGGAGCAGACCTGGAATCGCTACCGGTGGGTGACAGTGAGGCCTTGGAGAATTCAAGGTTTGCAGTTTTGCAAATATTCAGACCCACCAGAGCCCTTTTCTTTTCCACGGGTTTCTTTCTGCAGACGTGGAGTGCAAGTAAGAGGGATAATACAGGGCAGCAGCTAGATTTTACCATCTAAAATTAACAACGTGTTTGGCTGCTCCCTCACAACAGGAGTAAGTTTTCTGCATATTTCCCTGCCCAGTTAGTCTGGGGGGTGACCATCACATTTTTTGTTGTTGTTGTTGCATAGAAGAATAGAGGGATCTTGACTATCACTGGGCTGTGCTTACCTGGTAGGTTTCAAGTCTTCTGTGCCAAGGACAGTTCTGAGAAATGCCCTGCACAGCTTGACCAACTTCTACAGCTGCCATTTTCATCACCTTTGAAACAGGTTAATGCTCCTGAATGTGGCCACGAGGTTCAGGCATTGACACCTTGGTGGGGAAGTGGAGAGTGTGCAGCGTGGTTTGCTTTTCCGATGTTTGGGTTGCAGCAGAACTGGCCTTGCTGTCAAAAGGCTTTTTGGCCCTGTGTGGGCTAGAGGCTCGGGCATGCTGTGCCAGGCAGGCTCCTTCCTGTGGAGAGCTGCTGGCCGTGCCTGTGGTCTGCACCCTGCGCCCCCCTGGCCCTGCCCATCTGAGTCCCTCAGACTTCTGTCTCAGCTCGGCTGCTCAAAGGCTTTACAAAAAAGGGGGATCACTGAGCAGCCCAGGTGGGAAAATAGAAATGTCTATATAGACACAGCAATACAGCTGAAATCAGGCTTTTCCTACTCTAGTTTGTCTCTCTCCAGACAGGCTTTTCCTTCCTTCCAGGGAGAACTTCCCAGCTGAGCCTTCAGCAGAATTACATTGCCTGTGGTGTACACCAACATTGCTTCATGAAGATTTGGCTTCAGCCATCATCCTCAGGAAACTGATTCAATTTTTCTGCATCTGGTGACTGCTGCCCTGGGGTCATAGTCTTTCATAAAAGAGCTGATGCAATGCCAGGGCCGCGGTGCAGGGTAGCAATGAGCAGAGCCACGTCATGGGCAGCACAGCCCTGAACTTCAGCACTGCATTCCTTTAGAAATACATGATCCCATGTAAGGCTGTGTCCACCTTCCTAAGACCTCCCCAGAGATTCACGACTCAGATGAGGAACTGGGCTAGTGAAAAATTCTTGCAGAATTCTTTTTGTCAGAGGGTCTCATAGGTTTTCATCAAGACTGCAGAAAACGAGGCATGAATGAGGCATAAGCCAGCACTGAGGTTTACCACAAGACAGTATCAGTGCGCAGACACCTTAAGAGAAAGAACTGTCACATTCCTGTCCTGGGATGCACTAACCACCCTGGTTTTGCTACCACAGTGCCAGGATGCAGATAAAAGCATCAAAGCTAAGTTAAGGTTCTTTTACCAAAACATGTTCCTTCATATTCTCCCCTAAAAATAATAATAATAAAAAAATCTTTTCCATTTAACAGTAAGTTTTGCAAGGGGATTTCATCTGGTGTTGACATCTTGGAAATTTTATTGGATCTCCTCAGTTACCCTCTCCAAAACTGTTGAAAAAGCCATGTACACAAAAATACTTGCCACAAGGGCTTTGCAAGGTTTGTTTAATGTTGTTTAACTTCTTTAACAACATTCCCTGTCTCCCACTTTGTCTTCTATTTCACAGCTGGAAGTTGAAACAAGAAGAGGAGACTTAAGTAATGAGGGAATAAGCAGAACACTGGGTAAAGAATGAACCCTATGCCAAAAATAAAGGCTTACAAAAGTTTTCCTAGGTTTATTTTTTCATCTCTTGCATTGATTTCCTGAAGAAGTATGAAGCAATTGCAGCTTTAGAGCTTTTTCTAGAGATAGGAGAATCATGCCGTGGGTCTTTCATACAAAGAGCAGTGCTGGGGTGGCTTTCCATCCTTTCACCAATGCTTTATCTCCTCCTTACCCTCATTAAGAATCTGCTCTTCAAAGATGTCAAGCCCACTCTGCAGAGCAGACAAACACTGGCATCATTCACCACCGCTGCCAGCGGTCTCTTAGGTTAAAGGTGTCTCTGGTTTTGACAACTTGACTTTTGGGCACAGTTATGTGTTGCAGAGAAATAGGGTAGGGGACCATGGCTACAGAATGAGTTGGGACAGGACCTGGCTCAGGCTAAAAGAGCTCAGAGTTAATCCCTGCTTGAAAGATGATGGCATTTGCAGGTCTTTCAGGGTTGTCTGTTTCAGGAGCTCAGCTGCCAGGGATCAGATGCCAGCTTGTGGGATCACAACCCTTGTTAGATGTTGTTTTCTCCCCATGCTTTCTTTTGGAAGCTGATGAGCCTGTGTTTTATTTTCACTCTTCCTTGTCCAGGAGAGGTAGCAAATGGCTTTCATATTTGAAATGGAAAGCTAAGAATTGTTCAGTCATATGGCTCCAGACACAGAGACTTAAGGAGCCTGATATCATGGCATTTACCAAAAGTGCTATCTAGGTTTACAAGAACTGGCAGCACTCTGGACACTTGCTTGCTTCCTATCACGTTCCCCCTACTGCACACACACCTTAAAACATCAACCGTTGCTCTATAAACTCAATGGTTCCCACAGATTCCTGAAGATCCCCTGCTGCAGCCTCACTCTTCAAGCATGGCTAAACTCAGTATGGATTACCTGGGCTCCTCAGTTGGGAGCATGCAGAAGAATAGCAATGGCCAAACACCCAAATGCTTTTGGAAGGGCAAGGGCTGGAAGAAGCAGTGGATGCTTACGTGTCCACCCTGCTGCTGAGTGGGAAATGTGGGGTTAATGGGAGTCGATAAAGTAGCTGAAATCACTGATGTCTCATTGCCAAGGTTAGAAGGGAATGCAAATGTACCTGGGATGACAGTCATAGCTCCAGGCAATGACCAGGATAGCCAAATTCCCTGCCATTGATGAGAGAATAATCGCCAAGTCACTCTTATCAGCATCAAAAATTAGGCTGATAACATGCTGATGACTGGGATAGGGTGCTTATCTCTGCACTTTGCTCCATCCCTTTCGGTCTGACACAATGCCAGACACCCTGCCCACCCTCCTCCCCTCCTGTTACCCCAAACAGGCTTTGCTCCCGGTCCTCGGGCTGCCAGCAGCAAGAACCCAGCCGGTATTGTCTAAACAGGGCCATACAATGGGCAGCATTGTTGATACTGGATTTTTGCCCTCATTGAAGATGACCTCACAGCCCACCCCTTGGCCACTTCAGCCAGCCCCTCGGGACTGTGAGGCTGTCTTTTGAACTCGGGTAAATAAATTGCGAGAGGAGGGGGAGAAAGGGATGGGGACCAGAGGAACACAGCGGTCTTTGTGTTGCCACCCTCACTTCAGCACTGGTGCTCTCTGGTGTCCTTCTACCCACATCAGATATGGCAGGCCAGGTGCCAAGGAGCCGCATGCCGAGCGCCCATCCCCACGCTCGCTGGGCAGCGGCACCTCTGCCCTTCTGCAGCCTCCCTTCTTTGGGCTACAGCGTGCTCTGCTCATCTCGGCTGCCTTTCTCCTCCTCCAGGCCTTCTGTGCCTTCTTTCCCACATCTGCAGCCCACATCTGCTCCTCTCTTCAGGTCGCGACTGTCCTCCCAGGTACCCCGTCGCCTGCTGCCAGCACCGTGGGAGTGCCGAGCAGGGATCTGCAGAAGTGCCACCTCCTGGTGGCAGATCTTCCGACCCAGCTTAGGTGGTGTTGGCAGTGCCACGGTGTCCCGTGCTCCATGGTGGCAGCTAACACATCCACGATACCTGCCGCGTCTGCGGGTGGATCTCCACCTGTGTGGGGAGAGAGGTGATGCTGCGTGGCTGTAAGCGTGAGCCTTGGGGACACATTGCCACACAGTCAGCACAGGGGGAAATTGCAGCACCGGGGAATGGTGAGGGCGCATCCAAGGTCAATTTGCAGCTGCCTCTTGGGCAGAGCACAGTGTCCCATGCCACTGTTTATCCTGTTTGTGTGTGTGCTCTGCATCATTGCTTTCCAGCCTGTCTCCTTGCTGCAACAGCAGCCTGACCATTTGATGGCTGCCTCAACGTTTAGGAGAACAAAAATAGTTCACCAAAGTTAAAAATAACCTGAGGTCTAAAGAACTGGGAGAAATCTCCCTTACATACTTTCTGGCTGAATCTCAGATATTCATTTTTATCCTGGAGATGTTTCTGATAGACTCCTGTTAGGGGAAGCAGGCACACCCCGGCAGGGAGACACTGGTGGGGTTGCCCTAGAATGCACACATGCTGCTGGGATGAGAAGCAGGAAGGACAAAGGAGAAGCCTGCTGGACTGTCAACCCAATCCTCCCTACTCTAGGCTTATCAGTGGCACACAGATGAAAACCTCAATGATGGGGTGTGCCCCTCCCTGTCTGCTGCTTCCAACTTTGTCCATTCCATACCTCAGTTGCTTTTTAACTGAATGTTTTCTTTCCTCTTGGACAACAGGACTAGAGCAGAGAGCTTTGTACTCCTCCGGGAGCCAGCATTGCTTTTCCTCTTTTTGCTCTCTGCTTATCCCACTGAAGAGCTATATATTGTCAGCAGCATTTTATTGGTTTGGGGATTTTTTTTTTCTTTTTTTTTTTTTTTTTGCCTACAGAGATGGTGCTCATGTCTTTGTCTAAGTCCATTTGCAACTGAAAATCCTTTAGGATTCCTGTCTGAGCAGAATGCCTCCCCACCATGGTGTACGGGCTGCAGCAGCATGCATGGCTAGCCCAGTAAAGGACATTTTTAGTCCTTAAGGAGAAACGTCCTTCAAGCTGTCATGTTTCTGCCCAGCAAAAAGGTCCTACAAGCTGCTAGGTTTCTGGTCAGGAACAGTTTTAGCTTTCCTTGCTTGCTCCCTTACCTGCCTGCCTGGTTTTGCTGCCTTTCCAGGTCTTTAAAGAACTTGTCTACCCTGACTCCTCTAAAGAACAGAGCTGAAAATACTCTTACCTTTCCGTGTCTGCCTCCTCACTTAAAGTAAAGGGCTGCAGACTTCTGGGTTCCTGTTAGTTTTGGTGGGTAAAAATGTCCCATGTTAACCTGGTGTTTGTGTTTGGAGAGTTAATAGAGGGAAAGTTCTGTTGCAAGTGTAAAGGAAATCCTGAGCAGGTAACATTGAGGGGACCCTGCAGCCCCATATCATCTGCTCTTAGCTACTTCTGTTACCTTTTTAAAGCATCCTCATTTTGTCTCTAAAGTCTTGTGACCGTACTAACGCAGCAGTCTCATTCAAAATATCAGTCTACAAAAGCATCTTACAAAGTCTAGTCCTCATGGCACTGGAGAGGTGAGCAGATGATTGACCACCACACACATTCACACATTCACACAGCAGGCATTTGGTGTGTTTTGGAAGGTGTGTGTTTTCCTTCATCCAAGCTGTGTTTGAGAGGATCACATTTGCAGAGGATTCAGGCATAAACTTCAAGAACAACCAGTGTTGGCACAGAAATTACGTCAACCTTCTCTAATTGATGATGCCAGGTGATTTTATTCTTGATTCTTTGAGAAAAGGAAGCAAGGTAAGGGTGAAGGAGCAGAATTTTATGGCTTTTGGTATAGAGTTATATGACATTATCAACACTGTTCTTATCCTAATTTTACCTAGATGAAGATGGTTATGGAGGTGTTGGGAAACTGGGCTAAGGGCACCCACTTTCAGTCTGAGGGTTGCTGGAACAACTCTGGGATCCATAGCTGCAGTACAGCTACTTTGAATTTCCCTGCTGATACACATGAAGAAAGACAGACCAAACTTCTTCCTTCTGTAGACTGTACTGGACTAGGAAGAACAGAAAGTGTGTTGGAGGTCACCTGCTTAGATTTCCAGCAAGATCTTGGCAAATGGGATACATGGACTGAACTAAATAACAGGATGCAATTCACCACACAAATACAAAGCTCTAGTTTGAGGTGAAGAGACAAGTATCCAAACCTGCACTGGGAGAGTAACTTGGTGAGATAGCAGTTCTGCAGATAAGAGTCTGGGGGCAGCAGTGGAGCATGTGCTCACAACGCCACACTACAAGCAGAGTGAACTGTAGGTGTACAAACAGTGGCACATGACAGACACAGGGAGTGACTGTCTGGTTCTGCTTGGCACTGGGGATACCCAAGGTCTGAGGGTTTTGTTTGTTTGTCCACTGTGCCATTTTGCTTTTTAAATAGCCTGCTAGCTCTGTGGTGTGCCTTGGGAATAGCAGCCCTGAAAAAGGATTTGCGTGTAAAGATTAGCAACCCTAAAATTTGAAGAGCCTCCCTGAACAGCAAAAATATCACACAGAGAGAATCCAGGCAGAATCCTTTGGTGCCTGTCCTGTAGCAGCAAAGTTTTGGTTTTGTGTGAGATTCTCGGCTGTACAGCTTTGGGAGATAGATGCCTGTCAGGATGGCACCTCTCAAACCACTACCAAGGGACTGCAATATCTCCTGCCCAGTGGTGTCCCCACCTGATCACAGCTTCTGTATTATGCTGAGAGCAGCCCACCAGTACTCCAGGATCCCAGCTAACATGCCTGAATGCTGAGACAGAATGAGTTTGGAAAGCACTGGAACACAGATAGGAGCTAACTGGCATGCAAACACACAATGTTGCCAGAGACTGGTTTGGCTCCAACTCCTTCTTCACCTCCTCTTTCTCAATCACTCGAGTATATCCTTAAAAAAATGGCTCAATCAGGGGATTGGTTCACCCCGAATATCAATCACATGCAGCACCTAATCCCAAAACTGATGGCAGACTCTGGGTGTTCAAATGGCCACCTAAGCCTTTCTCATCCTGTCTTCCTACCTATAAAATATAAACTTAATGGATTATTTGGAATTACATGGTGAGGAATAAGTAGAGGAAAACAAGTACTGTGCAGCATGGGACTGTGCAGGTTGAATAGATGTAATTGCACTGTAGACAAATGATTTTCATCTAAACAATTATTTGGTTACAGAAAACCAGTGAACAAAATTAGAAATGTGGTGAATAATTTGCAGTTCCTGAGGAATCTGCCTCTCTGGTCTCTAGCCAGGACTTGGCCAGTACCTTCTCCCAAAAGAACAGTGGAGTGAGCTTAGGATGTTCTGAGGTGGAACTAGAGCAACTCTTTAGTGTCCAGAGGGTTCCTGCCTTGGTTTCCAAAGATGTCAGGATTCCTTCTTTTGCATTTCCTCCCTGGGGCACACAGCTAGATCTCAGGAAGTGCCGGGCCTTCAGATTCAGGGACCCTGCCCATCTTCTGGTGCTGCTGGATGTATCACAAACATTTCTTTCACCCCTGGGAACAGTGTATCTCCTCTCCAGCATGTGGTAGTGTGAGCCTTAGCCACAGACTATGGAAGAACAACACCAAAATGCCAACTGTTGACACTTGACAGTTGCTGGAGGAGGGGGAGAAGGATACTCCTGCAGCAGGTATCAGAGATACTTGATATTTTGCCCTGGATGGCCCTGATTTCAGTGTCTCTTGTTGCTAAAGTTTGCTCCAGGCATGAGAGGAACAGGCAAGGTGAGTTCTTTGTCCAGGAATGAGTTACATGACAGTTAACCAGTGCTGAGGATTTAAGTTTGAATTGCTAATCCAGTTTTATACCCTCAGCTCCACCCTTTGGGCTTTCCCTAAATCATTCTGCATGGGATATCTGCATTGCCTGCCCCTGCCAGAGGCCCTGAAAGGTGGAAGTATTTCTAAAGTTAGCATGCAATGATTAAACTGCTAAGAGCCCAGCAACCTTCAGCAGATGGCCACGGTAGGTCCTCCACAGCATGTCTGCCACTCATGCTGTAGCTCGTGCATAATATGCAAGGACCAGTCACCAGCCAGAAGAAGTTTTCCCAGGTGGAATAAATTGCACTGCCTTAATCCCAAACACCTGCACTGGTCCTCGGGTGGGATGGGTTGATAGCTGAGTGCACTGCTGAGCATTTAACGAAGCCTGGCTGCCTTGCTCCCGGCTGTAGGATATTGTTGCCGCTCTGCCCTGGTACGGACAGGCTGGGTCTTGTTGAGGCTCTGCTGGTTCTGCCCATATTGTCCTTGTTAACCAGGGTGACAGGCAGTAATTGACTGAGTCTGATAAGAGCCCAGTGCGGTATGAAAAGTGAGCGCCGGTAGGATTGGGGTTTCCAGCGCTTGTGGTGGCTGGGGAACGTAGTTCCAGGCAGAAGAGCCACCTGAGGAGGGGGCAGTGCAGGCAGGGGGATCACCAACACAAAGGGCACAAGACGGGCACGGTCCGGGAGGCCCGTGGCACCGTCAGAGCTCGGTGCGTGCGGCCACCGCCGCACCGGGACCGGCAGCGAGCACCAGGCCCTCGGCCAGGGAGCGCACTGGGGACACTCGAGGAGGGGGGACAAGAGGACAGAGCGCGGGGCGCGCTCCGGGCCGGGGCAGGAGCGGGGACAAGAGCACAGAGCGCGGGGCGCGCCCCGGGCCGGGGCAGGAGGGGACAAGAGCACAGAGCGCGGGGCGCGCTCCGGGCCGGGGCAGGAGCGGGGACAAGAGAGAGCACAGAGCGCGGGGCGCGCCCCGGGCCGGGGCAGGAGCGGGGACAAGAGCACAGAGCGCCCCGGGCCGGGGCAGGAGCGGGGACAAGAGCACAGAGCGCCCCGGGCCGGGGCAGGAGCGGGGACAAGAGCACAGAGCGCCCCGGGCCGGGGCAGGAGCGGGGACAAGAGCACAGAGCGCGGGGCGCGCTCCGGGCCGGGGCAGGAGCGGGGACAAGAGCACAGAGCGCCCCGGGCCGGGGCAGGAGCGGGGACAAGAGCACAGAGCGCGGGGCGCGCCCCGGGCCGGGGCAGGAGCGGGGACAAGAGCACAGAGCGCCCCGGGCCGGGGCAGGAGCGGGGACAAGAGCACAGAGCGCCCCGGAGCGGGGACAAGAGCACAGAGCGCCCCGGGCCGGGGCAGGAGCGGGGACAAGAGCACAGAGAGCGGGGCGCGCCCCGGGCCGGGGCAGGAGCGGGGACAAGAGCACAGAGCGCGGGGCGCGCCCCGGGCCGGGGCAGGAGCGGGGACAAGAGCACAGAGCGCGGGGCGCGCCCCGGGCCGGGGCAGGAGCCGCTGGGGCGGAGCGCCGCTGCCACCTGGCGGCCGGGGCCGGGCGGTGCGGGCGGGGGGAGCGGGGCAGCCGCGGCCGGCGGCTCCCGCGGGGAAGGGGAGGCCGCGATGGCAGCACCTGGAGCATCCCGCATTCCGCACCCCGCGGGGCTCAGCTGAAGGATTTCACCTCGGCTGAGAGGGGTGCACGTGCCTGAGGTGGGCTGGACTGCCGGCGCTGAGAGATTTGAACAGCATATTCGTGGGATTCCTCCAAAAAAGTGGAAAAGATCAACGAACAAGTGTGCTTTTCCCAAACAGAGCGACCCTGGGCCAGTTTGTAGCCATATGTCTAAGAGCTGCCCAGCAAACCTAGGTGGTCACAACAGGTACTAAACTCATAAGCATGTAACTGGGGAGTAAGTAAGCTTTTCATCAAAAGCACTGAAGTATAAATGATAGCTAATGAAACCAAACAGTATTTCAATGCAAGATTTACTGTGAATAAACTGAAAAATCCTACAGGTATTACCTACGCTTGTGAGATTAAATGCTTTAAAAATCGCTGGTGCACCCAGAAGTGGGAATTCCAGCAGGCGTACAAGTCCTGAAGGAGGGAAACAATTCCACAACTGAAACCTTCTTTTACTCATCTCCCAATTATATGAATTATACTATTCCATCAGAAAGCTGGATGTAGCACTATAATTCTCCATTGTGCTTGCTTCTGTTAACAAAGCTGATGGAAACTACAATCACACCTGTTGCATCCTGCTATTCTTTTCCCCTATGTGTTAGCCCATGTATTAATGCAGTATTCCCCAAAACCCAAGAGGGATCAGCATTCCTTCTTCTCATTGCACTTATTCAACACAAGCTTGCAACCTGCTGTGTTTTCAGGGATATTATACAGAGACTCCCTTGCATATGGCAGTTAGTTGGACTGGAGAAGAAACCTTTGATCTGAGTCCTGCTTTGTCTTTGAAGGGACAGTGGCAGGTGTTTGCTTGTGATATGCCATGGGACACACATTGTTCCTTCTTAATGGCTGTGTATAAATCTGGCTCAAGGGAGCAGCCTGTATCCAAACACACTGCCCCTGGCACTGACAGCAGCCCAGCTGATAAGTGAGTCCTTGAGCCCCTTGATGGAAGCTCCCTGATTTGTGACAAGCGTGGGTCACTTCTGGGAGCAAACTGTGGGTTGGTTGCCACCCCAGAGCTGGTTTCATTGCACAGGAGGAAATAACTTTTTTTTTGAAGCTGGTCCTCCTCAGGTGCTTCTGTTTTTTTAGGTGTGGTGCTCATCACTGCCCACAGTGTGTCAAAGACAAACTTTCTCCCAGCAGTGCCAGTTGGCCCAGACAGTTCCTAGGAGCACAGGGCGTGTTTTCTGCGTGTGTGTGTGGTAACATGCCCACACAGGGATCTGCACAGCTACAGGTATTGCAATGAAGCCTTAAGAAAACAACACCCTGCAGAGTGACAGTAAAGGTTCTTTGTAATCAAAACTGTATTTAGAGATCAAGAAAAATTAGCTCTATATTCTAAAAAGAGGAAAAATCAACATTATCTTGTAAAGGACCTGATAACTTCATCCTACACCTGCTTCTTTCTGATCAGGTGGAGTTGCACATGCGTAGTCCCTGTGAATTTGCAGCCAGCCAGTGAAGCCCCCACTGAAGGACACTGCACGGGTACATGAATGTAAGAGAACTCTCCAATGGGTTAGGAAATATGTGTTAGTAAATCCATGTTCGTACAGTTGTTTATGAAAACTTATTGCTAAGTTGTATATCAAAGTAACAAGTTTTTGTAGGTCAATTTCAATCTGTCCTTAGCTAAAAAAATCTTTCACTCCCTCTTTACCTTTTCCTCCTCAGGCAGATTTATCGTGACAGATTGGAGACATGTAGGGTTGCTTACTGAAACAGTTCTTACATCTTGGTCTGCAGAAAGCACCTTTTGTGCTGGTTCCTCAACAAGTGTCATGAGATGGCTGGATTCCTTAGCCTCTGAACATAACTAGAATAATAATGGTATTATTCAAATGTAGATAAAATACACCTATCTAATTAAAAGAAAAAGAAAAAAAAAAAAAAAAAGAGAGACCAGCAGAGAAAACTTCACCTAAATGAAAAGTAATTGAAACACATGAATGTTAATACACTGTGCTGGGAAAATTTTCAAAATGTGTCATAAACAGTTTACTCAACACCAAGATACTGTGCTTGGAAGCCTGTTTTTTTTTTTTTTTTAATTTCTGATGCTTAACAGTTGATTAGTGCTGTCACTACTACTTTCCCTTTCTCTATTCCTGATGCAATCCATAGAGATAACAACTATCTCTAGCTCTGTTCATGTTGCCTGGAAGTGGGAACCAAATGCTTGTGTTGATGAGAACCAGCTGAAAATGGATTATTGCCAAGAGAATTAACATAGCACCCTAAGTAAGAAAACAGGAACTTGGATATAGAATTATTTAGGCATGGTTGTGTCTCTTTGTTTGTTTTAGTTGCAATGAAGAGTGACTACAGAATACTGCGCACTCCTAAACTTTTACATAAGATTTCTCAAGAACAAGACATCTGTAAAACTTTAAACCTCTGTGATGATGGTTAGGCTCCTGGAAGAAAACTAAAAGTATTGTTCAAAATCTGTGCTGAAACTGATTCTGTTATAAAGCAGGATACTTCTGTCCTGGTCCTCTACCAGCTCTATTCAGCACAGAAAGTTGGCCTGTGTCTGGCATCCCAGCATCACCTCTAGCTAGTGAAAACGTTCCTGCCAGGGCCGCTTCAGCAGTGGCTGGTGAGCTCCTGGAGAGCCTGTCCTCTTGGGTCTGGTGAGGAGACTCTCTCCCAGTGCCAACAAGAGACTGCTCTTCATTAACTGATAGGACTTTTTTCTAACCATGAAATCTAAATGCTTTGTAGTTCTAATTCAATGTTTGATAGTGCTATTTTGGGGGGTATTTATGAACTCTTTGGTGCTCTCTTCTCTTTACACAAAGGAATTAACTGTGAGATATTGTTTAAATATCTACTACCACTAACCACTACTTCTGTGGCTGTCGTACTTTGTCTTATCCTAACATGCTGAATCCCATTGTGATAGTGGTTTCTGGTTTTAGAAAGAGTCTTCCCTCAGTATCTCTGAAAGGTTTCTTCTAGGCCTGCTGAAAAATGAATCTCAACAAAGAAGGGAAAAAGGAGAATGGAGAAGAGGAATTCTGTTGGCTGGTTTTCACAAGTAGGAAAGTTTTGTGAATAAGGCCCAAGGCACTATAAGGAAAAGAGGTTGTGAGGTAAGTGCTCACAGATGCTACCAGACATACCCTGCTCCTTAGCCAGGAAATACTGCTGCTCCACACGGGCTTACATCAAACACCACAGAGGGCATAGCAGAGTGATCTATGAGGTCCTAAAGTCTGGATCATATTCTCCCCCCAGCTGACACACCTCCCATCATTCAAGTTTACTGGCTGAAAAGGAGCTTTCTAGACCCACATAAATTGAGTCACCCCATGCTGCCTGTAAAGCGCTGCATGCGTTTCCTTAAGTATAGAGTGCTCTTTGTTCTGCCTTGTGTTAGGCTCTTCAAAATCAGGTGACACAGACATGACCTGTCTTCTGGGCTTGGTGGGTGCCTTGGTCTTTCAATACAGGACAACACCCCCCCTTTCACCATCTGCTGTGTGCCCCAGCCACTGAAACAGCAGATCTGCACTGTACCTGGGTCCTGAAGGATGGGGTGGGATGTGCAATGGTGCTGTGCCACAGGCAGCAAGAGCTGCACTGTGAAAAAACCCCATGTTCACCCAAAGCAGTAGTTCTGCATGTAAGTCATGCTACTTGTGCATGGGCAGGGATATCTGCTGTACGGTCCCAGGAGTGTAACTGGATGCCTGGCTGAGGCATGTGGCCTTTCACTGAGGCCTCCTTCCTTAGCATTGCTGCCCTGGAAATGCTTCCCCTCCACCGAACCCGCTGATTCCATGCCACTGCTTTCATCTTGCTAGGGAGTAATAAAGCACAGCAGGCCCTAATAATACCAAATTCAGTCAAAGGATCCAACCCAGACCTCCAGTGACTTTCCAGGCACTAAGGGCTGCCCTCTTTGTGCCAAGTTAGGTCATGTCTCACTGTTGTTCAAGCAGCTGCTTACTGCCACGATCTTTGGGGACATCTCTGCATATCCAAGCTGGCTTGGCAACATCACCTGTATGAACACTAGAGTCCAAAGAAAGCATCATTACTTGGGCCAACAGGTGTGAGAGTCATATCGCTTCCTTGGGTAACGCCAGAAAAATAGCCACCTTCAGTACCCATGAAGAGGCACGTTTTCTGAATTGTGTATTCAGACCTGAGGAAGGACCAGGCTCACACTACACATTCTTTTATAGTCTCATCACCAAGGTGTTAAGCTCTGGGACCCCTCAGGGTACAGTCACAGGCCTGCTGGACCTGTGGTGCCTGGGACAACTGCTTGCTGGTGTACAGTGGCAAAGTGGATGCAGGCAACTCCCAGCCACTGTTATTGCCAGCTTTACCTGTTTGTTATTTTGGTGGGGTTCTTTTGGTTGGTTGGTTGTTTTGGGGTTTTTTGTTGTTGTTTTTGGGTTTTTTTTTAATATAATCAGGCTTGCCTCAGGGCTGACAGACGCTGCAGGGCTTGTGGAAATACTGCGAAAGCAGGAGATTCCACCCCGCGGTTTCCAAAACGACCGCTGCGTTTACTCCCGTGTTTCACCCCCGCGTTTACAACGAGCTAAGGAAGAGGATGCTGTGGCCCCCACCCGCCTCGGCGCTGCCGCCCGCGGGAGCTTCTGCTCTTTGTCCCTTCACTGAGCGTGGCAGCCCTCCAGCCCCGAGCAAAGGCTGCCCTCCGGCCCTGTCCCCACGGCGCTCCCACGGGGTGCCCCCGAACCGAACCGACCCGGGCCGCAGCAGCCTGCGGGCTCCGGGCACCCCGCACCCGCAGGGGCCGGCTCTTTGCAGCCTCCTCTTCTCACCGCGGCATCTACGTCTGCTACTGCCGGTAAGAGGCAGGGAAGGACTCCTGGACTTGTCGGTGTTCCCAGGGCTACTGCCATAACAGGGCTGGCGGTGGTTCCTAACAACGGGGAGTGCCACCCCTGCGGTCGGTGTCACCAGCTGGGCTGATATAAAAGCAGGAGAGGATGCTTGCTCTCTGCGGGGAGCTGCTGGTGTGCCCTCTCCTGGCTGCCGAGGCAGACAAGCTGTTTGGCATTGACTATCGCTCTGTTAACTTTCAGTTCCAGCCTGGACAGGCAATCGCCACAATTCCAGTTAAAAAGTACTTCTGCAGCCATGAATTTGTCTCACCTAAACAACAGAGCCGAGAGCCACTTTAAAGTATCAGAGGTGCATGAACTGGAGACAGTGGGGAAGAAGGCTTGGGACAATCCTGTTTACAATGGCTCTCCATCTACCTCCTTGAAAATTCAAACCATCTACAACCCTAAGTCTATCCTGGAGAATCCCTATGAGAATTTTGAAGAGGTTGGGGACCCACTTCCCTACCAGGAAGAACAGAGCAAAGCTGTGAATGGGAAGACAAGTCCTTTCCTCAAGTGCTGCTTCTGCATCTTCAGAGGCATCCGAGGTAAATCTCTGCTATCTCATTAGAAGGGACTTATTAGCCCTCCGAGCAATGGTGTGGGAAGGAGGGGAGGAAGAGAAGGGATGCAGAAGGTAGAAACCTCATAGTGTAGCCCAGGGACCAGTTGAACATGCAGTAGCGTTACTCCAGAGATGACTTTGGCTGACCTGAAGGGAGCATCCTCATTCTGTGTGCCTTGCTATAGCTTCATGGTCTGTCCTGTTCTCTTTACTACAAGGTAAGAGACTTAGTGGTGTGCTCAAGGTCATGCAGTGAATCTGTTGGCAGAGCTTATGTGCTCTGAATCCCCAGGAGCCATCACTGTGGTGGTGAGACTATTCTGTCTCTGTGTGCATTTTCTACATAGACTGGTGCTGGGCCCTGTGCTACAGTAGCATACGAACTGATAGAGGTATCTACCAGAGAAAATCTAGCACTGTCAGGACTGAACTGTAGGAGATTACAACAATGTATCAAATAATGTTTTGCTTGAAGTTAGCTGAAAGAAAGAGGTTCTGTTTTCCAGTTTAAAAGACAAAGGGGAATGATATATTATGTAGGCTTATTCAGAGGCAAACAAAACCCTGGGGGCAAGATAACTCTCCTGTCAGGATACAGTCCTGGGTGAGGGCATTATTTGAACAGTTTCTCACATAGAAGGCATAAAATGCTAATATTTTAAAACCAGGAAAGATTAAAAAAAAAAAAAAAAAAATCTTGCCAATGTGTCTTTTTTTCCCTCACTTGGAAGGCAAGAACCTTTCTCAGAGCCATACCCTCTAACAGTATGAATGGGTGAATAACAATATATCTTGGTCCTAAATTGCATAGCCCCTCTCTGATCAATGCTTTTGTCATTGCCATTACAGTCTAACACTACTAATTCACCTGGAATTCAGTGCGGAGGCTTTAGGGATTTCTCCTGGCCAAGAAACAGTGCTGAGTGAGTTTGATAGCTAATTACAGATTGTGCTTAGGCAGTGTATCATTTACCTCCTTTATTCTGAAATATTTTCTTCTAGGTATTGTTTAAGGCTTAAAATAGAAAAACATATCCATACTTTAACGTCAAATTTCCATTTGTGAGCTGCAGGAGTTGAATTTGAGCATGCAAATGATGGTAACTGTCAGGATACTACATAATTTTCTTCTTCTGATTGTTGCAGCAGTACGTCCTGACACTAAGGGTGGTAAATAGGGCTGTAGGAAATACTGAAGCTGGGAATCCAAAGGCCAGTGCAGATAGACCAAAGGCCTCTTTGTGCCTCACAGAAGTGGGGACATTTTCCTTGAATAATTTGCTTCCTTCCTTTGCATCTTTACTAGGTGCTCATCATTTTTCATTGCCTCTCCATTGCTGGCTTTCTCCTTTCCTTTTCCATTTAATCACTTTGGTGTCTCTCATGGAAAATAGAAGTAGTACATATAAGCCAGTTAGATAATGAGAGTTTGAGATGTTGGATTTTTTTTTGGTTAAAACCATTTCCTGGGATTACATGTCCATAGCTACTGGTAATAGTTGGATTATTAAGCTTTTTTCTTGTCCTCATTGGTTACTGTGCTGGGTTAGTATTGAGTAGCTGCTGCACCTAGTGCCACTGCTCAGGACTGTTCCTCTCTAACTGGTGTCCAAGCAACTCTGTGTCCTGGTTCCTGCCTGCCTCCTGCCACCTTTGCTGTTTCATGGCCAGCCCATGGACAGACTTTGCTGGGTATCTGGGTGTATGGTGGTTGATGAGGGATACCCAGCTTCCCACTGCTTTTGGAAGAGGATCTCCAGCTGTACCTGAGACTGTGAGCTAGTCACTCACCTGGGTCACAAGTCTGGTTTAAAAGCACACTCAGAAGATAATGTAGCTGTTGCCAGTAATTCTTACCAGTCACTTGTTATCATCAGGAAGGTGAGACTTATAAATGAACTGCATTCATAGCCTATTTTCTAGATTCTGTTATTTTTTCTTTGCTCAGTCATGTGAGTGCTGGATGTTCATTTATGCTATAAGGAAGACTGGATATCTTCCAGCCTGGAGTCCCTCTACTCCAAATGTCATGTCCAAAATAGCTGCATCTCCAAGGGGGTAGGTGGTGCCAAAGGAGACACGTATGGGGACATGACTTATGTATGAGGTGATAGACTTCTCTGGCATGTTTCCTAAAGATGTAGCTGAAAATAAACCTCAGCTGATACAGTATTACAACTACTGCATGCAATCTGAAAGGACTGGAGCAGCCTCATGGTCCTCCAGGTATCATTTTGGGCAAGTCTCTGAAGCAAGTTTTCAAGGACATTTGAGTGTCCTTGAATTAAGGTGTTCCTGAGTACATCTCTGTTCTCAAAGTAAAGAAGGTCTGTGCATTTGCTCCAGACATATGGATAGTAGGGGTTCCCTGCTCATAGAAAGAAACCCAAACAAACCTGTCAAAAGATTGCAGTGTAGTCATATCTAAGGATTATGGTGGTCATTTAAAAGCGACCTGAAAAGATGGGCAAATTGTTTCCCCATGTTTTTTTCTTGTTGTGAAGATTCCTGTAGATTACATGATAGTTTCTCCTCCACAGGAGTTAATCCAAATCATCTCCAGGCTGTCATTTCTGTTGCTAGTCTGGATTGTCCAGAGCAGGCTACTGTTTTACCTGCCCAGAAGTGACGATAGATGCTGCAACAGTCACTCTGCTAGTTAATGGTGCAAAAAACTCTCTAATCTCTTGAGATGCCAAAGAGCTATCAGAATGACAGGATAAATGCACACAGACCACTTGAACACTTTTGCTTACTCCAGAGAAAAAAAGAATTTTATCATCTGCCAGAGATGACTTCAAATGTGGGGCCTTTGATCAGCTTTGATCCTGGTTTGCAGGAAGATGGTTGTTGCATCCTACTGAGGATAGGAATCAGGGCTGAGCTCTCTAGGAGCTGCAGAAAGCAGCAGGACTATGGCAATTATTGACATGGCTTTCATCACTAGGCTTTCAATTGAAAGTTGTTATGGCTTTCAACTTCAGGTGCACTCCAGAAATCATATCAGAAAGCCATTACAAAAAGAACAAACAAATACACTAATGGTATTAGATGGTTCATCAAACCCAAAATACCAAGGCTCATTTTAAAGGAAGCATTTCTCTCTTATTGACACCCCTGATGACATTTAATGAGTTACGTGAAGAAATAGGATCTTTAGCTGGTGCAACTGGTGTATTGGATTCAGCTAAGCTCCACTGTTAGATGTCCTGAAGATAATTTGGCCCTAAATGTTACATGGAAAATATTGAGTTGTTTTGTTTGATTGAGTTTTATGACCAACAAGAAAACTGCACGAGTTTTTTGGTAAGCAAGAGACAAATATTTGGGGCCTAATGGTTCAATATACACTAAAAGGAGTAATAGTTATAAAGATAACACCAGATGCAGTTCTGCAATGGAAGACCTCTCAGAAGGTCAGCTGGTTGCACATGGGTGACTGAGATGAAATACTATGGTTTCAAGAGCATTTGTGACAAAGACTGAATTTCTGCAGAGTAAGCTGAAAAGCAGTCAGGAAAAGATCAGGCTATAATGAACAGAAAACAGAAAAAACATTAAACTAAATAGTGATTTTTGCAAAATAAAAAAAAAAAAAAAAAAGAGTGTATTTTAGTGTTGGTTAGCCACAAAACTTTTATTCATGCTGGAACAGTTCTTCTTAGGGGTATTTAGCACATTTTTATAGGTCATGTTTTGAAATTAGAAGTGGCTTGGCCTTGAAAAGTGACAAAACATCAACTCCCAACAGCGTTTCTTTGGAACAGGACTACAGCTCCTCACATGGCCCTTGAGAATGGCCATGAAAACTCTACAATCCCTTCTTTATACCCAACAGGTCTGTGGGGCACTACGCTGACTGAGAACACGGCTGAAGACAGGGAGCTTTACGTGAAGACCACCTTGCGAGAGCTGCTGGTCTACATTATGTTCCTGTTAGACATCTGTCTATGTAAGTAGCTCTCGTATCTCATAGGCACTATTTCTGTGTGCAGCGTCAGGGGAATAATGTGAGATTTTATTACTAGTCTTTCTTGCTCTGCTGTAAATGTTACATTTATTGTATGGGTGCTCACAGCAGCAAGAAGTTGTCATTAACCTAGAGAACTGATGCTGCACAGAGAAGTAAAATTACTGAACAACCTAACTGATGCTGGTTAGACTTAAGCAGTATTTTCTGATTGGCATTATCCGTTCTAGCCATTGACTCCACTGTCCTAGGAGAATCTGCCCAAGGTCTTTTCTTAGTTTCACAGCAAATGCTTATCACCCAGAGAGCAGCTCTAGAAACTTCCTGGTGTCAAAGACACAGTTCAGGGAGATTTTTCTCTCTGAGACTGGATGGGTGGCTGAGGTGATAAAGCAGATGGCAGCTGACCCTGTTGTTCTCGAGTGAATGTGCTGTGTCCCTGTGCTGAATGCTAATGCTAATATGGACTTTGTATCAGTAGGACAATGGCTGTTTGGTTTTGCAAAGGTTATCACAAGTGAGCACCTGTGGCATGGGACAGTGCAGAGGGTTATATTTCATGGATCCTATGGCAGGAGAGATGGACAGACAATACCACCCTAAGTTACTATCATGCTGGCTCAGGGAGACAGTGCTCCAGTCACTCTTCCTAAAGAACCAAGGCACGCACACAGACGTACAAGTTGTCACAGACTGACTCATCCAGGAGATGTGGGGGGTTGTGTCTTGAATGTCAGGTGCTTTATTTTCCTATGTCCTTTCAAGAACAGGACATGTTCTTAGTGGTCACCATGATGGATGTTCTTCTGAAGGAAGGAGCACTGGAGAGTTGAAACAACATGTTTGTGGAAGTTAGAGCCTGCTTCTCTTGGGGTTTCTTGGTAGATGAAAACTTACCTGGAGCTTTTCACTTGGGAAAATAGGGTGGGATTTGTGCCTTCATGACTTCACATCAGAAATCAAAATATAGGTCACGGACTTTGTTCTGAGAAATAAAATTTCCCTCAGAAATTTTGTCTGGGAACAAAAACTGTCATCCAGAATGTTCAGTTATATTCTCCAATGGTCTTCTCTCACTACTTAACTCTTACAGTCGGTCAGTCTGACCGTTTAAACTTGAACACAGAGCAGATAAGTTTGTAAATCCCTAAGAAAGCAGAAAGCCCTAAGGCTCGTTCTTCTGTGCCTTGTTCAGCTTACCTGTGAAAATATAAGGTACATAGAAAGTGAATATATAAATACATTTATATCAGTCTCCAATATTCAGGTATAAGGAAGGACCCTCCTCTTGTTCTCTTAGTGACATATGGAATGACAAGTTCCAATGCCTATTACTACACCAAAGTGATGTCTGAGCTCTTCCTGCAGACCTCTACAGATGGCCGTGTCTCCTTCCAGTCTATCGGCAGCATGGCTGACTTCTGGGTGGTGAGTACAAATCTGGCTTGCCATGGGGAATCCTGAAACTCAGCTAGACTGGGATATTCAATTCCCTCTGAAGTACTATCTAGTGATTTCAGCAAGACATTTTGCTGCCACAAGCTTCTGCCAGCTACTAGCAATAATTACAATAACATTTGCATGCAAAATATCACCTGAGCACTGTGTCCAGAATATTGGCTAGGCTAAGTTTTGTGTGTGCCCAGAAGGGTCCATTCCCCAGTAAAACAGGCAGGACATAAAATAATTTTGGTGATAAAAGCATCAGCTCATTGCACGGATAGGAAGTACTGGCCTAGAGAAGCCAAGGGATTTACTTCGGGTTTCCTTGTGACACAAGTGGCTTTGAATCCTAGAGTTCAATATCTTCAAGCTGGTGTCTTACTAATAGCCTATGTCCATTTTCATGGCATTTTGAGAACATCAAAACTAACTTGCCTGTAATTCATGCCTGGGCCTGTCTAATCTATAGATTCTTTAGGAAGAAACTGGATTAAAATTTGCAGTGACTTTTATCAAAGAGAATAAAATAGGGGAAAAACATCTGGGTTCCAACATTTCTGTTGAAGAATGGGTGAAAGAATGAGAGCCTCAGCGAAGGCCATTGAGTTATTGCAACTACTTATCTCTGACAGCCAGAAATTATTTGTCAATTAGAGTTGCCTTTTTCTGTCATATTAAAACACTCCAGCAAACAATGGCACTATTGTTTCCCCACCATTTCCAGGACACTGGGCACATGCATTATTCCTCATTCCCATCTTGTGCCAAGGCAATTCCTTGAGACTTGTGCTGACTGAAGTAGAAGAGACAATGAGACTCGTAGGGCTCTTGTCTCTTCATTAGGCATAGAAGGTGCCACAGACACATTACAGGCCTGTGAGAAACCAATGAAGATCCTGCTGCCCAGCATCCCTCCTCTACCACCAGCCTGGTCTTTCTTCTCCTTAATACACATGCAACACAAAGCTCTGCTACTTTCCATCTTGGGGACCAGAGAGGGATTAGTCAGGTCTTACTACCTCAATCCCAGACTAAGAAAATTCCTCTGATGCGTGAGCTATGAAGGAGCTGTTCTCCTCTGCCTCATTTGCAGTATGCACAAGGTCCCCTGCTGGATCATCTTTACTGGACAAAGTGGTACAACAACGAGTCCCTGGCAGCACACAGCACCCAGTCGTACATCTACTATGAGAACCTGCTGCTGGGTGTCCCACGCATGAGACAACTGAAGGTGAAGAACAACTCCTGTGTGGTCCATGATGACTTCAAGGAGGAAATCTCAGGCTGCTATGATGTATACTCTGAAGACAAGGAGGAAAGGGTCTCCTTTGGGCTCATCAATGGAACAGCGTAAGTGTATCTACTCCAAGTTAGACTCTTCTAGTTCAAATAAGAACTGCTGAGGTTGCAGGATGCTGGGGGTGAATTTCTCACATAAGACGAATTCCCCTTGAAGTCAGAGGCAGAAAATCTTTTTTGTCTATCAGTAAGGTCTAGTGTCTCTTCATGGAGAAGTACAACAAAACGAGTTTTCATGTTGGGAAAGCCATGAAAAATCCAGTGGGAATACAGGAAGAAATTGTTGCTTATTTTTTAAGGGAATGAGGATAAATAAAGACCTTTGGGGCCAGATCCATCAAATGGCAAGCTGGCATTCAGCTAGCAAGTTACTATTTGCTTTCCTCTGGGATTTCAGGAGCCAGAGAAAAGGGAGTACATCCCTTTCATCTTGACAACCTGTTTCTCTATAATTATGTGAGGTAGCTGCAGTTTAATAACTCTGCTCACTGCATGAATCTGGATCCATAAAGAGAAGCTATTATTCTTTAGGAAATACGAGGACAAGAGCATTCTAAGCAGATGGTTGTGTGGGATGTGGTGGAAGGCAATAGAGTAGATCTTGAGAATAACCTCCATGAAAACAAGACTGATATAGCCAACAAACTTCAGAATTTTCCCTCCATAGTATTGCAAATCATGTTGTGTCACTGCTGGGAAACCAGAAAACTAACCATAATAGTTACCGATATTATTTAGGGTCAGAGGAGAAGGAATTAAGTGCCAATTCTTCAACTGAAAACTGCTCTACCCTTTGAAGATATAATTTTTCCTGGGTACAAGGCCGTATTCAAGCCTGGGCAGGTGAAGCCTTTGTTTGTGCCTGTCTGTTGCAGGTGGAGGTACCATTCTGAGAAGGAGCTGGGTGGTTCGTCTCACTGGGGAAGACTAACCAGCTACAGTGGGGGAGGATACTACATAGACCTCAAGATGACCAGAGAAGAGAGTGCTGAAGCCCTGCAAGTCTTGAAGGAGAAACTGTGGCTGGATCGGGGAACACGGGTTGTCTTTATTGATTTCTCTGTGTATAATGCAAATATCAATCTGTTCTGTGTTCTGAGGTAAGCTGAGTCCTGATGAAAATTCTTCAGCCTTTTGCATCTTCCTCAATGCCTCAATTTGTTTCTTAAAATGCAAATCTTTTATTATGGTCCACCAGTGGGATGGATCTGACTGATGTCAGTAGAAATTGCATGGATTAGTGAGAAGTCTTGGTCTTCCTGAAATATGCAGTTGCACTTCTCATCACCTTTTACCCTTTCCTATCACAGGCAGTGAAATGGCAGAGATACAGGTGCATAAATGCATACACAACACTTCCACTCATGGTCTGGTGGATAGCTCAGGGTCGAGTTCAATGTCTCTCAAAACTATCTCTAAGCCTCCATATCCTAGTTCAAAATTGTTTCCTTCTCCCTTTCAAGGTTAGTGGTTGAGTTTCCAGCCACTGGTGGTGCGATTCCCTCCTGGCAAATCCGGACAGTGAAGCTTATACGATATGTCAGCGCATGGGACTTCTTCATTGTTGCCTGTGAAATTGTATTCTGTGTCTTTATCTTCTATTACGTGGTGGAAGAGGCTTTAGAGCTCCGTATCCACAAGCTCCAGTACTTCACCAGCATCTGGAACATTCTGGATGTGGTTGTCATTCTGGTGAGGATCTTTGCGCACTTTTTTAGGGGAGACGTGGCAGAGATGTATAAGAGATGAAATAAATGAAGGAATGTAGAAATTAGTCTAGACAAGAACTGGCACATGTTTTGCTCTAATACTATAAGGAACAGCAGAGTAAATGGACACAAGATCTTGTGTCTGGAAGAACTGCTAGGAGAAAATTCTTTCTTAGAGATGCCCAGGAGACTCTGAAGTCAGGGCATCATTCAGCACATCAAGACCATAATACCATAGCCCACCACTTGACTGCAGCTCTGAAGTGGGATTCCAATGAGTTCTGTGACATTTAAATTTCCCTGGAAAGCATAGGAACAGTAGTCACTGCAGACTATTCCTCTTCCTCTTTGCAGCTCTCCGTTGTTGCTATTGGGTTTCACATCTTCCGCACCACTGAGGTGAACAGGCTGCTGGGAGAGCTGCTGAAACACCCCAATGCCTACGCAGACTTTGAATTCCTGGCATTTTGGCAGACGCAGTACAACAATATGAATGCAGTCAACTTATTTTTTGCCTGGATCAAGGTATGGTAGGGGGTCTGGGAGGTGCCAGGTTCTCAGTCAGGCCTCTCATGGATACCTTGAGGGTTGTCTCTTCCACCCCTCTGAGTAAATGAGTGCAACAGCTATAGAAGAGAGAATTTTTCTCAAAGTCGTATGCTCTGTTTTGCAGTAAATCTGGGCAACTTTTTACCCCGCATTCTGAGATCAGTTATTTGGAGATAAGAGTCAGGTATACAAGCTCAGACACTGTAATGTAAAAGTGGTTTTAGAAAATGCCGAGTACCATGTGACTTTGTGCATCCTGTACTATTTTGGTATTCTTGAGGATAATGCAAACCATGGGTTTTTTTCATGATGGTCACTCAAGAGATGGAAATGACTCATCTGTTGACACAGGCTATGTATTTCCACTAAAACATTTTGGTGTGGCGAAAAGCCAAGGGGCTTCTCATCAGCCTTAAGAGATTCGTCCTTCTAGCAGTCCCTGTTTGTATTTTCCTTTGATAGAGGGAACAAAGTCATATATTTATGGACCCAGAGAAGAATGGTGGCACACCTGGGATAAATGACCTGAAGATTAAGTCACCATTCCCTTGCCAACTTTCTCCTCAGTACTTTGGTCCTGTGGTGAACCTCCTGTCTTAGTAAGCCTGTGCATACGTGAGAGAGACTGACCTAGCTGATGGTTTGGCATAACTTTGTCCCCATTCTTTCATCCTGCAGATATTCAAGTACATTAGCTTTAACAAAACAATGACCCAGCTCTCCTCCACACTGGCACGTTGTGCCAAGGACATCCTGGGCTTTGCCATTATGTTCTTCATTGTCTTCTTTGCCTATGCCCAACTGGGTTACCTCCTTTTTGGGACACAAGTGGAAAACTTCAGTACCTTTGTTAAATGCATGTAAGTGTGTAAGTTAATACCATGTTTCCATATTTTTATCAAAAGCATTTTTAACTGCTTTCCACTCTTCCCCCCAGTTGCAAATCTCAATGTCAATCAGACACCTGTTGTATCTTGTTGTAATAAAGCCACAATGGTTAATAAGGTGCTCACAGCCTTCTGGCTGTGACATCTTCATGGACAAAAGAACACAATCAGAAAATTGAGGGCTACAGGCAGGTTTCTGTTTGCCTGGTGTTTATCAGTAAGGATAAGCGATACAGTGGATATTGGTAAGGATATCTATTTCCATAGAAGTCCCACAGTTATTGATCAGTATATCTGAGGTGGAGGATGACTGGTGGGTAGATGAGCACACATGGAAGGGAGTGTTGGGGAAGTGAGTTAAAATCCCATCTCAGCCAATCCTCCAGTCCATGGGCCTGCTCAAGTAATGTGTGATGTTAATAGAGGTATCTGCTACAGAAATGGTTTTCAGCTTGTGCTCCACAGGCCTCTGGGCATCCAGGTCCTACCTTTGAGGGGTCTACAAGAGCAAACATACAGAAGCTTAGGATCAATACACTTAAACTTTCTTCATTATAGGGGTTACGAACTACAAAAGGTTGAAGAGCATTGTCCAGTTCTAACATCCCTCCAGAGTCTCACATACTCTTCTGCAAGAGATGGCTTTGTTGAGTCAAATGCCTTTAATCAGGTTGTTTTGGTTTTAACTCCTATTTATACCAAAACACACTTTAGACAACCTGAATTTGTGTGAAAACCTTGTTTTATTTTCCTTTTGCTCTAACGTGCTTCACCCCTGAAATACTATGGATGCATTTAACTTGCCGCCCTGGAGGGACTTAGACTCTGCTCTGGTTTGTGCCTGGGCCCAACCTGGGCTGCAGGCAGGTTCAGGTTCACCTCAGGACTGTTTGTATGTGCTTTTGTGTGACCCTGTGCTCTTTCTTTCCCCCAGCTTCACCCAGTTTCGGATCATTCTTGGTGATTTTGACTACAATTCCATTGACAATGCCAACAGGGTCCTTGGGCCTATTTACTTTGTCACCTATGTGTTCTTTGTTTTCTTTGTGCTTCTGGTAAGCAACAAAGTCCTTCTTGTCCCTGTACTGAAAGCAGTGTTTGAGAGACCCCTCCTGACAATCCTTGGGTTAGGAGCAAATGCTTAGAAAAGGAGTTTTGGTTACAGCAGCTTTGCAGTGCAAATAGACCACAGTAGGCAAAAAGTGTGTTACTACAATTGGGGATTTGATCATTAGGATGATTAAGGGCCATCATCTGCTAAGGTGAAGGCTGAAATTGACTGGCGTCCTAGGCAATGGATGCAGAGGGTTGCTCATAATAGCCAGGTTAAATAACCAGTGTCAGGACTCTATATGTAACCTAAGGTTTTGAAAGAGGAGCTACCAAAGGTTGTATTTGAGGTGGGAACAAATATACTTTCATCCACTGCTTTAACTGCAAAAACCTAAGAAAATATGGTGTGGCTGAAGTGGCCTTTTCTTCATCCTCTTTAATCTGCCCAAGATATAGAGAAACAACTCCTTGCTTGACTAAGTCTTGCCCATCTGTGCCTGTTTCTTGCTGTTTCAGCTGCTGGAGCAGGCAGGATGTCCCATGCATATTTATCTCACTTCCTCCCCTCTTCCTAGAACATGTTTCTGGCCATCATCAATGACACCTACTCAGAGGTCAAGGAGGAACTTTCAAGTCAAAAGGATGAGCTGCAGCTCTCTGACATCTTGAAGCAGGTGATGAATAGTGAAAGCTGTGGTACTTGCTATGTAAATCATGAAGCATTTTTTGGAAGACTCTGACCTAAGTGGAGTTTACTAGAGGGAAACAGTGGTTACCAACTCCAGATCCCCCTTCTTTGTGTGCACGAGAGTCACAATTCCTTTCTGGGATAAATCAAGCTCCCAGACCCTTTGGCAATGAGAAGATGAGAAAGCAGGTGTGGGGAGAATCCTGTTACTTGATGTAGTGTTTCTGAGAGACTTTTCTTCCCAGGATGGTCTCTAGACAATGCTCTTTCAGTCCTTCATAAGATGTACTTTGATTAATAACATGGTAGGTCCTGCTGTGCTAAGCTGAGCCTGTTACAGTGGCACAAATCTAGCAGGTTAAATCTGTCTTTCTCTTGGGCAAATTCCAGAAAAGTTCCTGGAATGACACAATTCTGCTGTGGGACCAATATTCTGCAAGGAATAGTATTTGGGACATTATCTTAAACAGCTGATGTGTTGGGAAATCTGGGCAAAGGAAGGATAAAGGAAGAACTGGGCCGAGAAAAGCAGAGGCTTAGCATGTTAGTGTCTCTCTGAAAGCATGATTCTAGTTTAGAGATGAGGTTCATACAGCAGTGCTTTATTTTTTGCTTGTGGAAAGCTTGAAAACTCCTGTTATTACTTAGCATATGCTCACCTGTATCGCATCGCCCACTCTGCTCTGCTTTTCACTGTTCTGTGTGCGTGATTCTGTGTCTGTATTTCGGTAACAGAGCTACAACCGAACACTCATGAGGCTGAAGCTGAAGAAGGAGCAGATTTCTGATGTGCAGAAAGCCCTGCAGAACGGAACAAAACAACTAGACTTTGAAGACTTCAAGAACAGCTTGAAGGAGTGAGTGAGTCAGTTTGAGGGATGCCCACTTAGTCCTTTCTCTAAGTAATATAGTTAATATAAATTTTCTGCTTTGCAAGACAAGGAGAGCAGTTAGCTCAGATCTAAGAAATTTATGACTAAAAAAAAGCCTCTTTCCTCAAATGTTTAATTTCCTGTTCTGAATAGGCTTGTGTAACTATCTCTTGCCTATTTGGGATGTTTAGGTTTGTCATGGGCAGGAGAAAACAATACACTGATTTCAAAATTCCCACTCTGTTCGAGCTTAACAGAGTAATTCCATGCTTTGAGCTTTCCCTTTGTGTTCTTTTGCAGACTGGGCCATGCAGACCATGAGATCACAGCAGCTTTCTCCAAATTTGACAAAGATGGCAACCATATCCTTGATGAAGAGGAGCAACAGCAGATGAAGAGTGACCTAGAGGCAAAAAGGGCAAGGAAAAAAATCTTCTGTTCGGTAGACATCACTCCAAAGTGGCCTTAGGAATCTTTGGGTTTATGGTATAAACTAAGCAGGCAACTAAAAAACAGTTCCAACTCTACCTGGATATAGCTGCATGTATTGCTGCCTGTGAAGCTCTGTGTTATTGACACTAAAGCTGACCACAGAGTTAGTATCCACATTTACAGGAGTTTCTGTTTTCCAGGTTGCTTTGAATACAGAGATTGAAAATTTAGGGAAATCCTATGGTGACAACAACCTGGATGAGAATCTGACCTACATGGAAGCAAGGAATAACCACGCCAATAAAGCCACCTGGGTCTCCAAAGAAGAGTTCCAAGTGTATGTTTGTGCTGTCAGTAGTTTAAACACCCTGCAAATGAGGGGTCTGATTTCCTGCTGCTTCCTCCCCTAATGTAACTTTTTACAGTGGTGCTGAGCAGTTTCAGTAAGATCTTGTCCCTTTTATCTTGCACATGTGTAAATAATCAGGTCAGGAGATAACTGGGACTGTTGCAGTAATGTAGTTTGCTTGATCCTGCAGAAGATTGAGTTAAGAAATTTTGCTTTCTGCCTCTTGAATAACCTCTGCAGCTGTCACCTAGCCACAGGCAATATGCTGTCGTGTTTCAGGTCAGAAGGTGGCCCAAATAACTGGGCCAGGGAAAGCTGATACCTTTACAGAAGGTCCCGTAGCAATAAATATCCTTGATTTATAGCCTAGTTGGCCTTTATCCTCCAGGTCCAAGAATAACATTGGCTATTTCTTCCATAGGAGGAGCACAGGATAAACACAGCACAGAGAATCAGTATATCTTGATTCTGCTTCTGAGAAACACTGAGCAAACGGCATTAGGGCTATATCAAAGGAGAGGCAGGTGCAATATTTAATAGTGCAATTATACTGTGTCTGGGCTGGGATCCATCCTAAGCAGAACCGGTGATCACAGATGAAAACACAGTGTAGCAGGAAGTTATGTCACCAGTAGGTATGAATCAGTGATCTGGGAGCATTCACTTCTATTTGAGGTGTCTGAGAGATGTCTGCAGCAAATCCCCTTATTCATCACAAGAAAAAGCTTATGAATTCTCTCCATGCCTCCCTCAGCCTCCTGCATCGTGTGCTGCAGCTGGAACAGTCCATAAACAGCACTGGATCCAAGACTGATGCAGTGGTGAACAAGCTCGATGTGCCAGAAAGAAAAGAGCTGAAGAGGAAGGATCTGTTGGGGAAACCACTGGGAGATGTTACCAAGGTTGGTGACCCTCCACCATGCATTTGAACCAGCTTCAGATCAGGTGACCAGCTCTGCTGGGAGAAAGGGCCTGGTGTCATCTTTGCTTTTCCAATCTTCATTGACTTAAGACAAAAAAGGCTTGGGCAGGGTCAGCACTTTGTAGGATCAATCCTTTTCTGTTTAAGCAAAATGACACAAAACCTCTTGTTTTCATGTCCCCACAGTTAACCCTAGTACCTTTAAACACACCTTTTGGCTCCTTTGAGGCCAACCTCAGCCCTGTGGCAGTAGATAAAATTTGTCTGTCTTCAGTTGCTTTCTAACTGTTCATCCTGAGATGTTAAAATGATCAAACTGTCCTTTCCAGCAAGGGCATCTCATGGCTATCATGGACTGTGATCTTAACATCTTGCCTATGGATTATTTATCACACGTGTGGTGGAAGATTGGTCAGCTCCATGCTTATAGCACATCACTGCACATTTGTGACTTTTGCCAGAGTGCTCATATTGAGTCAATAAGTGTTTTGTACCTTCAGCTTAAAGTCAAAGGCAGCAAGGCATGTGGGAGCCATATCACTACTTCATGGTTTTGTGGCTTCAATAATGAGAATAGCCGAACAGCACAAAGTGACTTAGCAGGGCCAGAAAGAAGCCTCCCTTTTGCAGAGTAGTCTTGTGATCTCTTCCCATCTACCTGAAAGAGTGTTTTGGGAGGTCCTACTTCTCATGTGAATATGCCCAAAATCTTATGCAAGTGTTTGTTTGCAGATTTGCTTTGCCACAGCATTTCTGTGAACATGCTCATAAAGGATGAAAAGGGATGAATTTCTCCTTATTTTTCTAAAGCTTGAATGTGCATTCATCAGTGTATTGCAGCAGTGTATTGGATCTTTAATAGGCAGGATTGTTCTAATTTCTGAGAGAATGTGGGAAGGTATTTTAGTATTATGCACACCTTGCCTCTCTCCTGGAGTGTTGCTAGACTTCTTGGTAGCTTGCTGGCATTTCAGGTCACACTTTCTTCTTGTTCACAGGAGGAAGAAACCAGTCAGGAAGAGCTGCACCCCCAGAGCCTAGACCAGCTGGGGAAAGAAGCACAAAGCTGGGGGATGGAACACGTCCAGAGAATCAACCTGAGTGACAACTCTTCCCCAAATGGGGTCTATCACATCTTGCCCAAGCCAAGTGTGCTGGGGTCTCAGGTGTCCAAGAACCTCTAGCCAGTGTAATGTGCACTTCTATAGCAGTGCTCAACATCCCAGTGCTCCCAGTCCGGCTGCCATGGTACCAAGTCACTGTCAGTTGTTCCCCCACCATTAGGAAAATCCAGACAGCTGGACACAGACAGCACTGTTGCCAGGAACTCTTAATGTGAAAAATCAGGGATGCTCTTCTCCGGTGTAATAGTGTATCATGTCACAGAGCTAGAACTTCAGCCCCGCTTCACCTTCTCCCCACTACCCATCTCAGGAAGAGGTGAAATTTGGCACTAGATAATGTATTAGATTTCTGCCTCTGAACAGGCTGGCACAACATCATTTATCTAGCCTTCCCCAAAAAGTAAGGACCCCTGAACTTCAAACATTTGTGTCCAGAGTGGCATATTGCAACTTGTTCCCAACACGCAATGGTCTGCAGGAGAAAGACATGTAAAGACAGCAGAATATAATCACTAGTGTGAAATGGGAAGAAGAAATGTAGTTGTTTCTACCTGGTTACAGCCAGTTTTGTTCTATTGTAGTTTGTTTCCCAGTGACCTTGGTAACCTTCCCTGTACCTTATTTAGATTCAGGTGTTGAGGAAGGAGGTTACTAGTGCTTGACTCTGGATAACTACAATAAGAGTTGACAACAGTGTAATTGGGAGAAGGTCTGAAATATTCTAAAATGAAAAGCAGTTGGTGGAGTCCTAGGTCTGAGTGTTAGGGAACAAACTTGAGGTTATATGATTTCTAACATAGCTGTTGACACTAAGAAATCTCTGTAATTTATTTTCACACTCCTTAAATTGCATCTCAAGGTTCTTGCACCTTGCCAACTAGCACCCCATTTATGAAGTTTGATGTTTCTTGTTTTTGTCAAGGAAACAGATTTGCAGTTGTAGGTGCTGACACCATTTGCATTGAAGAGTCTTGTGAAAATGAGTGTCAGTTTTTTGACCACATGCAAAATATTGCTTTTCCAAGCATTCTTTTTGTTTGCTGAGTCTTCTCTTTCCTTGTAATTGGTGCGGACTATTGCTGCTATTACAGGGCCATTGTAAATGTATTTCAAATACCTTAATCACTAATATTCCACAATAGTTAACCTCAAATAGGCTCTGTAGGCTTAAAGCCAATAGAAATGTGAGCTGTACCAGACCACTGCTGACAGCTGTCATTAGTGCTACACTGTTTAGTGTGCTGTGCAGTGATGGGTTTAGTGGGGACTTTGTGCAGGGGCATCTTGTATTGCCACCTTTTTTAAGATTGATGTGTCACTGCATTCTGGGGAAAGCCTCTTTAGCAATGTTTGAAGGACCTCAGGATGGGCCCTGTCCTCAGATGGCCCAGGTTTCAGGGCTGCTGCCACAGCCACAAGATAGTCTTGGTAAATTGAAGCAGAGTCATTCAACTACAAGGACCCAGCAGGAGCTGTGAGAAGCTGTCCAGCCCACAGGGAGCTTAGATGTCAAACAGGAGCTGTGGAGGCAGGAACTGCAGGGTGTCATGACTCACTTCCCATCATCAGCTGGTCCTGCTGTTGGGGGCAAGGCTTATCTGTGAGATATTGCCATGGTTTTTGACTCACAGTTCCACTGAATTCAAACTGAGCAAAATGTCTTACCTTCAGCTTTTCTGGCTGAAAACAGAACAATGGTGTTGCTTACTTCCTCCTCCTCTCTGCATTGAAGTTATTATCTTCTCAGAAGAAAACAGCCTGTCTGGAGAACTTCCTGAAATAGGCTTTTTTTTTTCCCCTCCACATTTTAATTAAACAGAAAATTCATATGCTAGATTGTAATTGAACAGAGGAGCTATGTGTTCTGTAATGGGCTCAAACAGTGCACACAGCCCTTTGTAGTCGATTCATCAGGTCTTCTGTGTGTTGAAAAGCACAGAGGAAGGTTCTTAAAATTAATTTGTAACACCTTGTTTTAGATCCTGGCTCAGGAGCAGACTACGAGTATCTAGGCATAATTGCAAAGTAAGAAGGAAAATTGCTCTTCTTTTGAGGGCTCAGAGAAGCCTTTTTCCATGTCTGCCTTTTCCATGGACTCAAATTACTGGATGAGATTCTGAGTTTGTATTACTGGGCAGGTATCAAATGCTTGGGATGCTGATCTTTTAGGAACTAAGTCCAGCACTCTGGGAGGGATCCAAGCAGCAGTTGTCTACTTCAGGTGGTTGAACGTGTGCTAGTAGCCAGTGTAAGATATGTTGCTGGCTGAGGCTGAGCTCCTTAACCTGGAAATAACTACTGTGAGGGTAACAGGATCCTGAAATCAGGTTCTGCCAAGAAAATGAAGGTAAAACTTATTACCTATAAAGCTTGGCTTTATAGACAAAGCCTCAGATTTATCACAAGGGAGAGTGTTTAGCTGCTCTGCTCAACAGAGGTGACTCGGAACCTCCCTTTCTGCATTGCCCAGTGTTTCTTCTCTGTTCCCCTTCTGCGGTGTGCCAAACCCCAAGACCAGCCCCACAGATAACCTCCCACTAAGGCAGGGATGCTGCAGCCACAGCAGCACAGTGTAAGAACACTGCCTGTCACTACACACCAGAAGATAACCTTCACTCTCCCTGCCCCTTTCTGCACTGGACTTTCCAGACTCCCATAACTATCAGGGAAGGCAGGTGAAGTGGAAAGGTGTGACAGCTGAACTCAGATCCATGGGACAGTGACCAACAGCATCAGGCAACCAGCTCCCAGGCACTGAGTCTGCTCTTTAGGGCAGCAGGAGGAACAAAATGGTAACGTGCACTGTTTGTTCATGCCTGAAACTTGGGAAGCAAGTTTTCCCCTGCAAAGGGAGAGAATGGGAGTCTCCACAGGGCCACTGCTGCTGAGAGAGATGTCTGCCTCTCACTCTCCTGTCCCTGGTAAATGCAGAGTAACTCCAGCCCAGCTTGCCAGGGCTCTCCTTTTCTCTCTGGCAAGAACAACCTGGCAGCTTCCTCCCTCTTGGATTTGGGGACAGCAATCAGTGTGCCATGTTGAGGAGCCCTAAACCAGCTCTGGCTGTGATCAGACAAGAACTGCAGGCTATAGTGGTCTCCCAGGTCAGCTCTTTTCCCCTCTTCCTGGCAGAAAGGCCCCCTCCCCCTGTGCTGTGATTTTAGTATCGCTAGTGCTCTGCAGTGTAAAACAACTTCTGTTACTGGCACCTACCTGTGCCTGCATTAATATCATATTTCTTGTACATCTTTATGCCACTGTGCCTTGTTTGTTCTTTGTTCACACTGTCATGTATATGATGTGTCCTAGAGCAGGCAAGGAAATTACTTGTCCCCAGCATTTACTTTTGTGCAATTGTCAATTGTGTTTTCAAGCTGGTTGAGAAATAACATCAGTACACCAAATGGTAAGTTCATACAGCTTTTCTTTTCAAATATGTGTTGTCAGGCCTTCCATCAGGAGCTGATATTACTTAGATGATACATGTCTAATGGGTAAAGTAAAGTATTTGTTCCTCAAAAGAAAGGTGTATGACTGTGTTTTGTTTCAATCTGCAGAGGGTAGCCTTCCAAACTGCACTGTGCCTTGAAGTGGTTAAAATCTTTGGGAAGAGGTTTGGAAGAATATCAAGTGTTTTGAAGAGATACCAGCAGTTATCACTGTTGTTTACGTTGGCACTAGCACTGGATGTGGTCTGAGGCCCACACTGGCAGCTGCTCTGTGTGCTCCTGATTTAGAGCCAAGGGTGTCCTAGCCATGATTTCAAAGTACAAGTGAGGCAGAGGGAGGTTCATGGATGTGTGCAGGGAAGGACATGGCAGTGATGTCTGGGAGGAGGCTCAGCTTACCTGGCAGTAAGCAGCCCCAGCCAGCTGTGGCCATGAGCACGGAAAGCTTCTGGTCGTGTCTCTTTGCTGTGTCTCTCCAAGAACATGATGCCATAGTCTTAACAATGAGCAAGCCTAACTTTTCATGTTTAACAGGAACACGTAAATCACCTGACACCTCGCAAACACAGCCAAGATTCTAGGTACCTTATCAGCCTGATTTGGTTTACCAGTAGATGTCAGTCAGCACTACTCACAACCCTTTGCACCTACAGTCCCTTCTCTTCAGTTTTCAAGAAGCAAATCTGTAATTTGTTTTACTGAGAAACTGAAATACAAAAACATTACCTTCGTAGTGACAGAGAAAAGACAGGAGAATCCATGGCTTCCATAAGGTAATTTATAACACTAGATCCTCACACTTGAGTATTTGTTCAAGCTTTATCTATCTCAGGCAGGTTATAATTCTCCCTCCAACCTGTAAAAAAGGGTTTGTACAGGTTTTGTTCATTTTCTCAGTCTTGTGAAAAGTTCTTAATGAGTGCTATTATTAGCCTGGAGCTGCTGCTGCTAACTGGTCAGTCTTTAGCACAGGAGGTTGTTAGCTCGAGGCTGCCCTGCCCCTGTCTGTTTTACAAACACACCCTAGCAGGAGTCATTTACAAAAGAAAAAAGCAACATCGGGGAACGTCTATCAGTATTCACAATTTATCAGCAACTATTGAAAAAGGGAAGGGAGTAGCCAGCACCTGATGATGATCTAGTTCATTACAAGCCCAGACGATGGATCCTTTTGCTGGTCACAGAAACCCTAATTCCAGGTCTCCAAACATGAGAGCAAGGAGCCTGGGAGTGCGGGAGCAGTAAAAGTAGGAGGGATTTCAGTGAGTGCCAGGTCCAGGCCCCATTCCGGGCTCAGGTTAAGGGATATGATAACGTGAATGTGCCGGGTTTTGGAGAGACATGGCACAGTTCAGCGCTTATGGCCCGTTTTCAGAGGTGGCGAATGCCAGGCGTAGCTCATTGCCAGCCAGCCGTGCTGTACACATGCCAGGCACTCAGGCAGGTGACAGAAGGATGTCAGCCCGAGGGCTGCGGTGAGATAAAGCCCAGCCCTGGCTGAAGAGTGCTGAAGGAGGAGTGCAAAAGTTCAGCTGACAAAACAATGGCTGTTCAGCGATGGGTCGCCAGCCTGAACCACCCAGCTTTGCTGAGACGTGCCGTAGCAAGTCACCGAGAGAGCCTGCGTGCATGGCAGTAACAGGGCTCTGCAGCACAGGATGTCCCCAACAGCTCTGGATGGTGCTGTTTCCTGGCCACTGCCGTTCACAAAAGATACCGATCGCTACTCTGGTGGTACACTCACCTCTAGGTGCCAGAAGGCACAGCAGCCTAAGAAACAGCCATTCAGAGCAACGTGCAAAGCAGGAACTTCAAGCTGGCTTTGTTGTGCTGCCTGAGAAGGGGCTGGGAAGCCACCCCAAGTGATCATTTCCATTGGCTGTGAGTCCCTGTGGGGTCCCCTTCAGCAAAAAGCATCAGAAATAATAATTAAGGGCGAGCTCAGAGAGAAAAACTCCATATCCGTGCACACATACACCTGCAGACATATTGCTGTAATGTTGCAAACCACCCAGGTTGTTCAGACATATTTGGAGTTCACAAAGAGAGCAGGCTTTCAAAGCACATACAAAGATTTCTGAGACAGACAAAAGGGCAGAGCTTCTTCTGAGTTTCCTACACAATTGAGAAGTGTTACAGCAACAAGAGATGATAGGCTTTCTGAATCCTTTCAGGAATACTGCCTCTTCTGCCTCAAAGGGTTTTATTCTGTTCAGGTCCAGGAGAGGCCATGCCACCAGCAGGCATTCTTTACCATGAAGGGAATAGGATGACCTTATTGTAAAACAGAACAGATTGCACTTGCTTCTGTTCTCTTACCAAGTACTCATGAGGAAGAAGAGATGTTCCCAAATGTTCAGCATTTTGGCACCAGGACCTCTGTCCAGGTGCTGTGGTCAGGATCCTTGTTATGACACAGAACAACGAACACCAGCTAGAGCCCTCTCATGTCTTCTCCATCCTTAGCCTGGTAACCAGGAGTTGTTTGTGTCTTTTCACAAGCTTTAGGAGATGACAGTGTTCAATTTCTTGTTCTGTCCCTCCTCTGAGTCATTAAGATTTACTCACGGTCCCTTCTCTCCCACCCTGAGTGCGAGTGCCTGGAGGAGCTACCCCTAGATGTGCAGCTGTTCTGGTGAGAAGCTAGGCTCAGTGTCATTAACACTTGCCACTCCTGGTGTTCTACACCCAGATTCTCATTGACTCTCCATTCAGACCCACCTTGCCATTTCTGTTGTGACTATACTCCCCCTGCCTCTCCTGATTAATGGGGAACTACCTCCAGCCCTAGGACACCTCACTGGCCTTCAGTGGCTCCTGGGTGACTCTGGACTCCCTCTGCCCCTTTTGTGTGCACTTGTCATCTCCACTTACACAGCCATTTCAAATGTAGGAGAGATAAGTCTGGAGAGGAGCAGAGCAATACAGTCAGAAAACCTGAGATGCCCTGGCCAAGACAAACTCCAGGCAGCGGCTTTACTGAAGAAGCCAAATACAGAGATGAGTTAGGACATAGTGGAACATAACCAGCGAGCCAGATGGAAGCTGAGTACAAAGAACTCTGGCATAAGTAGCTTAGGAGTGTTCTGCTTTTTCCTGTGGCATTACTGGGTGAGTTGTGCAACCAAGTGCTTCCTTCGCTTTGTTCTCCTCTTTGTTACTGCCTTCATCTTCAAGACAAAAAATCCAAACATTTAGTCTGGCCTTCTGTTTTGGGTTATCTTTGATAACACTTGCTACCTGGTGATTCCCTGCTTTTCTTCCTCAGTTTACTTATTTATAAATATGATTGTCATGCAGTCTGCATCAGAGTAGGGAACAGTGGATGCTGAGCCTTTGCACATTTTCTTTCACCTACTGTGGTGCTCTGCCCTGTGTCATGGCACAGTAGTTCTCTGTCAAGGTCATATAACACTGGTGGGCCTCTAGGGGAGCACAAAAGAAGGGAAGAGTTATGGGTGAGACAGAGCTACTTTCCTATCTCTCCTTCTCCAGAATGCAAGCTGTTTGCTATAATGGCACGTCACACTCCTACTGTTGTATATGGTCCCTTGGGGGAAGAACACTGTAACTCTGGGTGTACAGCACCTACTGCAAAAGAAAAGTCTGAATGTGTTCAGAGCTGCCACAACAAATCCTAATGGCAGCAGCTCAGGCCTTAGGAGTGGATAAAAGTTAAACAGTTTTTAGGATTGTCTCATAGAGCAGCCTGGACTCTGCTCCTGAGGAAGGAGGTGAAACACCTACGTAACAATGAGTATGTCAACATTCATGTCTAGCAAGGGAACTGACCTCTGCAGAGCTGAGTTGGGACAGATAAAACAGACTTTAATCCTGTTAGCCTCCTGCAGGCACTGAGGCCCTCAAAAGGGAAGCAGAAGGATGGAGTGCCCATTCCTGACTCACAAATAGCAAGACAGACTGTACTTGAAGGAGTCCTGCACAGGAGCTTGGGTTCAGTTTGGGAGAAAATTGTACTGGGGATTGTGTGTTGTGGCCTCAGTGCTTGGTGGACTTCTTGGTCTGAAGTCCTAGGCTTTGTCCTAAAGTCTTGAGAATACTATAGGGGCAGTGGTGACTGGCATCTCTCCCAAACCTGCTTGCCTAGAGAGGACATGGGTCCTCTCCCTTTCTTTCTCCTTTCTTTCTCCTTTCTTTCTCTTTTCTTTCTCCTTAGCAGGCTCCTGAACACATTGCTAACAGCAGCAAGTAGGAGTGAAAAAAATCACAGCACATTTATGATGTCATCTTTTTAACTCCTGAAGAACTGTCATGGTGGTTTAAATGCACTAGGCACTTTATCTATTATATCCTTGGCAGATTACTTACTTTACCAGATAATACCTGTGTGTAATTCTGCTGGTCCTATAGTTCAATTATTCATGATTTCTGTCAGAATGAAGCCCATGATATGTCAGTGTAGTGTACTAGTTAAATACTTATTTCCTTTACTCTTAGATTTGCTTGGACCCTTCCTTATCTTTAACCAATTAAGGACTTAGTGCAACTTTGAATTCAGATAATGGACTAAATGATTAACAAAACTTGACAGAGTCATATTTCTTCTACATAATCTGCAAGTCTTGCAAAAGTCAACTTCCCCAAGGCAAGCAGCACTTTAACCAAGTAAGGAAGGCCAGTCAGCACTAGCTTTGACATGATGAGCAATCAGGGTGGAAAAAGCACAATGAGTTTTTCTGTGCAGAGGGTAGTAAATTTGTAGATGCACTAGATTCAGTACATCATACACATCTCTACAGGGTGTGTCTTTTGGAATGGTTTACTGGAGCTTTTGGGAAAGAAGAGCCCAAGAAGTATCACTCAAGCACCATGTCTGGTATTGCTATCTTCTGCATTGATCTCACAGCTGCTTTTATACAGTGAGCACTGGGATCTGCTTATGGATGCCTTCAGTAGAGAAGGCAGTAGTACTAATCATCACACATTTCCTCCTGGACGTATTTCTTATGCACTCTCTTGCTGGATCAAGTCCCTGAAATATTTTATGAGCTTTATGAAATTCAACATTAGGTAGGATTAAAAAACACCCTGGATCCTCAGGTCAATGAGAGCAGCATGCTAAAGAAAGCAGTGGAGAAACAGCAGAACTCCTCAAAGCCTCACTTTCTGCTAGATCCCTTCCCCTATGCCCAGGATGGTATCATGGTCCCTTCTGCTCTGCAGCCCTGTAGTGGCAGCCAAATCACAGGCTCAAGGCAGCAGGAGCTAAGGAGCAAAAGCAAAGATTTCAAACCTGCATGAGGTCTGAAACATGACCCTGGCTGTTCTTTCTTTGCTATCACAACATATCAATTCAAAGCTTGTAAGCATTATTTGTTTAATGTCAATAAATGCACCAGGGCATTGTAGCTTGGTGCTTTCTAGGGCTTTATACTGGGCTAATGCTTTTGGTGTCTTTCTATGAAGACCACATCCTTCAGACTGCAGTCGAGCCTGACAATTTACAGGGCAAATGCCCCTCTCAGTGGATGAGGAGCACAAAGCAGTGCTGGCACACCCACCAGCCTACACAGTGGTGGGCAAGAGAAAAGTACAGTAACATCAGACTTGTCATCAGGCTTGTTGTATTTGTCTTAAGTAACTACAGCCCTGGCCACTGTTTTCTATCCCTGCACTGGCAGAAATCTTCCTCAGCAACAGTATGAGCTAGATCAAGCTGGATTAGTAACATGATAGTTGAAAAATACTGCTAACTGGGGCATGGGAGATGAAACAGGCTCTCCTTGAAGAAGCCTAGAAGACTGTTGCTTGAAGAACGGACTAGAGAAAAGCTAGAGCCTCCAGCCAGATCCTGTATTTGGCAGATTTATATCCCCATATCTGGGATCTCTGCTTATTTCTTTGTTATTGGGATGAGCTTAGGCCCAGGGGACAGAGAAGTGGATATTCCATTCCATGAAGTGTGGAAGGAGCAGTAGCGTTTCCCAAAATTACCAGCATGAAGGCACCTACCACCTTTGTCTGAGGAGCTGATGTGCAACTGAAGCTGTCAAGAATAACCTGAACTTTTAATTGTGCTCTTCGAGTGAGCTGTTCTCCTGCACCACTGTGCAGGCACTATGTGGAGCAGCAAGTTCATGACTCAGAAAATGCTCACCTTTGTTCCCAAGCACACGGGCTCTGTTTTTCATACTGTTCCGGGCACATGACAAGAGAAGATCGCCTCTGCAGCTTGTTGAGGGGTAGTGAGTATTTAGGATTGAAATATTTTTGGAGACAGAGATGTGCATGCTTGGTGAAACACTAGGGCAAAAGTCTTCAATGTAGGCAGATTTTCCTCGAAAGAGGAAGTTAAATCACGTAGGAAACATGAACTCGAGTCCACTTCTGACCCACAGAGTGACTGAAGATAACATTCAACAAGCCTATGGCAAAACCTGCTCTTCTGAGAGATCTCTAGGACTATTTCAATACCCCCATAAACCTACTTGCTGACTCCTGTCAGCCCTGCAGAGCAATGCAGCTTCAAAGGATGTGGGTGTCTTCTGCTTAATGCATCAATGGCATTGAGTATATCAACACGCCTAGAGGAGTCAGTTGTTGAAAAGGGAGAGAAGAGCCTTTGGAATTTTTGTTATTGTTACTGATTGGATAGATAGAGGTGTATTTTACCCTAGCTGAGCCTTAAACTGATCTAGCAAAAGGTATAGTTGGAAGAAAAGCAGTGCTGTACAGAGCTGCAGAGGGCAGTCAAACCGGAGGCAATTAATATGATGACCTGACAGCTTTGTTGTAAATCATATTTATAAACCATAAATTTGGGCTTTTCCTGCATTCACAGCATCAAGGAACCCGGGGACATAAAACTTATTTATAAAGACAATAATACTTGGGAATCGGAAGACAAGGAGAAGGTTTGACCACATACTGAAGGAAATCCGATATTCCTGATTTCACATGTTCTCCAAGCTGGGAACACATGGCAGCAAAGAGAGGCAACCAAAGGGACAACGGGTCATCCCAGCAGGCTGTGCTGACCCTCTCTGGGCCCACCAAGGAGCACGCTGCCGCGGAGGAGGTGAGATCGGAGCGGCAGTGTCACCCTGGGAAGGGCTGCTAGGGGCTGCAGTGGCCCCAGCTGACCCGGCTGGACCGGCCCCATGCCCCGGGGGCGATGACCTCTCCAGGAGGTGGGAGGGCAGGAGAGAGTGCGGGCGCTGCCTCCCACTCCCTCCTGTGCCGGGACGCGGGCATTTTCCCGGGCTCCTCGGGTCCGACGCCCGCCGCCCGCGTCGGGGGTTCCCCGCGGCTTCGCCCCGCTGCTCTCTCCGCCCCGGGAAGGCGGGCTGACAGCGCCGGCGGCCCGCGGCACCCCGGCGCTCGGGGGCTGCTCGGCGCCGCCGCCCCGGGCCCAGCGCTGCCGGCGGGCACGGCGCTCCCGCGGCGCGGCCCTCACGCAGCCGCGCTCGGCACCGCCCCGGGGGTCGCGCCGCCCGCGGAGCGGGGTTCCATCCCCGCCGCCTTCGCCCGCGACCGGCGGGGTTTGCGTGACACCGCCGGCACTCCCCGCCGCCGCTTTATGTAACCCGCCGCTTATAAAACGCCGCCGAGGCAGAGCCGCCGCCACTCCGAGCGCCGCGGCAGCCGCGAGGTAACGGCGCGGGCCGGGCCGGGCCGGGCCGGGGCGGGGGCGGCCGAGCAGCGCTCCTGGCGGGGCCGGGGCGCGCCGCGGGCTGGGGCGGGAGCGCGGAGCGCGGAGCGCGGCCGGCTCGGGTCGTGGCTTAGTGGCGAAACCGGCCCGCGGGGCGTGGGTGGGGGACGGAGGGGCACTGCCGTGCCGTGCTGCTGCGAGGTGCTGCTGCAGCCCGAGCCTACCTGTAGCCTCTGCGAGGCTTTTCTCGTTCTCCTGCCCTCCGTGCACACATCCGCTCGCCAGTGCTAATCGGTAGCTTTACAAAAAGCTGCGTTAAAGAAAGCGTGCACGGTGAACTAAACCACAGAACCTAGCCAGGACAGATACAAGAAAAACGTACAAAAGTCTAACAAGGTCTTTGTCCCTAGTGTCACTGTTATCCTGTTGGGTTTTTTTTGTTTTTTTTACCCCATCATCTGTTGTGCAACCTTTCAAGTGTATATGCCATCTCCTGCTGATGTAACCAGTATATCCTGCGTTGTCTCCCATAAGCAAGTCTTTCCCAGGGTCGACTAGCCTTAAAAGTTCAATATGGGTCCAAACTGAACAACCTTTCCTTTGCCTTTTTTTATTTTATTTTACTTATACAGGGGAAAAAAAGAAAAAAAAAAAAAAAAAGAAAACACGACCAAAAACTTCTGCAACTTGTTGAGCTTTCAGTGATGATAGGAAGAGGCAGAGAGGAAAGGACAATTCCCTTTTCTTTAAACCTGGCTTTTGTAGCTCCAGTTTCCTAATAGGGTGACCATCTCTCCCCCCCTGAGAAATCTACTATTGCTGTAGTTGCGGTCCTACTACTTATCACCGTCTCAGTCCTGGGTGGAAAGGAGTGCAGATGGTGGAAAAGGATTGGTTGGTGGGATACTTCTACCTTCACGCAAAATTCAAGGAACTAGCAATGGATGTGTTTGTGGACAGGTCTTTCCCCTTGCTCTTTTAACCTGATGAGCACCTTGGCTTTCCCCAGCATCACAGTAATTTTTAGCATGTGTAATAGTTGTTTTAATCACATTAGTATCTCTGAAACAGACTTAAGCAGCAAACAAGGTCCTTGTGACTGGGCTTCATTTTCATAAAGACAAACATTTTTCTTTCTGTGGTTCTTTGTATGGATTCATTAATAGGCTTTCCCTGCTGGTTTTGTTGGAGGGTTGGGGTTAAGCATGTTATGACAGAAAGTGAGCTCGACTCTCTTTTGGTGGTAACAGCTTCCATTAGCAGTACTGACTGTGTTGCAAAAGATGGTGACCATCATAGGTAGGCTTGTTTTTGCCTCATTAAATGCCCTTTGAACAGGCATCATTTACTTCAAGAACATTCTTCTTGTTCTTAAAGGTTAGTTCTAAATCTGTGGGTTTCCGTGCCTTTGGGGACTACTGGATGTTTTCCAGTGCGGATGTCCATCCTTTTGGAAACTTGGCATGTGTACGATTGGTGTGGTGGTGTGGTGTGCATGAACTTGCTCTTCCGAGACACTTTCTGGAGAAATCTTTGTTCACATGTCTCCTTCCCTGCGCATTTCTGTGTTCTTCATCTCAACAGATGGGAACTGCTCAAAACAACAGTGACCTCAAAAATCTCCATGCGGTGGAGCTTGACCTGTGTAACAAGGACATGATGTCGGACACATTTGATCACAGCGTTATTTCTGTTGGAGAAGAGGAAGGAGCGGGCAATTTCCAACGTTCTGTTCCAACACAAGAGTCCCTCCGATCTCCTCGTGGCTCTGTTGTGAGTTTCCATAACATCCAGTACTCCGTTAAGCAGCCCAGTGGATTCCTTTGTAAACGGAAAATCGTGGAAAAGAAGATCCTTCATAATGTTAAGTAAGTGTTCGCATAAATGAAATACTAGAGGGTAGGAATTAATCTGCTGCTGTGAATCAGTGACCTTGTGTCACCTTCCAGATCCAGCTGTGCTGGTACAGAAATTACTGCCCTCCTGCCAGTCAGCAGTTCATGTAAGCACTTTGATTTGCTTTTAGGCAAAATAGCTGGGATATAGCTGAAGCAGTTTCAGTTATTGATCTGAGCAAATTAAGACCAAACTTGTGTGAACTCTTCTGCCAGAAGATCTGAGGGTTCCCTTACCTATGGTTCAAGGTGCTGTCAGAGGAAATGAGCAACAGAGAGCAGTTGTTGCTTCTTTTCAAGGCCCTGCTGAGCAGGGAAGACACTTAATTTCCATCTTTTTGTAGATTGCTTTTTATGTCCAGTTCTGATTCTGCTCTGACTGGCAGTCTGGGACAGAAAGGAAAAATGGTTATTGATTTCAGATTTAAGAAGTTTTTAATCTCTGAAGTTTTTCTTTCAACAGCATTTTGTTCACATCTTGCGTCTACTATAATCTGCATATGGGTGGTCCTTGTAAATGTCCTTATTTGTAAACAACTCTTTCCTTCTTCCAGTGGCATTATGAAACCAGGCTTGAATGCTATCCTGGGGCCAACAGGGAGTGGGAAATCTTCGTGAGTACCTTCTGCTTCTTTAAATGGACAGTCAGCTGTTCAAAGTACATTTGGGATTCTGAGGGTACGGGAGATGTGAGGTATTTGCACGCTTAGACCTCTGCATGCCTTTGAGAAATCTGGTGATGCAGTTTGACCTCCTGCCCCTCTGTCGGCTTTGCTGAAGTTCTCGCACCGTGATGGTGTCACACCTCTCATCTGCTCCAGTTAGTGCACTGTATTACTGCAGTCATCTTTGGTGGTGGTGGCCTGAGTTAAGATACCAGGCAGAACTGGGGTGACTGGAGCTCAGATGTAGGCTCTGTTCTGACTGGTAATGGGGTGCAGGATGGGGTGCAAGCTCGCCTGGGGCATGGAAGATGTCACCCCCTCTGAACTCTCTGCAGCAAGACTTCCTTGAAGCTGCTAGGCCAGACCCCTCTCTGAGAGGAATATGGTGTAATGCAGTCTGTAGGGTGCTCTGGATCCTTACCCTAACTTGGCTGTGGCCTGCTGGTGGGGGTGCACACATGCTTGAGTTGTTTGGATGAGGGCACAGAGAAATACCATGCAGACCATCTCCATGCAGTGCTAATGTTGTTTTCTCTCCTGTGGTAAGTGAGCTCTTTGTCACTGTCTGACTGTAGGAATGTCAGACACTCACAGATATGGCCAGGGTTCACATAGGTTTGTCTTTGTGGTGACCATTGATCTTCTTTTCTAAGGAGACTGCTAGTTAATCAGGATACTTTCAAGAGCAGCACTTTGTCAGAGGAGTTTACTTATCTGGCAGACAGGCTGGCCTCTGCATTGGCAGTAAGGAGAATCCAGTGATACCTTAAAAAAAAATTACTTTCTAGAGTTAATCTTAACTCTTGTCTTGCTTACACACATATGGAATAATTTCCTTGAGATCAGAGAAGTTAGTTTAGTGCTCCCCTGGCTGGAGAGCAGCCTGCAACGACTCAGCAGGGTGCTTTTGTCTCTGTGCATTTGAGGTTATCTGTAAATACACAGACCAAGTTTATGTCTGTAGGGGGTTGACTGTTGTGAATTGTGAGCGTCTGTACACTGCCATACTGCTGTGGCACACCGTGTGCTGGAAAATCCTGGATGTACACAAGACTTTCTGTACAAAGAGCTAAAGCCTGCAGAGTAGGGGAAGCCCCTTCCTGTGCCCTCTGGTGTGCAGCACACTGTTAGCAGGCTGTAACTCAGTCCTGGCTGGTGGTACTTACCCAGTCAAGGGTAAAAGCAACAGTTATTGCAAAACCTAATGCTGGGTGTTTGTCTGAAGTCTCCTAGATGTGCTGGCTGCCAGAAAGGACCCAGCAGGTCTGTCTGGAGAAGTGCTTATAGATGGCATCCCACAACCTCCAAATTTCAAGTGCATCTCAGGATATGTTGTGCAGGTGAGTAACTGCCTTCCTGGAGGCCTGGGAGACTATGGGATGGAAGACCACATAAGATGAGGAAACATGAACGACTAGTTTAGGTAATTTTCAGTGATCCCTACAGAGCCTAATTTGATAACTCATATGTTGCAATTTTTAATTTTTGTGTGGACGACAGTAAGATCAAACTGTTACTCCAACCTAGTCAAGCACAGAGGTGTGTCTTCCCACAGCTACGTGACTGCCCAAACTGCTGGACTACCATGACTTGTCCTTTGGGCTCTACCCTGAAGTGCTAGCAAAGATTTTTAAAAAAGGGGAGGAAAAAAAACATGACACCCAAAATCTCCTGTTGTTAAACTCAGAAGCAGTTCTAGCTGGCAGAAGTACCTTCAAACTATCAGACAATAATTCTAGGAAATAAATAGATCCCTGCTGTTCTTCCTCTGATTCTAGCTGGCTGTGACAGAGGTTCATTCCACTCGGAGACAGGAAAAGCCAGCTGAATCTGCGGAAGTGGGTGGAGGCCTGGACCAATAATAGACCCTCAAAGCCCTGGGGAACTTGGGGAGAAGGGGATTCTTGGCAGTCGTATGAGCAGCCAAATCTGGAAATCATCCAGGGTTCTGACTGCAGGCAGATGTGACACAGGCAGCTGAAAGATATCAGGTGGGGGGCTCCGGGAGGATCTGTGGGATGAGACTAGTGCTAAATCTTGATCCCGCAGGTCAGAGATCCCCAAATCTTCAGTGGCTGATGAATAGCCAGTAAGTTTCTCACAAGTGGTCCCAGTTTGAGACATCTGTCTCTCAAATGTCCAAAGCAACCAATGATAACCTTGAAATAATAAGCAACTTAGTGAAACATTAAATGGTCTCTCCCCGTTCCCACCTCATGCAGTACTCCCTGGATCAGTAAAGTTGTACCAAAAGCTACAAACACTGAAGTCCTAAATACATAATTATGGCATCATTTTTATGCAGATGAGCATATAGGCATGCTAAGTCATCTGTTATCCCTATAAAACTGCTGGTGATCTCTCCATTCATGTTCTGACAGTGAAGGTGTCATGCCACTGATGGTTATGTTTGGTATTAAGCTTAAATTCACAGTTTTGTCTCCAGTGTAGCGACCCAACAGTTTTATTGGTGGAGCTGAGAGTAGAGAATGGGAGGCTGGAGTCAGAGACTGAGGGGTTGTGGGAGGGGAAGGTATGAAATGCCTAAACCATCTTTGGCAGCAAAGCAGCACATTCTTGTCTTCCTCTGTGAACTCCACTGCCAAACATGGTTGACTGGTATATCATGTGTGCTAGTGATGCACTTCATCTGATGTAGGCAGAGTCCCAAAGCAGGCAAGAATCTGCTCCTCTTCAGCTTAGGGGATGTCTTCCAAAGATGGCTGATGTAACAGGCATGTTGCTCAGCACCTACCCACTGTTGCAGCCCTTTTCTTGTCATATGATAGGATACAGAATTGGTACAAATGCCAAAGTGAGAGTGATGGAGATGCATGGAGCTCTGAATGGACCAGATGACAAATCTCTGTTTGGCTCATGGTAGTTGCAGGTTGCTGTAGGTTGCTCAGATCGGTCAGCTGGATAGATTTGATTCTCTCTCAAAGTGCACATGACTGTTGAAGATTTGTAACCCTTAGAATAAAGTCTTAGGTCCAAGAGTTGTACATAGCTGAGACATGGCAGGAGCATCTTGGTGCAATATTCTTGCTTCTCTGAGACAGCGCTGCCAGTGAGGAGCGGGGGAAAGCTCCTTGATGGCAGCTGAACTCAGCAGGTGCTCTGGCCCACAATGAGGTATGGCTTATAACTGGGAACAGAGCTGACCAGTGTGATTCCCTGAGTGTGTTTACCTTGAGCACTGAGCACTAGCAAGGTCCTTTGGCTCCAGCTGGACTGACAGAAGTTTAACTCTACAAAATCACTGCCTGCTCTGCCTCACTTTGGGTAGTAAGAAAAATGCACGTGCAGTACAAAGCGGCACTGTCTGCGCTTGAACTTCTCAGCCTGAAAGCGGGTTGAGAGGGTGTAAGCTTGGTGTAAGCTGTGGGGCCTGCAGAGCTGCAGTCTCCCCTTGACTGCTGCTGAAGGACTTTGAATTTCATGTCATGTAAAATTTGAAGGAGTTGTCCTTCAGTCCGTGTTTCACTGTGGTCTGCAAACAGCTTATCTGGTAACTGCCAGTAAGGGACTCTGGTGCCCACTCAGCAGCTGAGGAGTCTTTCCAACTGTCCATTTGTACTTTCAGGATGATGTTGTTATGGGCACGATGACGGTGAGGGAGAACCTGCAATTCTCTGCTGCGCTGCGACTCCCCAGCTCCATCAGCATTAAAGAGAAGGAAGAGCGAGTCACCCAGATAATCAATGAGCTGGGATTAAGCAAAGTGGCTGATGCGAAGGTGAGCAGCAAGAACACCTTTCTCAGAAATCATACTACCTCTGGAAACTGAAGGACTTGTGACTGGCAGTATGGTGTATGTAGTGCAGTTACAGGAAGCTAAACAGGAATCTGACTAAAATATAATGCATGCAAGAAATCAGTCTCCGTCTCAGGAGGGAGCTTGGAGGGATGTATTTGTATTTGCTACTAAAAGGGGAAGATTTTGGACCATGTCCAGCATGCTGTATAAATTCAGAAGAGAAAGAGTCACTTAGTCATTGCATCTTGGAAAGTTGTTCAGTCACTTCCTGGCTTTGTGGAACAAGACAAGAAAATTGTTTTCTCATTTCTGAAAGCTCTGAGGGATAGAAAACTGGTCTTTGATGGAAAAGTTCTGTGCAGAGCTTGTATTAACAGGCAAGCTACCAAAAAAAGGCATCCCCACAAACCAGTGCCTCCTCTGAATGCTTTGGCCTCACTCTGTCTCCTCCTTGTCTGTGTCATCCTTGTTCCCTAAAGTCATAAGGCACCTGGGGCCTCTGAAAATCAGGCTCAGCATACTGCTACCCAGTCCCTCACCCCGAGTCAAACTCACCTGCAGCTGGCCCTACAGTTCATTAAAGGGACTCTGAAAATGAAAGTGGCTGCTGGGTGTGGAAAGCCCACAGCTCCAGAGCATGTACTGACTGACTGGATCTTGTTGCAAATACCTGATTTCTTCTGCTTGCAGGTAGGAACTGAGTTGATCCGGGGAGTGTCTGGAGGGGAACGGAAGAGAACCAACATTGGGATGGAGCTCATCACAGAGCCACCAGTCCTTTTTCTGGATGAACCAACAACTGGCCTTGATGCCAGCACAGCCAATGCAGTCCTCATCCTTCTAAAGAAGTAAGAGGCATTTATTCTGGACTGTGTTGCAATTTGATTGTCAACTCATTAATAAAAATACGGATGTTCTTACGACTGAGTAGTTCTAGAGCTGCTTAAGAAAAACCAAAAACAAACAAACAAACCCCAAAACAAACGAAAAAAACCCACTAGACAAATATACTCAGAAGTAATGGTAAATTATTTGTTTGGGTCTCTTCCAAAGCCTTTTTAAGCTTATGGGAATCTTTCCACAGCAAGCATTGGATTGGAGCCCAAAAAGCAGATGTAACTTGGACAGCTTCCCTTTGCTACAACGACTGGGTGGACTGGGAGGTCAGGCCTTGAAATTATAATTTCTTGGCCTTCCATCTGAGTCTATTACCCGACAACAATCTTGACCTCAGATAAAACTTCACCTGCAGATTTACCCTCAGTGTCCTGTTTTGGAGATGAAATGTCTTCTGACAATTAGGACAAAGTTACATGCAAGGAGGACAAAAGAGGGTTATTTAATGAGAATGACTTTCTGATCTTTCACCTGGGTTTGTGGCATGTTGTCTGTTTTTTGCCTGGGGGGGTTACTTTCTTCTGGTGTTTGTGGATATAAGTCTTTCATAATCAAGAGTCCTTAGTGGGCATCAGTGCTAAAGCACTTGAAAGAGCATCTGACAAACCTCAAGGAATTTGAATTTTGTTTAGAGTAAATCTTCAACAGAAGTGCTAAGAGAAACCTCAGCTGGCCGGACTTCCACAGCCTGATAAGTAACCCGTGGTACTGCCATTGAGTGCAGTAGGACTGTTCCTGTCAGGTTGACATCTGGTATAAAAAACATGTAAGGAGGGTTTATACACAGCTCTGGCCTCAGGTTTTGCTAGCTACAGATTACATTGTGCTTTGGCTACCTGGACTGCAGTGATGGTCTCCTGTAATGATGGATGCTGTCTTGAAAGTCTTGCAGGCAGCATCTGACACAGTGACAGAGAAGGGAGAGGTTTTTCTGGGTCAAGAACCTGAGAAGTTGCCAAGTATTTGTCTTGGATTTTGATACTTGGGGTTTGCCTTCCTGAAATTCAAAGTGTGTACTTAAGAGATGTTTTGTTTCTATTTCAGGCTCTCAAGAAGAGGGCGAACCATCATATTTTCCATCCATCAGCCCCGTTATTCCATATTCAAGCTGTTTGACAGCCTGACATTGCTGGCTTCGGGAAAGGTGCTGTACCATGGTCCTGCAAAGCATGCCCTGGACTACTTCAGTTCTATTGGTAAGTCTTTCATGCCAAGAGCAAAAGCAACTGGCTCACGGGTTAAATCTGTGTGTAGATTCTTGCCCTAGCATGGGATAACGGGCCCATACTTTTCTATCACTAGGATGTTAGAGACTGTACACATGCAATCTGAGCAGTTTTATGTTAGAAAAGGAAAAAAGACAGAACGAGAAACCCAAAAATTTTCAGACAAGAGAGCATGGCTCTCTTGCCTTTGTTTTGCCTTGCGTGAGGACAAAAGCCAAGAATCACTTGGACATATATAAGCATGATGTCCAACAGACAAGATAGTGCTTGTAGTTATACCAGGCCTCTGGTTTTAGAACCACAGCATGCAGATTGGCAGCAATCTGTACAGATTGATGCAAAAATGTGCTCTAGACTGAATGCAGGTGGGCAACCAAGAGAACAAAATTATGGTGTGCCTTAAGATGGGTTAATAGTTTCATTGCTGGGTGGCTGTGCTCTCTCCAGGTAAGCAGGGTGAGGGTGTCTGACTATAATGAACAGAGAATATGGAGTGAACTGCCAATCTATAGATACAAGCATGGACACATCCTTTCCCTGGCTTTAAGGAGAGCTGCTTTGACCAATGTCAGTACTTCAGCTCCTCCTCTTAGTAGCCCACTTTGTTTCTCTCAGGAAGGCTGTAGAAGCTTCTTCGGGTTTGTTTGTTTTTGATTTCCTCCTTGTCCCATACTTAGAACTGTATTTTAAGAAGCTGCTCTTGGACAGCCCTTCCCCATCCTTGTGACCAGGGAAACACCAACAAGATTTGAGCCTGCAGAAGAAATACCTGAGGCTGTAGAACAGACATCCAGGAACCTGCTAAGGAACTGTGTGTCTTTCAGAGTGGAATGTGGTTGAACAGCACTGGGAAGGAGGCAAAAGTTGTCCATACTGAGCTGTTGAGGAAGCAAGTTAGAGATTCCTCCTCACCTGAAATCAGTGAATAAGCAGCTTTGAAGCTTTTTAGATACCCCTGATTCACCATCTCCTAAATCCTGTCTATCTACTGCTGTAAAGTGACACTTATGAAAAGTGGTGAAGTTTTCTGGTAACAGGGTTATGGAAGAGTGATATAGTATTAGACTTGACCTTTTGAGGTTTGCCCTGTGCAATGCAGACACATTGCATGTGTGGTTTTGGTTTGATCTGTTCTGTTTTTTTTTAAGGATACGAATGTGAACCCTTCAATAATCCAGCTGACTTCTTCCTCGATGTCATAAATGGTGATTCAACTGCTGTGGCAGCAAGCAAGGAAGATCACAGACCTGTGGACACAGGCAAGGGTAAATTGCAAAGGAGAAATTCACTGCTGGCTAGTGTAGAAGGGAAATTGTATGTGGTGATGGCAAGCTTTTATTCTCTGGGTTTCCTTGGGTCTAAGGGCATTTCATTATCTTTATATTTTTCATACTAATAGATACACTTTGTTTTGGGCTTCTTTAAAGAGATCAGAAAACTTTTAAATGGATTTTTTCACTTCAGTAGTATAGGAGAGCAATGACAAATACCAAAAATTAAAAAAAACCAAAACCAAAATGAAACAAAAAACGTGTGAGGGAAAGACTGGAAGACCTAGAGCTGCTTAGTCTCAAGAGGCAGCTGACAAGTTTTCAGTCACATTTTTTTGTCAGGCTGCTGCAGAGAAGACAAGGTAGATAGGCAAGGAGTGTTGGGATTTACAGGAGACTGAAAGAGATTGGAACTATTAGAGAACAAATTCTCTACCATTATAGTGAGTGAAGTGTTTGGAAATACTTGCTTAGGGATCATGTAGCACATTGTTGACTGAAGGGCTATAACGGGACAGATTTTGTACTGCTTTCGGTGATGTGGATCAGAGCAAACATTGATTTTTCCCAAATTCAATGAAATAAAGGTTTTCTGGTGTCATGTTACAAGAATATGACCATTTTGTGCCCGAAAGAATGGGCAGATTAGCTAGGTTTGATTAAAAATGTAGGAATAACCTCTCACTCAAGCTATCGTCTTAAACTCAGAGCTAAGGCTTGAACAACTCAAATTCTCTGGGCATTTCTGCCTTTTTCTTCAGCCTCCAGAATTGCTGAGCTTATTGATGGGCCATACTGGAAGGTCAGGTTCATAGGAAATCACAAGCCATATCTTGTTTTTCTCATTCAGAAGTGAGCACTGAAAATGGAGTGGCAGAAGACAGCGTGGATAGCTGTGTGGTGGATGTGCTGCACCAGAAATATCTCAGCTCCAGCCTGTATCAGAGCACAAAGGAGGCACTGGGGAAAGTGGAACTTGGACGGGGAAGCAGGCAGAGACTATCCAAGCAGGAGCATGAGATTACCTATGCAAATGGATTCCTCACTCAGCTGTACTGGGTGTCCAAGCGTTCCCTTAAAAATCTCATCAGGAACCCACAGGCCTCCATTGCACAAGTAGGTAACAGCTGCTAAAAATCTCAGACTCTTATGGATCTCAGTCCCATAATCTGGAGTTTGTATGACAGAATCATGTTTTCAAAGGCAGTTAGGGAAACAGAAAAGTCCTGTGCCACTGCCGTGTAAGTGGAGCGAGATGCTCAGCTACCTTTGTGGCCTTTGGAAAAAATCTCCAGTTTAGTTATGCATAAGGACTTCTGCACTGAAGATTGGGGCGTGGGGAAAGTGTTCCATTCTCTGGGTCACATAGGGTTTTTCTAGGGTGATACTAATTTTGTGTCTCACTTTAAAACCAGTTATTCTATAGGCATCTTTCTACTAAACTCTCCTAGCCAAAGAATGAAGTAGAAAAGTAAAGAGGACAAAATCTGAAAAACTGTAGTAAGGATTTTCATTGTGTGTGTCATAGGTACACATTACCTCACAAGAGCAGGGCTTTAGGCAGGTGTGAATCTTAAACTGTGCATATGACTTAATAATGTTAGTTCCTAATTTTTTTACTTACCTGAAGGATTTCCTTTTTCCTTTCTTCTTTCCACTTCCAGATTGCAGTGACTGTAATTCTAGCCTTGGTTGTGGGTGCTATCTTTTTTGGTGTAAAACTGGACCGAAGTGGCATTCAGAATCGGTAAGATGAAAAGCCACAGCTTTGCTCATTTTTCTATCTGTAGCAGTCAGGTTTGAGGTACAGAGAAGGAAGGCCTTGGGATCCACTTGAAATAAAAAGGAGGGTTGGGTTCACAAATCTCAGAGCACTGTGGCATGGAATTGCGAGGCGTACTGAAGGGGCCACAGTTCTGTCAGGCTTGCATGTAAGTACAAAGGGGCTGTAAAAGGGAAGATAAAGGCTACAGCTAAGATTTACAGTAGCACAATTAAAAATGTCTCCATTCTGTGGACAGAGAAAAGCACTGACTTGATGGTATGATGATGTCTGAGGCTGCCAGTGTCTGATGGGGTTGTTCCCTCACTTTTCCACTGTTCTGTTTTGCCTTGTAGGGTTGGATCCTTGTTTTTTGTCACTACAAACCAGTGTTTTTCCAGTGTCTCTGCAATTGAGCTATTCATTAGAGACAAGAAACTATTTGTGTAAGTAGTAAGGCACTTGGACTGTCTCATATCCTGGAATGAGATGGGGCAGTATCTTACACACTGAACAAAATTATTACCACCAAAGACTTGATTGCTCCCTTGCAACATCTGATTGTAATAGCAATACCAAGTTAGTCTGTAGAGCAGGGAGCTGAAATGCTAAGAGCTGGGGGAAGGAGGAAATGCTTTTACTTCCTTGCTGTGTGACAGTTTACTGCTTTTTCTACCCACTTTTGGTAACAGCTGGTTTTGAGGTCTGTGTGCGAATCCTGCAGACTGTGAATCCTTCCTGCCCTCTTTCTCAGAAGGGTCTGACACACAGTCTTGTAAGGGTCCTGAAGTGGCAAGTCTGTACAAAAATGAAGGGAGAGTTCCTGGAAAAAACTTAGCAAGGGATACTCAGATGAAGGGGCTGCTGTCTGGCTTACAAGGGCTTGTTAATAATCAAGCACACCTCTCTGTTTAGAGGGATGTGCTTGATTATTACATTGTTGTTATAAGTAATTACTTTAATATATAATTAAACATAGTTATTGCATTTATTACTTTTGTTTATTTATAATAGTATTTATAATGTATAATAGTATTTATAATTTATGTATAATAGATTGATAATTATATTTTAAAATATACATATATGTATATGTTTTTGTGTGTGTGTATATATATATGTAAATACATGTAGATACAGTATACACACACGTATACATACATATTTGTTAAAAGCGTAGTTTGGAGATGCCTCCAGCTCATGCAATAGAAGGGCAAGAGACAGATCCTATGCAGTGAAAAGGAAACTGGAGATTTATGCCTGGAATGTACATATCCACCCACAGGCTGCTCAGAGCAGCTTGAGATTGTCCCTAACAACTGCTCAGGAGTGAAATTCCCCCACACTACCATTTCTTGCTAGTCTGCCCTGCTTGCCAGTATAGTTTACCAGCTGTGTCAATGGGGATTTAGGCACCTCACCTTTTAAGGCATCTTTTCATGAGCTCCATTAAGCAGTAAAACAATCATAATGACATTTAATTGCCCTGTGAAGTGGAGGTGAGTTGATGTCCCAAAGGTGTTTTCCCATTGTTGGGGATCATTCCTTCTTCCCTGGAAGCAGCTGTTTGAGTTAGCAGTGGATGAAGGATTCCTCCAGTTTATAGCAGTCTAATGCTTTCCTGTGCTCTTGTATTAAGGATCTATTTCTTTGAAAAGAGACTTAGGAGATTTTTTATGATATTTTACGTAGCAATCATACAGTCTTTCACTTTCCTTGGAGGGCTGTCAGTTTCACTGCAGGCTCTGAGAGACAGATCAGCCCTTACTTCATAGAGTGCCAGTGGTAGCACAGAGAATATAAGCAATTTGGATAGAGAGGAGTCAGTGGTAGAAAGAGCAGAAAACAAATCAGGATAAACCAAACATGCACTCTGAGCCTGCTTCCTACAGAACCTCTAAACCTGTACAACTCCCCTCCTTCTTGTCCTCACAGCCATCAGTACACCAGTGGATATTACCGTGTGTCTGCCTACTTCCTGGCCTTGATGATAGGAGATCTGCTGCCCATGAGAACTACTCCAGCCATCATATTCTCATGCATCACTTACTGGATGATTGGTAAAGAATTGATGCTTTCATTGAACCTGTCATCTTCCAACACATTTGATTTCTGACTTAGCCAGATTCCTGTATCTATAACATACTGCTGCTTTATCCTCCAACTGATTTAAGTGCTTGGCATCATAACTTTGGAGGACTCTGGGGCAGGGGCAGAGACGTCAGCAGTCTAACGCAAGAGACCTGCCTGACAACGTCTTTTGGTAATGCTCTTTGGGCCTTTGAAGCATGCATAGTTCCTGCCAACTCCAAACTTGCTCTTTCTTCCTGATTTGCCTGTCTTGTATAGGAATGCAAGGGTACCTCTCTGGAATTCATAATGTGGTTGTTTACCGGACTCTTACCTTTCTGGTTTTTGACAGGATACCAGGCTGTTGCAGGGCGGTTCTTCTTCTTCATGCTGACCCTGATACTGGTGTCCTACACTGCCACAGCCATGTCCCTGGCTATCAGTGCTGGGATGGATGTGGTGGCTGTGGCCAATCTGCTCATCACCATTTGTTTTGTCCTCATGCTTGTAAGTTTATTAAGGGGTTTGTGCTCCTTTGGTGGAGGGGAGAGAAGAGCTGAGACCAGCTGAGAGGACTGAGTTGAGCTAGCCCTAGGCAGGCAAAAATATCCATACTCCACTGGCACGTCAGCCCCGTGCTTGTGATTTTATTGTCACTGTAGTCAAGGATATACTTCTGCCACCTTGGAGTCTAAGGGTTGTGTGCAGTTCAGTAGTTGTGATTCCACCAGAGCTTTCCAAACAAGTGTTTTTTGTTTTTATTAAATTGTCCTTACAAAGATTGATTTTTAAAAATCTTGCATTTTCAGTATTAGAAATCTAAGTGATCAACTAGATCATTTAAAAGGGAAAAGCCTTGAAATAAACTTTAGATATGTTGATTTTTTGCATTAATTTTTGCTGCCTAAGTGGGATTAGAAGGCACAATTCCTCTCTTTTTTGTAATTCAATATTGCCATGGGGTTCAAGAAGTTACTTCAGTACCCTTCCCCAAGGATTTTTTAAGGAAGAGAGCAAGAGAGAGAAAGGAATTTTGACTACTTGTGGATGAGAACTGTGAATTCTTTTTCAAAGAGATGATGCTGGTGGTAAAACTTCATGACTGTGAAGCCTACCAAGTTACATATTTCTTGTTAGATGATTCCTGGTCACTCTCTGTGTACAAGTTCTGAACCACAGCACATCCCTTACTTTTCGATTTGCAATTTAACCTGCTTTTGTGATAAGCCAAGTGATAGTGCACTGTTTCAGCTGCTCGCTGTGGGTGAGAAGTGTGCATGTGTAGTGAAGGGCAGCTGATGTACATTGAGTTGTCACAGTGTATAAGGAGTGACACATGCATGTTCTGAAAGTCAGTGGGGTAAGCGCAAGATTGCTTGTGATGAAGCCGTGGCTGAAGTGTCATGTTTAGCTATGAAGACTGCTTGTGCTAAGAAGTAAAAGCAAATCTTTTTCCAGACAAGAGAAAGCATGGGTAAAAGATGTAAGACAGAGAGACTGAAATAATAACAGCTCTTAAGGCTCCCCATTTTTCTCCATTTTGATTCTCCACTATCTCATCCCTCAGTTGTCCTTCTTTAGCCTCTGGCTAGCTCTACCATATGACAGTCCTCCTGAGTAAGAAGTTGTGGTCATGCTTCTTAGCTTGTATGTGGATGTAGAGAACCTTTCTGACCTCTTTGCAAGCAGTTCAGCTGAGGTACTTGGGTGTGCTGTTGGGCCAGCAGTGTGGGAGTGCTGCAAGGCTCCGACTCATGTCTGTGGGTACAGGCATGACAGCAGTAGCAGGTCCATCAATTGCAGGGCACCTCTGCTGGGAACTGCAGCATCTGTGCAGGAATGGTATTATTTGCAGTAAACAGAGTTTGTGACTCATCAATCTCTGCTGTTCTATTTCAGATCTTTTCTGGCCTTTTAGTGAACCTCCCTTCAGTAATGGGCTGGCTGAACTGGCTCAAGTACTTCAGCATCCCCCGATACGGCCTCACTGTGAGTAGAAAGTAGCATTGGTCTCCTCTGAGTAATGTAGCCACACTGCTTCCTGGATAGGTTTTGAGTATAAAGTATGAAGTTCTCTTAAAAATCAGATTTGGTTTGCTTTGCTGCATGAACATGGTTAAAAACAAACAAACAAACAAAACTAGCAAGCCTCAAAAAGGAAGCAAAAGTTGGAACTCTGTGTGAGAGTTGGAAGTCTCAGAGACTGAACAAATACTTTGTGCTACAGAATTAGTGCTGCTTGGATAGCAGCAGAGCAAGCTGTCCAGTCAGGCACTAATTCTTAGCCTAAATAGTTGATCCCTGTGGTTTAGAATAAAATCAGATATTGTACAGCCTCTCCAGACACTACTGTATGGGTGGCCAGTCTGGGCCCAATGACTTTCCAACTGGTTAAAGGATTTACTATAGTGCACAAGCGTCTCAGTCTTCGGCGTGGCTTCCTCTGAAGTGAAATATGACTTTTCTGAATAGTAAGGTGCTGGGGTACCAGAAATCTAAGGGTGCATGTGCTTGAAATAGATAGAGCAGGTCACAGGTGGGAGTTGTGTTTCCATCTCCTCTTTGCATCCTGGCCAAGCCTCTTTGGAAGGAATAGTGTCCTACTTTGAGTAACAATGACTGAAAGGAATGCTGGAGCTGGTGCAGGGTGGGAGAGGTGGGAGATCTCATTGTTTTTATTCACTGAGGTGTTTTATCGGTGTTACTGGATGTGGAAGTGTCCTCTGAGATAGCAGCAGAGTGCAGGATGCCAGTGCTGGGGAACCTTTCACCTCTTGATTTGGCTGACTGTGCCATGTTTTCAGTGTGGTGGAGCTGGGGTGTCTGCGTACAGCCACATGGTTTTCTGGATCAGCAGATTGACCCAGGTGAAAATGGATGAAAAGGAACTTGTAGCTGGCAAGACAGAAACTCGTGGCTAAGTAACTTTGAAGCTAAGGTCTGGAACACCAAATCAGCCTGCATGTAGAACTTGGAGCAGTTCCTAAGAAAGGCAGTTGTTAAGAGCTTTTAAATAAAAAGAATCATGAGCATATGATTCCAAGGATGGTGATATGTGTATCCTAATAATCAAGTTCCTTTAAAGTGTTTCAGTTTTAACACCCCAAATCATGAACTCTGCAAAAATTGTGTGTCTGTCTCTTCCCTTAGGCTCTTCAGGTGAATGAGTACAGAGATCTCTACTTCTGTGGTGAGAAGAATCCAAATGCTACAGTGTTTGTGAGAGACACAGGCAGTTGTCCCCCCAATATTTCAGAAGAAATGTAAGTAACTCATGGTGTTTCTGGGCCTGAATCGTGATGAGTTGCTTAAAGGGAAGTCTGACGGTGCCAAACTTTTATACTATTTGTAGAATAGCCAGTTACAAGCCAGTCTCAACAACGTGTCCCAAAGTAATGTATTCTAGGATTATACAGTAAAACCCAACAACTACCCAAGAGTGAAGTAGGGATGAAACTTTATTTATGAAAATAGGCAGATGAGCTAAATTAAGTTTTGTATTTGATAACCTAGCCCTGATTAATCATTTTTCCTAAACAAATCCAGGGTCACTTAACAATGAAAATGCAGTATGTGGATAGCTACAGAGTTGCTGGAAAGCAGTAGACCTGTTATCAGAAACATGCCTCCCCCACAGAATGTTTGTAATATTAACCTACCTGCAGATACAGAGAGAGACAAGTTATCTCCCTTGCAGTGCTCCATTTTGCCCCATTTGAAATACTCTTGGCTATTGATACCTTAAGTTGTAGCAGTGCAACTATTTCATGACATGTACTAGAGAGATGGTGAACTGAGTATTTTGCAGGGAGCAGTGCTAGAGGACTGTTTCCATGGCTTTTGGACTTCCAGTGATTGTTGAGGGGAAATTAAATTAATGCTTCTGTACTTACCACGGTTTAAGGTGGTTCTGAGGTTTCCTTATAAATTGTCAGTTATCTATAAGGGACAATTAGATTGCTACTGAAAAATTATGAGAACTAGAGATCTAGATTTGTCCCTTGAGTTTTATTTGATGATGGGTTCTCTATTTCTATCACCTGTTTTGCGGAATTGAAGGTAGAAGCATCTTTGTGAAACAGGAGTAAAAGGAATTATTACCTGAAGATGTGTGCCACATAGTAATATTAACTTGTGCCCCTTGCTTTTCTGCAGGTGTTCTGGTGAAGCATACCTGTGCAGCCAAGGAATTGCTCCTACCAGCTGGGCAATGTGGGAAAACATAGTGGCTCTCTTTTGCATGACTGTTATCTTCCTTATCATTGCCTATGCAAAACTCCGGTTTATGAGGAAGTTCACATAAACTCCTGCGTTGCCTTGCCCTGCAGCTTCTCAGGTGTTAAAACTGCAGAGCTTGTGAGGGCCTACTGGAGATTGCCAAAATGTTTCAGCTGACTTTGCTGGACTTCAGATGGGAAGTCTGTTCCCCTGTTTCTGGAGCACGACCTCCTCAGGCTTATGGGTTTTAAGAAAAAATGCATTAATGTACATTGCATAAGTGATTTTTCCTAAGAAAATATAATTGTCATCCTTAGGTGCTTATCAAACTTTATATTGTAAGCCATTATTATTCTGTGGCCAGCTTATACACAAAATATTCAATTGAACATGTGAGCTTCTCCATCACAAAAGGTGGAAGGTGATGGTGGCATTTATGCATTGATATGTTGCCCTTGTTAGTGCCTGTCATGTCTGAGGAGAGACAGAGACCTCTCAATGTGTTGGAGATGCATTTGAGTTTGAAATCAGTACAGAGACCAAGCACTCATTACCAGGAAAGAACAGTTATATTTCTAGTAGCTTCTCAGTGGAAGCTATTTCCAGAATCAACTTCAGCTTCATTAAAAACTAGACAGCAGTGGTGTTAGGTATCTCACCTAAGAAGAGAAGTGTATACTGTTGTACTGCAGAAAAAAGAAACCAAAAATCTTCCCTCCCCACTGTGAGCAGCAAGAAATATATTTACTACTTAAAAGGAGGGGAGGGAAGCCCCTTTTTCTTTATTTTTTTCTAAATAAAAATTTGTATTTCTTACTACGGGCAGAAGTTTTTAACAACAGACTCAATTCTTAGCTGCACTATCTCTGTACAGTGGTACTTAAACTGTGGACTGAAAAAAACCTACGTAGACACTGCTGTGGCAACGACAGCAACACGTACCACAGTCCCCACAGCACAGACTATTGTGCCGGTGCTTGTCTCCTGACCACCTCAGCAGCAGCGGAAGATACGCTTTTAAATCGCATTAAGACCTGCAGATGTAAGCGGATCAGCTAAGCCAAAGGCAAACATCCTCAAACACAGGACTGAAGAGTTTGCCTGTGAGAGTCGGGCTGGCAGCAGCCCCTGGACCGGGCGTGCGGTGCGAGTGCTGCCGATGCTCTGGCAGCGAGCGGTCCGGTCGCGGTGGGAAGGGGGAAATGCTCGCACTGAGGGCGCAGCCGCATCGCGCACAAACCAGTCGCTCTGGGTTCTGCCTCACTGTCCTTAACAGCTGGGGCAAAGTAACCTCGTACCGCGCTATGCGCCCCCGTATTTATCTCTCCCGCAGCCGCGTCCCCGCGGCGCTCGCACACCCTCCGCGGCCGCCCCTCGGGAGGCGGAGGCTCCCGGGCTCCTCCCTACGCCGGCCGCGGGGCGGGGCCGGGCCTGGCGTGGTCCGGAGGAGGCGGCTCCGGCCGCGGGAGTGGTTCTGTGCCCATGGCGGCCGCGGCGGAGGGGCCGCCCGAGGCCGGCGCGCAGCCCGCCAAGCGTAAGGGGCCGGGGCCGGGGCCGGGGCCGCGGTGCGGGGATGGGCCCAGGGAGGCCGCGGCGCGGGCAGGAGCTCCCGGCGAGCCCGCGGCCTGGCGTGTGCCGGCCGGGCCGGGCCGGGCCGGGCCGTACGCCTTTTCTGTTGCTGCTGCTGCTGCTGCTGCCCCGGGGCCCGGCCGGGTTCTGCCTGCGCCGCCGCTTCGGTCGGAGGGAGCCGGGGACCTTGCGCGGCTTTCATATGCGAGCCGGCCAGCGCTGCCGAGCGGGGAAAGAGCGGCCTGTCGGGTTGGGAAAGAGATGCCGGGCTGCCCCGGGGAGGGGCCGAACACGGGCAGATTATGGTAGAAACGGGTTTGGAGAAGAAAAGCGGCTATTGCCGCTTTCCGCAGATGGGGATGTGTTGTCACCCTTATGAAGCTGACTGAGGCCGCTGTGCTTCTGTTCCGAGTCGGTGACTGGAAGTAAACAGCAGCACTGTGCACAGCCACTCAGTTCTCCCCAAATTGCTTTGCTGTCTAAGCGCAAGAGGAGGCTAATACTTGTAAGTGCTGTCAGGCCCTAAAATATTATTTGGAAATAACGTTGTTGCTACTTCAAAGAAGCTGCCGTGGTTTGTTACCCCTTAGTGTAAAGAAGGCGACTTACATGGAAAGTAGATGGAGACAGCTTGAAGGGGAAAAAAAAATGGGATCATTTATCGTCCTGTTGTGTTTCTGGACTTGCTATAGTTTGCCTTAACCATGTAATGTCTTTACCCTGAGTAGAGGATCCTGCTATTGAAACCGCAGAGGAAGCTAAGGAGCCAGCGGAGGCAGATATCAATGAACTCTGCAAAGACATGTTCAGCAAAATGGCCACGTACTTGACAGGTGAACTGACAGGTAAGGCACTGCAATACTAATCTGCAAGTTCTTCTTTCTTTTCACTTTGTTTCAAATAAATCTGTTGCATAGTTTATCTAAACTGTACTGTTTAGATCACATCTGGTAAGACTTGCAGTCCAAGTTTGACACCTTGCTACGCTGCTAACAACACTGAGATTAGTTACATTAATTTAATGAAGTCCCAGAATAGCACAAATATTTTTCAGAACAATTCAGTGTGATAGCAACTTAAAAATAATTCTTTTTCATCTTGAAGAAGTTTGTGCATGGAAAATCAATCTAACAAAAACGATCTAGGTTAAGACAGAGTAGGAGGGATGCACTACAGAGAGTGGAGTTATTTTTTTCCTGACAGCAAGGATCCTACACATTTTTCAACATTTATGCTTTAGAATAAACTGCTGTGCAAAGTTAACTGGAGCAAAGTAAACTGCTCACCAAGTTAACGCATTGCATAGGCTCTAATTTTGAAAACACTCCACAGGCACTCCACTGCTGATTTGCACAGACTTGAAAGATATATGGTACAGATTACCAGTCTGGATTTGTGATATCGGTTTTGTAAAGATAAGTGTCTAACTGACAGAATTAAGAGTAGAAATATGAGGACTTCAAACCACATTGCCTTTAATTAAAATAAACTGTATTTTTTTTTTTTTAAGCCACCAGTGAAGATTACAAACTCTTGGAAAATATGAATAAGCTGACTAGCTTAAAGTACTTAGAAATGAAAGATATTGCTATAAACATCAGTAGAAATCTGAAGGATTTAAACCAAAAATGTAAGTACACCAAATAAGGTAGGGGTGTAATGAATGGTGCACTTGCTTGGGAAATAAAGCATCTTAGAGTCAGAAGGTTCACACTCCATTTCTGCTGAAGGAAAGAAAACTCACTGATATAAATGCGCTGCTATGCAGTGCCAGTCTTGTATATTTCTTAATAGCTTTAGACTCTGTAGACTACTGTAAGAGAAAATACATCTGAATTTGTCTTGGTTTACCCCAGATTCTGGATCTGATAGGAATAACATTTCTTTAAATTCATGTTCTCTTGTGTTAGAGACTAGACACTACTCTTAAACATTTCATGTTTTCCTGGAGCATGGCTGTCAGAGTCACCACTTAATTTTGGGGCAGGAGAGGGACCTTTTGAACTGCCCTATCTGAAAAATGTAAAAAGAAATTCTTGTGTTTCAAGCATGAACCGTTTCTTGGAAGTGCATTACTGAGAACTGACAGATGAAATTTTTATGCTTTTTTAAGATGCTGATCTTCAGCCATATCTGGAACAGATAAACCTAATTGAGGAACAGGTTGCAGCTCTGGAGCAGGCAGCTTATAAACTGGATGCATATTCCAAAAAACTTGGTAACTATCACTCTCCACTGTTAAGATCTAGCAGCATAGTGCTTTGCAAGGGGATTTAAAAAGAAAGAAAGTAAACTCTGTTTTGTTTAACAGCTCTGAGCTGAAGAGTTGCCTGTGCTGCTTGTGAGCACAAACACTGTGTGTGAAGTGATAAGCATTGGGAAAAGATTCATGTAATGAGTTATATTATGGTGGACTAGTACAGGTGTTGTTACACTACTGCTTTTTAGTGAGGCTTGATTTCTTTTTTTATGGTATGCACTGACTTATGTTTTAAAGACTGATGTTTAACCTTGAAAATTGAGGGATTCATAATGTTGCACCAGGCACCCAAGCCCTCTTGGCTTAAATTAATATTACTGTCCAACTTAACCACCAGGTTCTTAAAAAAATATATTGTACAATTATATTTGCCTAAATTCATTAGGAAAAAAGGATCCTGAAAAATACAGTTTACATTGCTGTAATTAGCTTACAGGATGCAAATCTTTTAGCTACCCAGTACTAAAATAATTATTTTTCCTTCTGCAGAAGCCAAGTACAAAAAACTGGAGAAACGGTGAAATTACGGCAGTCTGTAATAAGCTGGAGTTGGGCAGTGACTCGGACTGATCTCTGGTTTTGCACAACAGCGACTCTGTGTTGATAAGGATTTGGTTACAGCTGACAAGGAGACTGGAAACTTTTTCCAGCTGTTGAATACAGTAAGCTGTATTCAGGCTTAAGGCTGAATAATATTTTCCTCTTCTCAAGGGGAACTGCTGCCTCAGTTCTGCAGTGGAAAGTAGAAGCTCGTCCTTTACTCTTGTCAATATTGGCTCTATGTGTGTTTGTCCTGTTTTCCACATGAAATACTTGGTCTAAGGAAGGTCTTCCATAGTCTCTAAAGACATTTTCCCGTAGTAGCAGCAGGACCTAAACTTCAAGTTTTCCTTTGTTGAGCTGTGTGTTGGGAAGATACCTGGACCTTTGGACTTAATGGATGGGGTATTGAAAATACTTCATTCATCCCCTTTTATCTGTTTGAAATAGAGAGACTAATTACAAATTTACAATAAACTTGCTGCATTTATTTCTCTGGAATCTCAAGTTTTTTCAGAAAGATTACACAGGCTGTTTTTTTTTATTTTTTCAAAGGGGTCTGTTAATAAAGAAACTCCTTCAAGCTACTAGGCGTGATAGAAGAGAACATGTTTTAAAGGCTGCATCAAATATTCCTGCAATTATATTCTTCAACTGTTTGGACCTCTGGTGAAGTTTCAAGACGCACTACTTTATCAGATGTTCAGTTAACTTAGCAGACCCTGTCTCTACTTTACCAGTGGATTTTGATCCTAGTAGTTTTTGAAGTGGCATGCCTAGCACAAAAATCTGCTTCTGTACTAGGATAACAATGTTCCAAATTGCTGATTTGGTGGAGCTCTTTGTACTGAACAGGTGTTCCTCCTACTCTAAAGTTATTTTTTCTCTACTTATTGACCTTAACTAATTCAAGCTGGCTTTTGAGTGAGTTGCAGTTGAGGACAGTACAAGTACTGATCTGTAGGAAAGAAGTGGTTCAAACTTAGAGTGTTTGGAAGAACGTCTAGTCAGGTGCCAGTGTGATAAAGATCATTGTGCTGTCAGGCTGCGCACAGCCACTAGTCAGGATGGAAACTTTTCCCTAGTGCTCCTAAAAAACAGTGAAGCAGATGGCTTTTGAGAGCATTCACCATCACTTTGAAAATCCTGGGTTTGAAATAGAAATAGCATTTCTGTGCTCACAGTGTTACCTGGCAGGACTGCAGAGGGACACTGGGAGGCGCCATGCCAGCAGGGAAAACCACAGACCCTGCAGGGAGGGCGCGGTATGGTCCTGTTCCTGTTCCTGTTGAAAAAGCTGTTTTTCTGAGTGTACAAAACACACTGCCATTTTAAAACTTCCAGGGACTCTGAAGATGGAAATCCTTCTAGCCATGCACTGTCACCTAGTGCATCATGTTTTCAGGTGAGGAAGGTAAGAAACAGTGAGTTCCTTCACAAACTCTCGAGTATTTCACCTCCAGGAAGCAAAAATGAGAGAAGGGGCTTGTCACACAATTGACTTCCTTTTTGAGAGGAAATTTTAGAGATGACCTTACTGGCTGGCTGGAGGAGTGTGTGACAGTGGCATTCCAGTTAGGCTGAGAGCTGACGGCTATGTTCCGAGTTGTGTCTCTGAGTAACTGTTACCCTCCCTGCCTGAGGG